>NC_141875.1:622966753-623278990 GCF_056163025.1 Triticum urartu
TCTTGAAGACTCTGAGTTCTCTTCCTCCGCGGCAACTGTGAATGCCAGAGTGATCGATGACGAAGACGATGCTACTTCACCGCCCCCTACTTCTGCATGCATCGACACTGCCCTGAGTTCGTCTGCACTGCCTAACAACACCGACGACCTTGCTGCTTCACCTACTCCTCATGGGAACGAGTAGATGCTCTATGTCTTCAAACCTTTCTGGTCCTTACTGACAAAAGGGGGAGAAGCATATGAGTTTGATAGTCTTCAAGCGGGTCCATATGGGCGGTTGCTTTATATTTTGCCTAGTGTTTACAACTCTCGTTTTGATACATTTGGTTCTTTGAGTTGTAACACTTAAACTCGATGGTCGTCTGCTACTTATTTGCTATTCTGTGATGTGATGATAAATTCCGCATGTGCGACGATAAATTCCGCACTTAGATCATTTTGCAGACGTAAATTTTTCATTATGGATGTCATTATCTTCACATACTTTTCATGCATGATGAATTGTCATCATAAGTTGAAGAGGATCTCCACAAGTACAACCTGCCATGTGCATTTGCATTCCAAAAGCAAATTACTTATATGCACATCTTCAGGGGAGCCCTTGCAACTTATGAAGACAATCCCCTATCCTTTACAATTTCACATATTATATTCCCCGTTGAAAACTTCAACTATTTTGTCATCAATCACCAAAATGGGGGAGATTGTAAGTGCATCTAGTGCCACCCCTAGTTGGTTTTGGAGTATTGACGACAAACCTAGTTGAGGGACTAATGTGTTTGTGAGAATTGCAGGATAACACAGGTAGAAGTCCCTCATTGATTCGGTTTTCCTACCAGAGATGACCCCTAAAAATGTAAGAAGACATTGAAGACAAAGGTGGTATGTGAAGACATTCACATTGAAGACTATGACAAGAGAAGACATCGCATGAAGACTATGGAGCGCGAAGAATTAGTTCTTTCGTCATTCTTTTTCTTCTTTGTTGAGTCATAGGAACCACCGTACTGTTAAGTGGGGTCCAAGAGAACCAGTCAGAATGACTGAAGTGATGCTTAACCAAAATCCTATGTCTTCGAGTGAAGACTATGAGAGCAAATCTTGTCCAGAGTCGGATAAGTCAGCTTTGCTTGTAGCCCAAGTAAAGTTGTCGTGTGTGTTTGAAATCTGACCGTTGGAACACGTGTCAGTTCCTTAGTGACCCAGGGTCATTTCGAAAAAATTAGGTCGGGTTGCCTAGTGGCTATAAATAGCCCACCCCCTACAACCATAGACGGTTGGCTGCTCAGAGTTAGAGTACGGCTTTTGTCGTTTGAGAGCAACCCACCTCGAAGCCTTTGAGAGAGAATTCCTTGCGAGGATAAAGCCCTAAACACCCAGAGCCAAAGAGTGTTAAGCATCACTGAAGTCTTCCTGTCTGTGTGATCTAAAGACTTATTACACTTGAGGACTATGAATCCTCCAGCCGGTTAGGCGTCGCGTTCTGAGCATCCAAGAGTCATTGTGGATCGCCGATGAACAAAGTCTGTGAAGGTTTGGAAGTCTACCTTGAAGACTTACCAGAGTGATTGGGCGAGGACTGGGTGTCCTTAGCTCAAGGGGAATAAGGTGAAGACGAGGTCTTCTGAGTTGAATCTCAGCCTCCCTAACCAGACGTACAGTTGTCACAGCAACTGGAACTGGTCCAACAAATCATTGTCTTCAACGAGTCACTGGTTTCATCCTTCCCTTCCCTTTGCTTACTGTTGGTCCTTGTGAAGTCATTGTATGATTGCATTATCTTTTGTCTTCACTGAGTGACTACTTGTTCTGATTGGCTTCACAATATCTTCCTACCTGATCTTTACTGCCTAGCTGCTATTAGTCATTATGCTTTCACTTCATTGAATACTTGACTATGGTTTGCCTAGTGTAGTCTACCTTTCGTTGTATGGTAATAGGTTTATTTCTATCATTTGTCTTCGAAACTTCCATGTTTTGAAGACTTCATAAAAATCGCCTATTCACCCCCCTCTAGTCGATCACTAGAACTTTCAGGTTGCTGCAAAGGGACCTTCAGTGGATCCATCCACCCTATCTGGCTTCACTTGTGATAATCCCATTGTTATTGATGAATCCTTTGATGCAAACTATAAACTGTTTAAGAATCAGAATGGTGAAGTGTTTGCCAGGTATATTGGTACTAACTGCAGGAATGGGCCACCTATGAAGAAGGTATGGGTGCCCAAAAGGTGTTTGGAGAATCTTCCTGTGAATGTCGTCATGACACGACAAGTGAAGAAGACAAACCCCAGACCACAGGCTTCATATGGTCCAAAGGCTTCATATAGACAGAGGACTCACCTGAGTCGCACTAACGCAAATGTTTTGCAGGGAAACCTTACTCAGGCCAATGAATATGAGTGCGTTTCATCAAACCGCCATGTTCATAAGACCAAAAACTATTCTGCTTATTCTTATGAGTACTATTATTCACCTGCCAGACTTTTTGCTAGGGCTCCAAAGCCAAAGTTCTCAGATGCTGCACTTAGACTCATTGCTTCGAAGCCACCCTTGAAGATGTGGGTGGCTAAGAAAGCTTAACTCTCTTTTGCAGGGAAAGGTCTCCAGCCGAAAACCAAAATCGTCTGAAGCTATTGCTGGGGACCTTAAACATCTTGTAGGGCGCAAGATCAAATGCCCAAATGGTCTTATTATGTATTTTGTTCCTGAGTCGCTTGCTACTTGCCCTATCAGTCCTAACCTCAATCTAAGCTTTCATAATCCACTTGCCCGTCAAATGTTTTTGCTTCGCAATTCTCTTCGTCAAGCCTATCCCCCTAACTGCACTGTAGGGTACGACACCAGCTGCTTCAGAATGGATTATTGATAGTGGGTGTACTAATCACATGACTGGCAAGCGAAGCCTTCTTATGGACTCAACCTTACGTCCATCTGACAAAAGTCACATCACATTTGCTGACACTAGTAAAAGTAAGGTATTGGGTCTAGGTAGAGTTGCAATCTCAAAGGATCAACACATGGATAAAGTCATGCTTGTTGAATCCCTTGGTTTCAACTCAATGTCTGTCTCAATGCTTTGCGATTTAAACATGATTGTGATGTTTGGAAAATATTGTTGCCTTGTTCTAATGGAATCTGACAAGTCTCTAGTGTTTGAAGGGTATCGGAAAGATGATTTGTACGTGGTAGATTTCTTAGCAGGACCACAACTTGCCGTATGTCTTCTAGCAAAAGCTTCAGAATGCTGGCTCTGGCATCGGAGGCTAGGGCATGCTGGCATGAGGAACTTGCACACTCTTGCAAAGAAGAAGCATGTCATAGGCATCGAGGGCGTCAAGTTCAAGAAGGATCACTTATGCGGTGCTTGTGAAGCAGGAAAGATGACGAGGGACAAGCATCACTCGAAGACAATCATGACAACGACTCAACCCTTCGAACTGCTCCACATGGACCTTTTCGGTCCCACTCATTACTCAACTCTTACTACTACTGCTTGTCTCTATGGCTTTGTCATTGTTGATGATTATTCAATATATACTTGGGTGCATATAATCCTCTACAAGACTGAAGTGCAGGATGTCTTCAGACGCTTCGCCAATCGAGCCATGAACAACTATGGCGTCAAGATAAAGCACATCAGAAGTGACAATGGCACTGAATTCAATAACACTGGGCGAGATACATATCTTGATACTTTGGGCATCACACATGAATTCTCAGCTCCGTACACGCCACAGTAGAATGGCGTCGTCGAACGCAAGAACAGAACACTTATTGAGATGGCTCGGACGATGCTTGATGAATACAAGACTCTAAGAAAATTCTGGCCTGAAGCCATTGATACTGCATGCCATATCATCAACCGTGCTTATCTTCACAAGCTTCTGAATAAGACATCCTATGAGCTCCTTACTGGCAAGAAGCCAAATGTCAGTTACTTCAGAGTATTTGGTGCCAGGTGCTGGATCAAGGATCCACATCACACTTCAAAATTTGCACCAAAAGCACATGAAGGTTTTATGCTTGGATATGGAAAGGATTCGCACTCCTACAGAGTCTTCAACCTCTTTCACTACAAAGTGGTTGAAACTGTGGATGTGCAGTTCGATGAGACTAACGGCTCGCAAAGAGAGCACCTGCCAAATGTGCTAGATGAAGTTCCATCCAGTGAATCAATCAAACTTATGGGAACTGGAGAAATCATACCATCTGAAGCTCAGCCTGAAGAGGAACTTATCATCTCCGCACCTGATCAACCTGAAGACAATGCTCAGCCTGAAGACAATCCTTCTAACGATGACAATGATCAGCAAGAGCAAAATCTTCGTCCTGTACATCCTCGTGTTGCAAATGAAGTGCAGATTGAGAGAATAATTGATAGCATCAATGCACCAGGTCCACTCACTCGTTCAAGGGCAACACAGCTAGCAAATTTCTGTGGACACTTCGCATTCGTCTCAACATCTGAACCCAAGAAAGTTGATGAAGCCTTCATGGAACCTGAATGGATTCAAGCTATGCAAGAAGAGCTTCAACAGTTTGAGCTGAATAATGTATGGGAACTGGTTAAGCGTCCTGATCCTCGCAAGCACAATATAATAGGCACCAAATGGATATACCGCAACAAGCAAGATGAGCATGGTCAAGTTGTCAGAAACAAAGCTCGTCTCGTTGCTCAAGGATACACTCAAGTTGAAGGGATTGACTTCGATGAGACATTTGCTCCTGTGGCTAGACTTGAAGCCATACACATACTGTTGGCCTATGCAAATCATCATAACATTCTTCTGCATCAAATGGATGTGAAGAGCGCTTTTCTCAATGGCAAGATTGATGAAGAAGTGTGTGTTGCACAACCGCCTGGCTTTGAAGATCCAAAACATCCTGACATGGTGTACAAGCTCAACAAGGCACTGTATGGCCTCAAACAAGCCCCGAGGGCTTGGTATGACGCACTCAAAGACTTCCTGAAGAGCAAAGGCTTCAAACCTGGTTCCCTCAACCCTACTCTCTTCACGAAGACATATGATGGTGAACTGTTTGTGTGCCAAATATATGTGGATGAAATTATCTTCGGCTGCACCAATCAGAAATACACTGACGAGTTTGGATACATGATGCAAGAGCAATATCAGATGTCCATGATGGGTGAGCTGAAGTTCTTCCTTGGTCTTCAAATACGTCAGCAATGCAATGGCATCTTTATATCTCAAGAGAAATACCTCAAAGATTTCCTGAAGAAATTTGGGATGCAAGATTGCAAAGGCTTCACGACGCCAATGCCAGCCAAACATCATCTGGGTCCCGACAACAATGGTAAAGAGTTTGATCAAAAGGTATACCGCTCCATGATTGGTTCCTTACTTTATTTATGTGCATCTAGGCCAGATATCATGCTTAGTGTTTGCATGTGTGCCCGGTTCCAAGCGGCACCAAAGGAATCACATCACTTAGCTGTGAAGCGAATTCTCAAATATTTGGCTCACACCCCAACACTAGGATTATGGTATCCAAAGGGCTCAGAGTTTGATCTAGTTGGATTCTCGGATGCTGATTATGCTGGTGACAAGGTGGATCGCAAGTCTACATCAGGCACATGTCATTTTCTGGGACGATCACTTGTATGTTGGTCTTCAAAGAAGGAGAACTATGTATCTCCCTCCACTGCTAAATCTGAATACATTGCTGCTGGATCTTGCTGCGCTCAGCTTCTATGGATGAAGCAAACACTCAAAGACTATGGCATTCACCCGAAGCAAGTGCCACTCTACTGCGACAACGAAAGTGCCACCAAGATTGCCAACAACGCAGTTCAACACTCAAAGACAAAGCACATTGAAATTTGTCATCACTTTCTCAGAAATCATGTTGTGAAGGAAGATATTGATATCATATGCGTCAACACTGAAGAGCAATTGGCAGATATCTTTACGAAGCCCTTGGATGAGAAGAGGTTTTGCAAGTTACGGTGTGAGCTAAATATCTTGGAATCCTCAAATGTCCTGTGATCAGGCACACATCCTAACACTTATGCATGTTGATGACTTAGATGTGCAACACACGAAGTAAAGTATATCTTCAATCAATGAAGACTTACATTCTGAGTGTGAATACATTAACGTGGAATTTTGACTTCGGAGCACCACGATAATTGTGCGCCGTGTCTGGGTCTAATACTTCCTATACGGTGGGTAACGCCACCACCAAATTCTTCTGTTTGAAGTGTTTTACCCATGGCGTTACATTTTCTATGTCTTCACATTTGGTTTGTCTTCAATTTCAACTTGTCTTCATGATTATCTTCACTATGTTGACTTGATTGTCTTCTGATATATACATACTAGTGTTCTGTCCTCTACAGCATTCACTTATAGCTACGTCTTCCTTGTTGAATCTTTTGAACTAAGTGAATGTGATCGGACCCTAATCTCTCTATGCTTTCTATCTCAAACTCTATCTGTCCAAATCATATGCATTCTATTGAAACTGTCGAATGTCTTCTCTGCGTCCTTGTCAGCAGAAGATACAGAGACAAACATTAAGTCCGTTTTCAATGCTAATTCCTTCACCTGAAACCCAGAGAAGTGGGAATGACCACCTGACAATCTAGGCGTGCGTGGGAACGTGGAACAACCTTCGATATGTTGCATGATAGCCACGTGTCCTTCAGATGTGAATCGCCAGGGGCACCTGTGTAATAACACTGTGCCGTCCCTATCCCTATAAATACACGCCTCACCATAGTCATTATCCTTTCTTCCACTCTCGCACAAACCCTAGCGCCACCGCCATCCCTCGACGACGCTGGCGACGAAGCGCTTAGCTGCCGCGACCTCACCGACGCCGTATTCACGCCGGCCGCGGACATCATCTTGTCCGCAGTCGTCGTAGGTGTCCTCCATCACCAAGTTAGGGCACGGACGATCGAACTGCTCGGCCTCCTCTCCCACTCCATCTAGCAGTTCTTCGTGTGGTAAATAAAACTTCCTTTTTATGGCCCCCTTTGATCCTATAGATTCATCACTTTCTACCACAAGAAGTTTCTATTCACACAAGTTGGATCTATTTCATACTGCATCTCATAATATGCCTAGTATGTTCACTTATGCTTCACAAAGAAGTTAGATTCCTCACTTGTACTTATTCATGGATTCGTGCAAATCTAGAACCAACTCTCTATCTATGAGTGAATGTGTTCGCACTATGAGGTCAATGTCTTCTAAACTGATTTATCTTCAAAATCTTTTGAGAATGCATATGACCTCTTCCCCTTCCCTCGCACCTTAATGCTGTCGCAGGTACATGTCCGTGGGAGAATCCCTTGGTTCTCATCGTCTGCATTCGTTTGCAGAATTCTTACAGCATCACATTAACTCTCCCGAAGCCAGTTCCTGTTTGACCAGAAAGCGGAAGCCTTTGACGCCTTTAAACATGTTGAAGCCCTTCAGTTTAAGCTTCGTGGCACCAGAGAAACCTACAAGAAAGGGTGGCAGACAGCGTCGTGGCAACACCTCAAGAGATTTGCCTCCTGACCTCTATGAGCTGTACAAGACAGATCCAGAGGAGGACTACAATCAGCGAAAAACTCGAATCCAACGGATTCGAAGATATTGGGCAGAATAGTGGTTCAAGTACAGGTTCGTGACCCCAGGAGTATGCTGAGAAGAATACCATCAAACGACCATGGGGAGACATTCTATACAAAAATATTCAACCCAAGTCCAGAGCTGAAGCCATTGAACAAGGCTTCTATCCTTGCATGGTCCGTGGACCGCAGCTTGCGGATGCAGACCCATCTTCATTACTGTGGTGCCGCGATGATAATCTATTCAAGCGCAACCTTCAGTTTGCCAGGAACTCGGCCAAAGAGAACAAGAAGTCACGAGGCTTAGACTTCAATCCAGGCCCCTCTGCTCCTCGTGCTGATGGCACACGCGAAGCTGAACCCAATCTTGTTGGGCCCTTCTACAACCTGGAAGGTCTCATCACTCATATCATGGTTCAAGGGACAGCCGTGGATGAGCCTGCAGATGACGATGAATTTGATGAAGCGCCTGCACCACCAAAGCCAAAGAAACTGAAAAAGCCTAAAGCTTCAAAGCCTGCTCCTGGACCAAAGGTCCTACAGGCGAAGCCTCTGGCCACTGCACCTCCTGAACACAGTGTGCAGTCTGAAGATTTGTCATGCATCTCCAATCCCTCCAGAGTGAAGATGCCCTTGCAACACACTAACCAAGAACTGACTGCTGCTGCTATTCTGCGCAATGATGCCATTGATCTATCCAGCAATGAAGATCTTGCAGATGACACTCTTGAGCAACTGATTAAGAGCAAGGAAGAAGCAGAAATCTTCAATGATTTGCCTCTCTTTGACGTGGCAATCATCCACAACTTCATTGATGAGTGGTTTGAAACCCCCAATCTCAGCTTTGACGATCTGCAACTTCCAATTGGCCTCAGCGTCTCTTTCACTGGCGCCATTGCTTCTGAGCTAGCTCTAGCTCAGTGCATCGTTGAACTGAAGCAAAAGATCGACTATGAGAAAGCTCAGTTCAAGCAGCACATGGCAAAGCTCAGCGTGCAAGATGTCAAGAACTTCAAGATTATGCTGCACGAGCTCAAGGAAGCCTTTCTCAAGAAACGCGAAGAAGCTAAAGGTTCTCGTGAGCGCATGAAGAGTCTGGCTGACAAGTGCGTGCAAGCCTACAATGAAGCTGAAAAGCGCAAGGCTCTTGGGCGTCCTGGCATCGATGCCAGGATGGCTGCAAAGAAGAAGAAGAAGCCAGCTGTGGCCGAACCCGAAGCAACAAGGCAGGAAGCACATCCCATTGTCTTCCCAGCCAGTATGATAGGCTCGAAGCCTAAGGTCCCCACAGTGGCTTCATAATTAAAGAAGACAACGGCTGCCGAGGCTGAAGCCAGAAAGAGGAAACATCCTAAAGCTTCTGATGTCGCTCCCTCAAAGAAGAAGCGCAAAACCAAGAAAGATCGGGCTGCTCCCACAGAGACCCTTATTGTTGAGCCCATCTCGGTTGCTCGTCCTACCTCTTCGCATCAAGAACGACGGATGGTAATTCATGAGCCTGCTTCCACAGAGGCTCCTGAAGCTGAAGACATTCCAGCAGTTGACCCCACCGCTGCTGAAGACATTAGTCACCATGACAATGTTGAAGATGATAAGTCCTTCCTCAGATCGAGCACCAATTGGTATCATCGCCTGTGCTTACGCACAACGAACTCATCAGCATTGGTCGTCCTCTGACGCCAACTGCTCAGGATGCATCGTGGGCTGATCACCCATAGAGACAAGACACTCCAAGCTCTCCCCAACCGCAAGCTACCCCATCAGTGCAAGATGCTGATGACTTTGAGGCCCAGCACATTCCATCTCCACAAGCGTTGCCCGCATTACGCAGGCTTCGCAAAGGACCAAGGCCCCAAGTCACTCCCAAAATGCACGTATCTGAATCCGAAGCCAAAATGGCTGAAGATATTCCGGCTGCATCAGCCGATGAAGAAGATGATGAAGAAGAAGCCCCAAGAGTTACAAGAGTTGCTACACCCCCGTCTCACCAAGATGTTGTTCTCGAGGAGAACGTGACCGACCCTCCAGCTTTTGAAGTGGAGGTCAACAACCCTGAGGCGGCCACCAATATCACCGCTGACGCCAATGACGTTGTCATGACTGAAGCCAGTACGGCGCCAGAAGCCAATGTGGCACCAGAAGTCAATGCAGCACCTGAAGTCCAAGCACCTGAAGCACATGTGGCCCCTGAAGCCCATGAAGACAATGCCAATGCCCCGGTTCCCCCTCCAAGACCTCACACAATGGAGCTGGCATTTGATCATGGTCAGCCAGTTATGGTTCGCTGGCCCATTCTGACTCCTCCGCCTGCTGCTGGTCCACAATTTGAGTACCACGTTGAGCACAGGCCTCAAGTCCAAAAGCCCAAGCCAAGACTTCCACGATTCCCAGGCACTACCACTTCACCTGGGGTCTTCAATGCGAATGGCTTCGTGGCACATAATACCTTCTTCAACAGCTCCAAGAACCCTTATACCAGACCGCGCATTTCCTCAGATCGGTTCTGGAGCTATCAGCAGCGCAACTACTATTCCTGTGTCCTATACAATCAAGGGCGCATGTTTCCACATATGCGCCTCGACTCTGAAGCTATAGCTGGACTGCCCTGCCTTGAAGAAGCATTGGATTGTTTCAAAGATGCTGGTCTGTGGCGGTTCGTCACTGACGAGGAGCACTGGAACGAAGAATTGCTGCTTCAATTCTATGCCACTCTTCATATTCGAGGCTACAACAGGGATCCAAAGACTTGGGTCCTTGAGTGGATGACAGGCAATGTCCATCATGAAGCTAAAGCTCTTGATATCATTGAGCTCACAGGCCTGCACACTCCTAGTGAATACTATGAACCAGGTTGTCAACAACATCAAAATGCCTTGGAAAGCATCTTTCAGAAGCCAGAACCCAACATGAGTCAAATGATGAGCATGATGAAGCCTCTGCCTCACGACGCTGAATACCCATCTGAGTTCTTCATTGAAGACCTAGAGTACCTGCCTCGCACCATTTACCACATCATCAGGAAGACTCTATGGCCTGTCAAAGGACACTCATCTGCAGTGAAGCTTGAAGGAGCAATGAAGACTTTGGTTTTCTATATCTTCAATGGCATCAGCTTCAATGCTCAAGACTTCTTCATCAGGCAGTTGGCTGCGTCTGGCTCCGACATCTTTGGGTTGAAATTCTATGCTCCATGGGTCATGCGTCTGATCAAGCGTCACTCAGCCTTCAACTATCAGCCGTCTGCGCGCAATCATCTTATATTCTTGCCCGAGGTTGATCTGTCAGTTGAAGCCATTTACCCAGAGCCTTCTAAGGATCCCATTTATCTTCACAATGCTGATCACCAAAGCTTCACCCAGCCCATTGAAGGAATTCTAGCAGTGTCTTGTGTTTATCCCCTTGCTGGTAACACACGTGCCCCTCATGCTCAAACTGATGCCACTGGTAGCACCATTGCACAAAGGCCTCGACGACGATCTCGTGTCCTAAATGACCGAGAGCTTCTAGTCGCGCTGCATCAGAAACAGGACAAACATCACGACTGGCTTAAGCGTCAGATGCAAAGCCTCTTGGTGGATGTCAACCGCATTCGCAATCTTGCCACCAAGAATGCCTTTGTCACTCATGAAACCTGTCGGAGGTCGTGGAAGAGTTTGACCCTACTCGGTGCTGAAGCTGATCTGCATGACGATGGCTTCACCGAATGCTTCAAGTTTGACTCAACTCCTCCCAGAAATGCTCACTTGTGTCGGACTCCCTCACTTGAAGACTCTGAATACTCGTCCTCAGCTGCGACCGTAAATGCCAGAGTCATCGATGACCAAGATGATGCAACTTCACCTCCTCCAACTTCAGCATGTGTCGACACTGCACCAAGTTCCTCTGCACCATCGGATCTCAACGACGACCCTGCTGCCTCGCCTGCACCTCATGGGAACGAGTAGGCGCTCTATGTCTTCAAACCTTTTTGGTCCTCACTGACAAAAGGGGGAGAAGCATATGAGTTGATAGTCTTCAAGCGGGTCCATATGGGTGGTTAATTTACTTTTTGCTACTTTTGCCAAGTGCTTACAACTCTCGTTTTTGATACATTTGGTTCTTTGAGTTGTAACACTTAAACTCGATGGTCGTCTGCTACTTATTTGCTATTCTGTGATGTGATGATAAATTCCGCATGTGCGACGATAAATTCCGCACTTAGATCATTTTGCAGACGTCATTATCTTCGTTACATCATATCTTGCATAATGACTTGTCATCATAGGTTGAAGAGGATCTCCACAAGTACAACCTGCCATGTGCATTTGCATTCCAAAAGCAAATTACTTATATGCACATCTTCAGGGGGAGCCCTTGCAACTTATGAAGACAATACCCTATCCTTTACAATTTCACATATTTTATTCCCCGTTGAAAACTTCAACCAGTTTGTCATCAATCACCAAAAAGGGGGAGACTGTAAGTGCATCTAGTGCCACCCCTAGTTGGTTTTGGAGTATTGACGACAAACCTGGTTGAGGGACTAATGTGTTTGTGAGAATTGCAGGATAACACAGGTAGAAGTCCCTCATTGATTCGGTTTTCCTACCAGAGATGACCCCTAAAAATGTATGAAGACATTGAAGTCAAAGGTGGTATGTGAAGACATTCACATTGAAGACTGTGACAAGAGAAGACATCGCATGAAGACTATGGAGCGCGAAGACTTAGCAGTTTCATCGTTCTTTGTTTTTTCTTTGATGAATCATAGGAACCACCGTACTGTTAAGTGGGGTCCAAGAGAACTAGTTAGAATGACTGAAGTGATGCTTAACCAAAATCCTTTGTCTTCGAGTGAAGACTATGAGAGGAAATCTTATTCAGAGTTAGATAAGTCAGCTTTGCTTGTATCCCAAGTAAAGTTGCCATGTGTGTTTGAAATCTGACCATTGGAACACATGTTAGTTCCTTAGTGACCCAGGGTCATTTCGGACAAATCAGGTCGGGTTGCCTAGTGGCTATAAATAGCCCGACCCCTACAACCATAAACGGTTGGCTGCTTAGAGTTAGTGCACGGCTTTTATCGTTTGAGAGCAACCCACCTCGAAGCCTTTGAGAGAGAATTCCTTGTGAGGATAAAGCCCTAAACACCCAGAGCCAAAGAGTGTTAGGCATCACTTAAGTCTTCCTGTCTGTGTGATCTGAAGACTTATTACACTTGAGGACTATGAATCATCCAGCCGGTTAGGCGTCGCGTTCTGAGCATCCAAGAGTCATTGTGGATCATCGGTGAACGAAGTCTGTGAAGGTTTGGAAGTCTACCTTGAAGACTTACCAGAGTGATTGGACAAGGACTGGGTGTCCTTAGCTCAAGGGGAATAAGGTGAAGACGCGGTCTTCTGAGTTGAATCTCAGCCTCCCTAACCAGACATACAGTTGTCACAGCAACTGGAACTGGTCCAACAAATCATTGTCTTCAACGAGTCACTGGTTTCATCCTTCCCACTCCTTTACTTACTGTTGGCCCTGGTGAAGTCATTGCCTGATTGCATTATCTTTTGTCTTCATTGAGTGACTGCTTGTTCTGATTGGCTTCACAATATCTTCCTACTTGATCTTTACTGCCTAGCTGCTATTAGTCATTGTGCTTTCACTTCATTGAATACTTGACTATGGTTTGCCTAGTGTAGTCTACCTTTCGCTGCATGGTAATAGGTTTATTTCTATCGTTTGTCTTCGAAACTTCCATGTTTTGAAGACTTTCATAAAAATCACCTATTCACCCCCCCTCTAGTCGATCACTAGCACTTTCACTATGTACCAGGGACAGTGTATTTTCCTGAATGTGGATCATATTGTCCGTTGTAATGTTTAAACAAGGCCGTTGATATGTCGACTGTTATATAAGAGTTTACCCTCCTGTGCGGCCGTTTGTATATTAAGGTTGAGAGTTGGCCAGTCGTCGGCTTCTGCCCCTGCGTAAGGAGTACGGGGGTGTTTGGGATAAACCTGAGCACTCTTTATCCCAGTTTTGGGTCCTCCAAGGGAGGTTCTCAGCACAACGAACCAGGCAATCAGACTATAGGGCTTTATCACTCTCACTTAGCCAGAGGAGCTTTAGTATGGTCGGCGCAGCCCCTTGTGTTCAGAAGACCGTACTAGGGGCTCTATAAGAGCCTGATCGAAAAAACGATCCATCGCACGCTGTATTGGTTATGGCATTGTGCGGGAGAAATTCTTAAAGATTTTGTGACCGCTCAAACAGCTGACCAGCTCTCTCCATATCATGACAGTCAGTTTTCGGCTTTCTCTACTGAGGTGCTTGTCCGGAAGAACCGGGACACAATCGCAGTAGTTCTCCCAGTGCTACCTTAGCCGATATAGCGGAACGTAAGGTACCAAAACATAGAAGCCGAGCAAACCCAACTATTGACCCAAGACATGATTCGGAGCTGATACATATAATGCTATAAGTTTGGGGTGCCGAACTTCCGTGAAGGTGTTCGGACTTTTATTGCCATGATACGGGGAAGACGAAGCCCCTGGCATATGTAGGGCATACCTCTGTGTACGGATGCCTTTTGACGAAATGATTTCGATAAGAAATAACTAGCAGGTAAACATCATATGAATCCACATGTTGTGTAAATAATATGTCTATGCGTATGGTACAAGTAATGTGATAAATAATAAAAAAAGGAGTTGTGATAGCAGAACCTGCGGTGACCGAGGGAAAAGGTTGAGTTCGGGTCCGTATTGTACCCGGAAGGTCGCTGCGGGAAGTGTCTAAGGATCCCCAGGCGCGTTCGAGCTGCCTCTGTGGAGTCCGTCCTGGTTGGTGCAAAGGTGGACCTGCGAAGGAAATATAAGAAATGTTTTCGTGCCGGAGGGCGGTTGAGCCGCTGAGTTCGGCCGGTCGTGGCCTTTGCCGGAGTGTTTAATTGAACCCTGGACGAGCCAGAGTATCCTTCCGCGAAGTAGTTAGGAGCCCCTTGACATTGTCCGGGAGCCTAGGTATCGACTCGAGGTTCGGCTGCGAGGTGCTGCTCGGTGTTCCTGCTGCTAAGGCAGTGATATATTTGTTGGTATCGAAAGAAAATTCGGCCTTGCCATGAACCGTGATGATGGCGCGTGGATGGGCATTGTTAACTGACGGTAGGCACCGTGTGGTACCGCGTTGGATCGAGCGAACGCGGTTCGCCCGAGCAGTGCTTGCTAGTCACTCGAGGGAAATGGGGCCTATACAGCTGACCTCCATATCTGGTATGATGTCTCTGATAGTGGCCTTAGTGGCCTTGATCGCTGACTGATCGATGCCCATCTTGCGCACTGTATCCTGGTAAAGCAGATTTAAACTGCTACCTCTGTCCATAAGGACTCTAGTGAGGTGGAACCCGTCTACTATTGGGTCGAGGATTAGTGTGGCTGGATTGCCCCAATTGGCTTTAACCGGACGATCCGTGTGGTTGAAGGTGACCGGCCCTAGCTTATATCAAGTGGGCCGGTTGGGTGGTATTTACCACATTCACCGATTGAGTACGGGGGGGATTTCTTTTGCCCTCCTGTGTCCGGAAATCTGGGCTCTTCGTTGCTATCGTCGCTTTGAGACCCCTTTTCATGTTTGGCGCCTGCCTTGCCGGCTTGTTTGAAGACCCAGCATTCTCTGTTGGTATGGGTGGCTGGCGTTTCTGGGGTGCCATGAATTTGGCATTGGCGAGTGAGTATGCGGTCCAGACTGGATGGACCCGGATTTGTATTTTTGTGGGGCCCTTTCCGCTGATCGGGCTTTGAGACCCTGAACCCGGCATGAACTACCGTATTATTGGTTTTATCACCATATTTGCGGCGCTTGTGTTTGTTGTGTCGTGATTTGCCGTTGGCATCTTTGTTATCTGGAGTGCCCGGATTCCTGGATGTGTTGTTACTGCGAGCCAGCCAGCTATCCTCGCCCGCGCAAAAGCGGGTCATGAGTGTTGTGAGGGCTGCCATAGACTTCGATTTCTCCTGGCCAATGTGGCGGGCAAGCCACTCATCACGGATGTTGTGCTTGAATGCCGCGAGGGCCTATGCGTCCGGACAGTCGATAATTGGTTTTTCTTAGTCAGGAACTGAGTCCCGAATTGTCTGGCCGATTCCCCTGGCTGCTGAGTTATATGGCTCAAGTCATCAGCATCCAGTGGTCGCACATAAGTGCCCTGGAAGTTGTCAAGGAATGCGTCTTCCAGGTCCTCCCAACTGCCGACGAAGTCTGCTGGCAAGCTGTTCAGCCAATGCCGAGTTGGTCCTTTGAGTTTTAGTGGGAGGTACTTGATGGCGTGTAGATCGTCACCGCGAGCCATGTGGATGTGAAGGAGGAAATCCTCAATCCATACAGCGGGATCTGTTGTACCATCATATGATTCGATATTTACGGGTTTGAAACCCTCCGGGAATTCATGATCCATAACTTCATCAGTGAAGCATAGGGGGTGTGCGGTGTCTCTGTGCCGGGCTATATCCCGACGCAGTTCATTTGGGTCTTGTCTGCTGTATTCGGCCCGGCCGGATTTGCTTTTGGCGTATCCGGCGCGACGATCATCGTCCCGTGTTGGCGCACGTGCCCGTGACCCGTATATTGACCTTGCAAGTTTTGCCTTACTGTCCAATACGTCCCGCAGGTCCCATGTGTTGCCCCGAGCCTTGGTATTTTGGATTGAGTGGCGGCGGGGTGCAGGCTGAACTTCAGGCTGGAATGCCTCTTTGGCTCGGCCACGCAGTGGCTGGTCGGTTGCATCGTACACTGGTGCATGAGGTTCAATGCTTCCTCCTCGAGGTGAGGTAGCAACCTATGTTTTGGGTAACTCTTGGAGGGACACTCGAGTTCGTATTCCTCGGCCGCAAGGACTTTGGTCCATCTATTTGCTAGCAAGTCTTGATCAGCTTGAAGCTATTGTTGCTTTTTCTTCTGGCTATTTGTTGTGGCCATAAGCCGGCGCTTGAACCGCTCCTGTTCGATGGGGTCCTCAGGCACGATAAATTCTTCGTCGCCGAGGCTCGCCTCGTCTTTGGAGAGAGGCATGTAATTGTCCTCTTCTGGTTCTCCATCTGCTGCCTGCTCTGGAGGGTTGGCTTGTTAATCCTCCGGCTCTACATCGTGCTGGAGGGGATTGTGATTGTCTTCGGCACTATCCGGAGTGTTATTATCTCCTGTGCCGGTATCACTACTTTTGCTGCGGCAGGACTTAGAGTGGCGCCGCTGAAGTTGGCGCTTGGGTTGCTTCTTGGTGGGGTCATCCTCCGTTGTCTCGTCGCCATTGCCTTCTTTAGGGGTGTCCACCATATATATGGTGTATGATGATGTACCGGTCCAGCGCCCTGTGGGCGGTGGTTCCTGCTCGTCTCCTGCATCGTCGTCTATACCGTCGATGTCTCCGCGGATTTCGGCAGTGTAGTTTAAGTTTCCGAATATGATCTAATGGCCAGGGGCGTAGCTCTCGATCTGCTCTAGATGGCCAAGCGAATTGGCCCGCAGTGCGAAGCCACCAAATACAAAGATCTGTCCGGGGAGGAAAACCTCACCCTGGACCGCATCGCTACCAATGATCGAAGGAGCCATCAAGCCTTATGGTGACGACACAGTGGAACTCTCAATGAAAGCACCAATGTCGGTGTCAAAACCGGTGGATCTCGGGTAGGGGTCCCGAACTGTGCGTCTAAGGCGGATGGTAACAGGAAGCAGGGGACACGATGCTTACCCAGGTTCGGGCCCTCTTGAAGGAGGTAATACCCTACGTCCTGCTTGATTATTCTTGATGATATGAGTATTACAAGAGTTGATCTACCACGAGATCGTAGAGGCTAAACCCTAGAAGCTAGCCTATTGGTATGATTGTATGTTGTCCTATGAACTAAACCCTCTGATTTATATAGACACCGGAGGGGGCTAGGGTTACACAGAGTCGGTTACAAGGGAGGAGATCTACATATCCGTATTGCCTAGCTTGCCTTCCACGCCAAGGAGAGTCCCATCCAGACACGGGACGAAGTCTTCAATCTTGTATCTTCATAGTCCAACAGTCCGGCCAAAGGATATAGTCCGGCTGTCCGGAGACCCCCTAATCCAGGACTGCCTCAGTGACCGTGAAGGGATTCCCAACCCCTTTATCGCGTTGGTTGCAAGGTTCTTGTTTGTTTGTGCAGGTACTAGGGGATTTGCATGTAGTCTCCTACTGGATTGATACCTTGGTTCTCAAAAACTGAGGGAAATACTTACGCTACTTTGCTACATCACCCTTTCCTCTTCAAGGGAAAACCAACGCATGCTCAAGAGGTAGCAAGAAGGATTTCTGGCGTCGTTGTCGGGGAGATCTACGCCAAGTCAAGACATACCAAGTACCCATCACAAACTCTTATCCCTCGCGTTACATTATTTGCCATTTGCCTCTCATTTTCCTCTCCCCCACTTCACCCTTGCCATTTGATTTGTCTCTTTTCCGTTCACCCTTTTTCCATTTGTCTCTTTTCGCTCGCTTCTCGTGTGTGCTTGTGTTAGATCGTTTGTTTTGCTGTTATGGCTAGTCCTTCTATCACTGTTAGTACTCGTGATTTTGAAGTTCTCCACTTCAAACAAAGACAAGGAGAAAATTTAAAAGATGCTTGGTATAGGATGGTACAATCTCATCATAGTTGCACCATAGAGGGAGATTTCAAGATTTTACTTCGCAATTTTTATGTTGGGCTTACCTTACCCCATAGACAACTCCTTGATTTTTCCGCCAAAGGGAACATTATTGAAGTTGACCCTAGTATTGCTTATGCAATTATAGAGGGGATAGTAGGAGTACTTCCCCCACAAAAGGGACTTCAACTTACGCAAGAAGGAACTCAAATCTTAGAGAAATTATGCGAATTGAAAAAATTTATTGAACCTCTTAAAAATGTTGGTGGAAATCTTAACCGCGTGAATATGTTGATTACACTTTGCAATAAGCGGTTGGATGCTCTAGATCTAAAGATCTCCAACCATGAAGGGAAATGTAAGGAACCTCCCAGATCCGAACATAACTCCATTAAAACGATAAATACCAAAGATGGCTATCGGTGTCAAAACCGGCGGATCTCGGGTAGGGGGTCCCGAACTGTGCGTCTAAGGCGGATGGTAAAAGGAGGCAAGGGACATGAAGTTTTACCCAGGTTCGGGCCTTCTTGATGGAGGTAATACCCTACGTCCTGCTTGATTGTTCTTGATGATATGAGTATTACAAGAGTTGATCTACCACGAGACCGGAGAGGCTAAACCCTACAAGCTAGCTTATGGTATGATTGTATGTCGTCCTACAGACTAAAACCCTCTGGTTTATATAGACACCGGAGGGGGATAGGGTTACACAAGGTCGGTTACAAAGGAGGAGATATACATATCCGTATTGCCTAGCTTGCCTTCCACGCCAAGTAAAGTCCTATCCGGACACGAGACGAAGTCTTCAATCTTGTATCTTCATAGTCCAACAGTCCGGCCAAAGGATATAATCCGGCTGTCCAGAGACCCCCTAATCCAGGACTCCCTCAGTAGCCCTTGAACCAGGCTTCAATGACGATGAGTCCGGCGCGCAGTATTGTCTTCGGCATTGCAAGGCGGGTTCTTCTCAAATTTTGAATGTTTGTTAAGTAGTGTCCGGACCCATAAATGTTGGACTTCTTGGCTTCTGCGCCCAATAAGGGCTACCGTCCACGCGTCGAATGAATACGAGGAGCCAGGGCATTTTTACATTCACCCCCTAGCCAGATAAATAAATTGTCTATTAAAGGGGTGGGGATTCTTAGATCCAATCCATACCATCCTCCCACAGCAAGAATCCATCGGAGCGTGCTTCGAAAAAATCCACTCCAACATGGCCGACCACCGCAGCTCCTCCTCTCGCCCCTGTAGCCCTAAGCCCAGTGATTGGGAGAGATGTTCCACCCCACACAATCGATTAGTCAAGCTGCAGACTCAGGGATTTCCCCCTCCAGCGTATATGGTTCCCATCCGAGGCGGGCTCGCCACCTATAATGGCGGGGAGCAAGCGGAGAGCTTCCCCAGCCCCTCTACGGGGGAGCGGGTGTGCCTTGTTCCTTACTTATTAAGGGGACTCGGATTTCCAATTCATCCGTTCCTCCACGGGCTCCTGGAGTTTTACGGCCTCCAACTGCATAATTTTACCCCTGCTTCCATATTACACATCGCCGGCTACGTTGCCCTTTGCGAGTTATTCCTGGGCTACGAGGCTCATTTCGAGTTGTGGAAGAGGTTATTTTGCCTCGTCCCTCGCACACAGAAGGGGTCACTTTATCAAGTGGGCAGAGCCGAAATATGGTGCATCACCGAAACCGGATGCCTGTCCGGTACTCCGAAGAAGACGTCCGAAGACTGGCCTTCGAAATGGTTTTATATGGAGGACGTCCCCCTTCCGGACCCTGTTCGGCGGGGTCTTCCCGAGTTCAACAATGCTCCTCTGAAGAAACGTCGAAGCTGGCACCCACGGTGCCCCCAGGAGGAAGACAACGGAGAAGTCCTTTACCTGATGAACCGGATTAAAGCGCTGGCTCAATCAGGATTGACAGTAATCGAGGTTATGTCAATATGCATAATGCGGGGAGTGCAGCCACTTCAATATCGAGGGCACCCCTTGTGGTGTTTTAATGGGGAAGATGATGCCACCTGTTGCGGGCGTAAGGGACCGGACTCGCTACTGCTTTAGCAAAAATTATGTTCGAGTTGTTCAAGGGAGAGGAAGAGTTCATCTGCATCAAGCCATGGGATGGATTCTCCATGTACAACCCTCCAAGCTGGGTGAGTTATACCTCCTTACTCCCATTCTTCCCGTATTTTTTGTCGTAGGTACTTACCTTGCCATTTTACGGCAGGAACTGTGAAAAGCGGTAAGGGAGGTCAACAGCCCATCTCCTCAACCAGAGGACCCTGAACGGGCCCTTGGTCCCGGACTCTAAGAAGATCCGGGCATATTCGTGGAGCTGATAGACAGACAGTTCTATCATTGAGCTGTGATGACGCCATGGTGGCCATTACGGCCAACTATCCTGGACTGCTCCCTACATCGCACGTAAGAAAAACCAAAATCCCAACTCCAAAGACTAGGATCCCCTTTTAGACACTTCACCTACCATATGCATATGGTGTTTTACAGGGAAGGCACTCGAGACGCCGTGCCGAACCCACAGCAACCCGCCAACAAGAGGTACCGAGGCCAGGTAGGCCAAAAAGGAAGGCGGTCAGGATGGAGACGCCAGCGCAGAGGTATGACAAAAAACCCCGCCCCGTGGTTATCGTCTTTCTCAAAATGTAATGACATCCATGTTTCTTTAATAGAAAAAATGCTCGCCGGAATATGTCCGGAGAGGCTGCCGATCATGCTTCCACCAGTCGGGCCCCAAGGCCGGACATAGAGGTGGAAGCCGACATGTGGCGGACGCCGGATACTCGTCCTATAGAGGATGTGGATAGACTGTTCACTACAAATTCAGAAGTGGAGAGCACCATGAATCATAGGCGTCGCCAGGCCGTACTCCGTGATGCTTGCTTCTCACCAGAGGCATTTGATGCCTTCAATTCTGGAGACGCGTACCTCCGTGCTGCTCAAAATGGTCTAGCCAGAGCCACGAACCAGTATGTAAGGGATGTATGGGTAAGTAAATCTGACGATTATATGTATCAATAGCCCATGAGACTTGAAATAGTTGACGCAACTGATTTAAGGATCAATATTTGTGCAGGTTCTTATGGAGAAGAATTCCCAACTGTCTCAAGAGCTGGACGAGTGCAAGGCCCAGCTGGAAGCCGCTGTTGCCGCATTGAAGGAGTCCAAAAAGGGTCCCCCCGGTAACCCTTTTGTCTACTGCAAATAATATCTGTACCAAGTAGTATGCGGCGTATATGCACACCTAACAATAGATGTTGCAAGTGGCCCCGGAGTGAATCCGGAGGCCGTGGAGGCGGATACGGCACGTGATCATCAACAGCGAAATGCTAGCGAGCGCGTGCTGACGCGAGTCAGGCAGGAGAAAAATGATCTCCAAGATGCCAATATCCGGCTGGGTGTGGAACTAAAGGATGTCCGAGCCCAGCTTGCGGACTCCGTGAACGAGAATAAACGGCTTCAGCGCGCCATTTTTAGTAAGTGCTTGAACGAACTTTTTGAAAGGAGTTCGATGAAGAAGCCTGCTAATAGCGTTATATCTATAGGTATGCTGACGGGTCATCCCACAGAGGAGATGCCCGGGTCCTCGGGTGATCTTCTGCCAGAGCTCTCACAACTGCACGAACAAGTTCGGCAGGTGATGCAGAGTATTGCCCAAGCCTTGTGGCTGTCCGCGTCCCCGCCAGGAGGCATGGAGGAGCTTATAGAGAAGCTGAAGGGAGCACGGTGGCGCTTCCGATTATGGAAGATATCAGCCTGCCGACAAGGTGCACGGGAAGCCTGGGCCATGGTGAAGACACGATACACCAAGGCTGACCCAAACCACATGGCCAAGGTCGGACCTGTGGGTCCCGATGGGAAAGAGATCCCTGTCAGTTTAGTGTACGATCAAGTAGAGTTAGCCGCAAAGTATTCCCAACAGGATTGTAGGCTAGACAGCATGTTGGATGGCAGACCTTTTTGCTTCGACCTCTGGACCCGATAGTCTAGAGTGTATTCGAGTACCCACTCAGTTATATGAAAACCGGGGTATGCATGGAAACCAGGCGTAGGGGTCATAAGTGCTTGAACAGACAAGTACCCAACTAGCTATGTTATATTACATGGATAGTAAGAAACATCTTCCAGGGAGAATAGTTCCGTTAGGGGTTCCTTTCCCTGGGTACGCATGCCCTAATGTGCATGTCCGAACTGCGAGCCACGGGTTAAAAACATATGGGGGCATGTAGTAATTTAAATGAAAGTCATCTTTTATTCACCGACCAAATATTCCCTTAAGAACGCTAGCTTTCGGCTTCACCCAGTCTGAGGTACACATCCGGCTGACCCGGCAGTAACAATCACAGAGGTGCTCCCCTTATGCCCTAGCCGAATTAATGGGAACGTAGGTCATAAACACAAGAGCCAGGCAACCTAGCTTGGCCAAAACTTAAGTCATATCAGTGCATATAATGGCGAAAAAGGGTACATGCGGAAGAATAACACATGTGCGGGGCATGAAGCCCGAAAAAATAATTAGATTAAGCTTATGTATAGGAAGCCCCCAGTTATATTGAGCGCGGTTAGCACGTCGAGATTGTGTAAAAAATACACAGGTTCAGCCCTTTAGGGCTTTGAAGAGAAAAGATAGAAAGAAAGAGGGAAAAAACAGATGTGCAAAAAATTCATGGAGGTAAGGAGACGAACATAGAGTCCGGTACTAGGCGTAGAATCTTCGGAGTCTGGCTGCGTTCCATGGGTTTGGCTCGAGTCGATTGTTTGATGCATCCCGCAGACAGTACGCTCCACCGGTCAGGACCTGGTCGACAATGAAGGGACCTTCCCATTTGGGCTTGAGCTTGTTCTTTTTCTTCTCTGGCAGGCGTAGAACTAGTTCATCAACGCTATAGGTTTTGGCCCGTACTTCTCTGCTTTGATACCTTCGAGCCTGTTGTTGATAGAATGTGGAACGGGCTTTTGCCACGTCGCGCTCCTCCTCCAGGGCATCCAAAATGTCCTGCCGATCGAGGTGAGTCATGAATTATGTCGCAAAGCAGCTCCACCTCAGCGCCGTACACCATAAAAAATGGTGTGTATCCGGTAGTGCGATTCGGCGTGGTCTGCAACCCCCATAGTACGGAGTCGAGCTCCTCTACCCAATGGGTGTCTGATTCCCTTAAGGATCGGACTAATCTGGGTTTAATACCACTCATGATAAGACCATTCGCTCGTTCGACTTGACCGTTAGTTTGCGGATGATAGACAGAAGCATAATCGAGATTGATGCCCATGTTGCTGCACCAAAGTTTCACCTCATCGGCTGTAAAGTTCGTGCCGTTGTTAGTGATGATGCTATGGGGAACGCCATAACGGTGTACAACTCCGGATATGAAGTCTATCACCGATCCGGATTCAGCCGTTTTGACAGGTTTGGCTTCTATCCATTTGGTGAATTTGTCCACCATGACCAGTAAGTATTTTCTCTTATGGGTTCCCCCTTTGAGGGGTCCGACCATATCGAGCCCCCAGACCGCAAAGGGCCAAGTAATGGGGATGGTTTGGAGGGCGGTAGGTGGCATGTGGCTTTGGTTTGCAAAAAGCTGGCAACCAACACAATGTTGAACCAGATGTTGCGCATCTGCCCGGGCCGTCGGCCAATAAAAACATGTACGGAAGGCCTTACTTACAAGGGCCCGGGCTGCTGCGTGGTGGCCGCCGAGTCTGGCTTGGATTTATGCCAATAGCTTCCGCCCTTCCTCTTCGGAGATGCACCTTTGAAGGACTCCGGTTGTGCTTTTCTTATAAAGCTCTCCCTCATGGACCTTGTAGGCTTTAGATCGCCGCACTATGAAGTGAGCCTCATTTTGGTCCTCGGGTAATTCCGGTCTAGTTAGGTAGGCCAGGAATGGTTCTGTCCATGGGGTGATGACGGCCATTATCACGTGGGTTGAAGGTGTTATTTCGGTGGTAGAGCCTCCGATTGTGTCAGAGTATTCAGTATCTGGGGTTGTGGCCGGGTCCGGACTAATTTTGCCGGCTCCCCTTCCCATACCACGGATGGTTTAAACAGTCTTTCCAGGAAGATGTTTGGTGGGATAGGGTCGCGTTTAGCGCCGATACGAGCTAGGATGTCTGCTGCCTGGTTGTTTTCCCGATCCACGTGGTGGAATTCCAGCCCCTCAAACCGAGCTGACATTTTGAGGACGGCGTTGCGCTATGCTGCCATTTTCGGATCCTTGGCATCGAAGTCTCCATTTATTTGGGATATTGCGAGGTTTGAGTCCCCACGCACCTCTAGGCGTTGGATGCCCATGGAGACCGCCATCCAGAGGCCGTGTAGTAGGGCCTTGTATTCGGCTGCGTTATTGGAGTCCGTATATAGTATTTGGAGCACGTATTGCACCGTGTCTCGGGTGGGGGACGTCAGGACGACGCCAGCCCCTAGACCAGCTAGCATTTTAGAGCCGTCGAAGTGCATGATCCAATTGGAGTATGCGCCGTGCTCTTTAGGGAGTTCGGCTTCTGTCCATTCGGCTACCAAATCGGCCATTACTTGCGACTTAATGGCTCGTCGTGGCTTACATGTTATGTCGAACGGGAGGAGATCAATAGCCCATTTGGCAATCCGGCCCGTGGCATCACGGTTGTTTATTATGTCATTGAGTGGTACTTCGGATGCCACCGTGATCGAACACTCTTGAAAGTAGTGTCGTAATTCCGGGATGCCATAAACATCGCGTATGCTATCTTTTGGTAATGTGGGTACCGTGATTTGCATGGAGTGAGGACGGTGGATACATAATATACCGGCTTTTGAAGCGGGAATTTGTGTCTGTCCGTCTCTGTTCGACGACGAGCACTGCGCTTACAACTTGGTGAGTTGCCGCTATATTTAATAGCATTGGTTCGCCAACAGTTGGCGCAGCCAAGATTGGGTTGGCGGCCAGGATGGCTTTGATTTCTTCCAGTCCGGCCGTGGCTGCGTTTGTCCACTCGAAGTGTTCGGTGCACCTAAGAAGGCGATAAAGGGGAAGTGCATTTTCTCCTAATCGGGAGATAAAGCGGCTTAAAGCCGCCACGCATCCAGTCAATTTCTGGATTTGCTTGAGGTTAGTTGGGATAGCCAACTGTGACAGAGCTCGGATTTTAGCCGGATTTGCTTCAATTCCTCGACTGGAGACGATGAAGCCCAGGAGCTTTCCGGCAGGAACACCGAAGATGCATTTTCCGGATTGAGCTTAATGTCGTATGTGCGGAGATTGGTGAACGTGAGCCTCGGGTCGTCTATTAAAGAGTCGACGTGTCTGGTTTTAATGACCACGTCATCTACGTATGCCTCCACAGTCTTGCCGATCTGCTTTTCCAGACATGTCTGGATCATGCGCTGATATGTTGCGCCGGCGTTTTTGAGCCCAAAGGGCATTGTGTTAAAGAAGAAGGGGCCGTATGGTGTTATAAATGCTGTTGCGGCTTGATCAGACTCCGCCATCTTAATCTGGTGGTAACCGGAGTATGCGTCGAGGAAGCACAATGATTCGTGTCCTGCGGTAGCGTTGATGATTTGATCGATGAGAGGGAGTGGAAAGGGATCCTTTGGGCAAGCCTTGTTAAGGTCTTTGAAGTCGACACATAGGCGCCAGGATTTGTCCTTCTTTGGTACCATCACCAGGTTTGCGAGCCAATCCCGATGTTTTATTTCTTTAATGAATCCAGCTTCCAGTAGCTTGGCCAGCTCCTCTCCCATGGCTTGTCGCTTAGGTTCAGAGAAGCGCCGAAGAGTCTGCTTGACCGACTTGAATCCTTTTAGAATATTAAGGCTATGCTCGGCCAATCTGCGTGGGATTCCTGGCATGTCTGAAGGATGCCAGGCGAATATGTCCCAATTCTCGCGCAGAAACTCCCGTAGTGCGGTGTCTACAGCGGGGTATAACTGTGCCCCAATGGATGCTGTTTTTGTAGGGTCCATTGGATGGACATGGAATTTAACTATTTTGTCCGCTGGTTTAAAGGAGGTGGACTTGGAACTTTTGTCTAGTATCACGTCGTCCCTGTCCACCGTGGAGCGCAGCGCGGTTAACTCCTCCGCCACAAGGGCTTCGGATAATGCCTCGAGGGCTAGTGCGGCTGTTTTGTTCTCGGCGCGGAGTGCTATGTCCGGATCACTAGCTAGAGTGATAATTCCCTTGGGTCCGGGCATTTTGAGCTTCATGTACCCGTAATGGGGTATGGCTTGAAAAATCGTGAATGCCTCCCGCCCTAGAAGGGCATGGTATCCGCTACTGAACGGGGCCACTTGGAATGTAATTTCTTCGGACCTGTAATTCTCCGGAGTGCCGAATACCACATCAAGTGTGATTTTCCCAGCGCAACATGCCTCCCGACTAGGGATGATTCCTCGGAAAGTCATACTACTTTGCTCAATATGGTTGCTGTCTATGTCCATTTTTTGGAGAGTTTCCTCATAGATGAGGTTTAATCCGCTACCGCCATCCATGAGCACCTTAGTGAGCCGAAAGCCGTCCACAATTGGACTAAGGACCAAAGCGGCTGGTGCTCGGGCTGTTCGAAATTTAGGTTCGTCACTGGCATTGAAGGTGATAGCCGTGTCGCTCCATGGATTTATTGCTGCCACATGGCAGACTTCGGCAAGACCGCAGAGTGCTCGCTTACGCCTATTATTTGAGGCGAAGGTCTTGAAGACCGTTAATACTGTGTTGTTATCCGTGGGGAGGTGCTTTGAGGTATTGTAACATCCCAAATTTTCAATTTGGAATGTTATACAAAAGATCATCATTGCATATCATATTTTATTGCATTTGGTTGATCCTAGAAATTTCACGCAACTCAAGGACCCTCGGAGAGAGTTGGGGATTTCGTTATTTTCATATTTGAGTTTTCTCAAATTTTGAAAATAGGATCATTTGATTTTATTTATTTTATCTTCAATTATTTCTACTATAAAAATTATGAGAGTGGGAATAAAATGACTTTCCCAAAATATAGAAATGTTGGGGATTTAATAAAAAAATCAAATAAGATTTTATTTTGGTTTTGTTTGCTATTTTATTTGAATTTATGAAAAATTGCTCGTTTTCAAAAATTGCATTTAGGGCCAAGAAAATGTTCATCCTGTTCTAAATATTTTATTTAGACGGTGAAAATTTGTTTTGGCATTTTTAGAATTTTATTTATTTTTCTAGAATTTTTTTAGTCGCGGGAAATTGTTAAAAAAAGAGAGAGACCCCGCGCCCGACTAGGCCAAGGGCCCAGCCGAGCAGGTCGGCCCAGCCAGCCGCCGTCGCCTCCCGCCGGGTCGGGACAGGAGTCCCGACCGCCGTCGTGGCCCGAGTCCGGGGAGGACCCGCCTCCCGAGGCCGACCCCTCCCCCAAGTCGCCACCTCCCCCCCCCCTTTATAACCCCGCCGCCGCCCCCTGTAGCCCCACACCCGCTGCCGCCTCCCACGCAGCCACCGCACGCCGCCGCGCCGCAGCTGCCGCCCCGTGCCGCCTGCCGTCCCGCTGCCGCGTCGGAGCTGCCGCCCCGCATCACCCGCCACCCGCCGGAGCCCCGAGCCGAGGTAGCCGCTGCCCCGGTTTTTTTAGAAAAGCTTTTTCGGTTTTTTTAAACCCTAGTTTTCGTTTTTTTTAATAGATCGGTTTTTCTCCAGTTTATTTATTTAGCGAGCGTTCGCTCGTCCGTTCGTTTTAACGAACACGTTCATCATTTAGCTCCTGTTAACGAACATTCGTTCGTTAACCCGTTCGTTGTTTTTCTTTTTCTCGGATTAAATCCGCGATTTTCCGATCGCGGTTTTTGATCCGATGTTCGTTTTAGTTTAACTTTTCGCTCGTTTGTCGGAATCAGGCGATTCAAGCGCCTGGAGTTTTGGCTCGAAACCCACTTTCCGTTTAACCAACTCAAACAAGTTTTTGCCTCAGTAAAATTTGACCTAGATCCAGAATAGTAAACGAAGCCTGTTTCTTTTGTCGTTTGTCTTTCGTTGCTTCGTTCGATTTGATTCTTTTTGCCAACCGGAGTTCTTAAATTGAACTATCTGGTTAGATCTCTTATTCGAGTTTTACCTGTGCATTAGATGACTACTTATTGTATGCTTGTTTGTTTGCGATAGAGTGCCCGGAGTGCGCCGCTTGCTACTTCGAATCGCTAGGTTTTGCGGATCATCAGCAAGGCAAGTAACACTTTATCATACCTTCCTACTCCCTAGTTTTATTGCATTAGATCAATCCTCACACATTTCATTGATTAGGATCTAATTAAATTGTGGGTTTGGGAAGTAGATGAGGTAGTACCTATTACCTGTTATTATCAAACCTTTGGGAGTTACTTCTACGTTTGCTTATTTTGCCATGCTATGCCAGTAGACATGGTTTGGGTGTGTGAAATCCATGACAGATGTGAGTTTATTAAATTAATGGTTTATCTAAGGTGGCAACTTAAATACACATCTGGGTGGATTGAGGCACCTGGGTATTCCAGCGATTGCATGTTTTTCTTCGGACCGCCACCCAGGCTCAAAGGGATCATGAGATTATTCATGCTAGAAACTTCCGTGTGCAGCCACAAGCTACTATGGGCTCTAGCATAGTTGACTAAGTCATGTGAACTCTTATAGTGGTAGACTAGCAGATGTAGGTGGTACGGTCTACCCATCGCAAGGTGCTAGCGCTTCTGAAAGACTATGTCTCGTTCATCCGTTTCTCAAACACCATGCAGTGCGAGAAAACCAACGGAGGAGATCGAGTCTTGTGGGGAAAAGTGCGCAAACCTCTGCAGAGTGTATAAACTAATCATGGTTAGCCGTGTCCCTGGTTATGGACATCTTGAGTATCTAGTACTTGGATTATCATGTGAATCTCATCATGCTACTCTAATTAATTTGTTGGTTCTTAATGATGATGCTTAATTGGGATTGAGAATGCTGTCAACCATTCTCAATGTTTAACAACTACCATGATAGTTAAATAAAATTTATTCCTTTGCAGTAGGGAAAAATTGGCTTTACGCAAACTGTAACCATAGAGCCTTCCACCAGCCAAATATGCATATAGTATAGCCTATTTTCTTTCTTTGCTCTCTATGTGTTACATTGCCAGCATATTCCATGTGCTGACCCGTTTCGGGCTGCAACGTTCATGTTGCAGACTTTTCAGACGACGAGTAAGGTGTTTTTAGGTCGTGGATCTATACTCAGTGATGTCGTTGGAGTTGATGGACTCACTTATCTTTCAAGCCTTCCGCTGTTATCATTATTAGATGGCCTTAAGCCATTATCATTGTAATAAGTTCTCTTTCGAGACTCTCGATGTAATAAGTGTGTGATTGCTACTCTGTTATAAATCCTTCAAGTACTGTGTGGTGTCAGCATTACTGATCCAGGGATGACACCTGAGCACAGAGATTGGACCGTTTGAGGTCTGGTCGCTACAAGATGGTATCAGAGCACACGCTGACTATAGGACACGACACTAAGCTAAAGCCCTAGATCACTACTCACTCTTCTCATTCTAACCTCTCATCTTTTCTACTCTTTTAGGATGGCGGATGCAAGGAACAAGTTCACGCAACCGGATGAAGATACACCCTTTGGACGTCATTTGAAGGAAGTCACAAGATACCTGAACATAGGAGTACCAAGCTTCATCGGAATCTACAACGCCATATTACCTGAAGAAGAGCGCTGGATGA
Organism: Triticum urartu; assembly: GCF_056163025.1. NCBI lineage: Eukaryota > Viridiplantae > Streptophyta > Magnoliopsida > Poales > Poaceae > Triticum > Triticum urartu. The sequence goes on from NC_141875.1 coordinate 622,996,683, forward strand.
TTCAAGTTCAAGTTCCAGGAAGGACGTTCATGCCAGTCACTAAGCCCGTAGAGTTTTTTTAATGCACCGACCTGGAGTCTAGGAAAGAGCATGGCAGCTCACATCGCCATGGGACGCATTGGAGAAGTTTACCACAATGATCTCAAGGATACTATCTACCAGATTTGTGGGCGCCGAGATGAGCACTAGGAGATGATCAACACCAGGAAGGATAGATCAATTGCAGCTTTTATCCAGGAGTTAAACCAGCACATTCGACGTCAGGAGAACCAGATGTGCGCCGACATGATAGATCTGAAGATGGCAAGGACAAGAATCAAGGAACTGGAGGAAGAACTCAAAGCTACATGTGAAGATTATGAAGAGGAAATTGAAGTACTAGTGGATAAGAATGCCGACCTAACAATGAAGATCGGGATATTTATGGGAGGCCCTACGCTAGTAGAAGAAGACGAAGAACCCAAGGAGATTCGCCCGGAAGACTACATCATCATCGACGACACCGACTCGGATCCAGATGATCGCGATGATGACTATGTTGATGAAGCTGGAGCAGATATCATGGAGTTTGCAACCGAAGAATATTTCTAGAAGACCACCCCAACAGTAGTAGTAGTCCACCATGTAATTATAGTAGTCCGAGCACTTTTGCGATAGTTAGATCGATTGTATGCCCTTTGTTTGATCGAATGCAGTGAATTGTTTGCTTTTGCCTCATGTGCATATGGGTAGTGTTTTCTCTCTAGACCCCTCTCTACTCTTAAATCTCGTCTTTTCTAAACCCTCAGATGCCTCCAAGACGTGACCCCGGATTTACCTTCCCATCGGAGCTCACCCAATTGATCCAGCAGCAGAACACATTGATACAGTTGCTAGTCCAGAATCAGAATCAGCGGAACAACAACAACAACCCACCACCACCACCACCTGTTGATCACTTAGCCCGTTTTCTTAGGCTGAATCCGCCGGTGTTTTCTAGTAGCACCGAGCCGATAGTAGCAGATGATTGGCTCCGCAAGACAGCAAGGGAGTTGACCACGGCAGGATGCACAGATGCGGAAAAGGTGAAGTTTGCCGCACACCAGCTTGAAGGACCCGCAGCATCATGGTGGGAGAATTTCACAGCCACTTTCCCTATCGACACTGTCACATGGGACCAGTTCCAGCAGGCTTTCCATACTGCCCATGTTTCAGCAGGAGCTATGGCCCTAAAGAAGTGAGAGTTTCGCAACTTGCGCCAAGGAGCACGGACAGTTGGCCAGTATGTGGAGGACTTTAGTAAGCTAGCACGTTATGCTCCAGATGACGTTGCTACAGATGCAGCTAAGTAGGAGAAGTTTCTGGAAGGACTGAATGATGAGCTGAGCATGCAGTTGATGGTAGCCACCTTTAACAACTACCAGGAGTTGGTAGATCGTGCTCTCGTGATTGAAGGGAAGCAACAGCAAATTGAGAACCGCAAGAGGAAGTATGGATAAGGGAAGTACAATTCTGGAGCTCAGCAGAAGCCACGATTTACCCCTAGGCCGGGAGGACATTTTCAGCATACCCATGGAGGAGGTAGCTCGCACAATCACAATGGCACCAAGAATGGTAATGGAAATGGAGGAAGTAACGGCCAGAATCGCACCAACCCATCAACCCCAGCCAAGAGAGACCTGAGCCAAGTCACTTGCTTTAAGTGCCAGAAGACCGGACATTATGCCAATGAATGTCCTGAAGCCCAAAATGGAAATGGCAGTGGAAGCTCTGGGAAGAAGCCGAACCCTTTCAATAGGGGACAGGTGAACCACGTAAATGTGGAGGAAGTTGAAGCCCAGCCCGATGCAGTAATAGGCATGGATTGGTTATCGAAGTATGAAGGGAACATTGAATGTGCCGGTAAGTCAATTTTGCTTACCACCCCAGAAGGAAGAAGGATCAAGTATGTATCCCGGCATGTGCCGAAAAGGACTCAAGTAAATTGCCTAACAGGAGTTGTGCAAGAGGAAGTACTAGTAGTGAAGGATTTACCTGATGTTTTTCCAAAAGAGTTGCCAGGCATGCCACCGGATAGAGATATTGAGTTTTTGATTGAGCTTTTGCCAGGCACAGGGCCAATATCTAAGAGACCATATAGGATGCCCGCAAAGGATTTGGTGGAGATTAAGAAGCAGATTAAGGAGTTACTGGATAAAGGTTATATTCGCCCAAGTTCTTCACCTTGGGGATCGCCAATACTTCTAGTGGAGAAGAAGGATGGATCGTTAAGGATGGTCGTTGATTATTGAGGATTGAATGAAGTAACCATCAAGAACAAGTACCCACTACCGATGATCAATGATCTGTTTGATCGGTTGCAAGGAGCTAAGGTATTTTCCAAGATCGACTTGCGATCAGGATACCATCAGTTGAAGATTCGAGAACAGGATATTCCTAAAACGGCTTTTACCACCAGGTATGGGCTGTACGAGTATACCGTTATGTCATTTGGTCTGACTAACGCACCTGCTTATTTTATGAACACGATGAACAAAGTGTTTATGGAGTTTTCGGATAAGTTTGTCGTAGTGTTCATTGATGATATCCTGGTTTACTCGAAGAATGAAGAGGAGCATAAGGAGCATTTGCGTTTGGTACTTGGTAAGCTCAGAGAACATCAGTTATATGCCAAGTTTAGCAAATGTGAGTTTTGGTTGAAGGAAGTTGGATTTCTCGGACACGTTATATCTGGAGAAGGTATAGCAGTGGATCCCATCAAGGTTGACACTGTGACAAATTGGGAAGCGCCAACAACAGTTGGAGAGATTCGGAGTTTTCTTGGACTTGCAGGATACTACCGGAGATTTATTGAAAATTTCTCAAAGATTGTGAAACCTATGACGGAGTTGCTGAAGAAGGATACCAAGTTCATATGGACTGAGGAATGTGAGGCTAGTTTCCAGGAGTTGAAGAAACATTTGGTTACATTACCAGTGTTGATTTTGCCAGATCAGACCAAGGATTATGAGGTGTATTGCAACGCTTCACGTAGAGGACTTGGAGCAGTGCTTATGCAGGAAGGAAGAGTTGTCTCGTATGCCTCACGACAGCTCAAGCCTCATGAGTTAAATTATGCTACACATGATTTGGAGTTAGCAGCCGTAGTACATGCATTGAAGACTTGGAGACATTTTCTCATTGGAAACCATTGTGAGGTGTACACGGACCACAAGAGTTTGAAGTACATTTTCACACAGAAGGAGTTGAATCTCAGACAAAGGAGATGGTTGGAACTCATCAAGGATTATGATATGAGATTGCATTATCACCCTGGAAAGGCTAACGTACTAGCTGACGCGCTGAGCCGTAAAAGTCATGTCAACACCTTAATGACAAGAGATTTACCAAGGGAGTTAGCCGAAAATCTTCGTGAGCTATGTTTGGAAATAGTTCCGAGAGGCTATGTAGCAGCATTGGAGATTCAGTCTACGCTGATGGATAAGATCAGAGAGCCCAGAAGACTGACAAGGAGATTGCCTCTATTAAGGAGAAAATGAGCAAAGGAAAAGCTAAAGGATTTCATGAGGATGAGCACGATACCTTATGGTTTGAAGACCGTGTTTATGTGCCTAATGATTTGGAGATCAGGAAGTTAATTCTGCAAGAGGCCCATGATTCACCATATTCGATTCACCCAAGAAATACCAAGATGTATTTGGATTTGAAGGATATTTTCTGGTGGACCGGAATGAAGAAGGATATTGCGGAGTATGTAGCAGTTTGTGATGTATGTCAGAGAGTAAAGGCGGAACATCAAAAGCCAGCAGGATTGCTACAGCCATTGCCAATACCCGAATGGAAGTGGGATAAGTTAGGCATGGATTTTATCACCAGATTGCCCAGAACTCATTCAGGCTATGACTCGATATGGGTTGTAGTCGACCGTTTGACAAAGGTAGCTCCTTTCATCCCAGTGAAGACTACCTATACCAGTGCAAAGTTCGCAAAGATATACATGACCTGAATCATATGTCTGCATGGAGTTCCAAGGAGCATTGTATCAGATAGAGGAACCTAGTTTACCTCAAAGTTCTGGAATCAGTTGCATGAAACCTTGGGTACCAGGATAGAATTTAGTACAGCTTTCCATCCGCAGACAGATGGACAGATCGAGAGAGTCAATCAGATTTTGGAGGATATGCTGATAGCTTGTGCGCTAGATTACGGATCTAGTTGGGACGAGAATTTGCCATACGCGGAGTTCTCCTATAACAACAGTTATCAATCCAGTTTTAAGATGGCCCCTTTCGAAGCTCTATACGGAAGGAGGTACAGGACCCCATTGTCGTGGGATGAAGTTGGAGACCGCCAGTTGTTTGGACCCGATCTGATTAAGGAGTCTGAACAGAAAGTAAAATTGATTCGCGATAGGCTCAAGGTAGCCCAGTCCAGGTAGAAGAGCTATGAAGACTCAAAACGCAAGGAGACAGTTTACGAAGTCAGAGACCGAGTTTATCTTCGAGTAGCTCCACTTCGAGGAGTTAAGCGCTTTGGAGTTAAGGGAAAGTTAGCGCCCCATTTTGTAGGACCATACAAGGTTTTGGAACGTATGGGAGAAGTAGCTTATAAGTTGGAATTGCCCGAAGGATTGTCAGGAGTTCACGACGTGTTCCACGTTTCCCAGTTGAAGAAGTGCCACGCAGAGATGGTTGACATACCGCTGAGAGATACAGTGCCGCTGGAAGCGATTCAGTTGGACAGTGATTTGACCTATGAGGAGAAACCAGTCAAGATTCTTGAGTATGCCAGCCGAGTCACCTGCAGCAAAGTTATCAAGTTTTGCAAAGTTCAGTGGAGCCACCACACGGAAGATGAAGCCACCTGGGAACGAGAGGAAGATCTGTTGAAAGACCACCCTCACCTATTTTCTAGCCAACTTGAATCTCGAGGGCGAGATTCATCTTAAGGGGGTAGGTTTGTAACATCCCAAATTTTCAATTTGGAATGTTATACAAAAGATCATCATTGCATATCATATTTTATTGTTGGTTGATCCTAGAAATTTCACGCAACTCAAGGACCCTCGGAGAGAGTTGGGGATTTCGTTATTTTCATATTTTAGTTTTCTCAAATTTTGAAAATAGGATCATTTTATTTTATTTATTTTATCTTCAATTATTTCTACTATAAAAATTATGAGAGTGGGAATAAAATGAATTTCCCAAAATATAGAAATATTGGGGATTTAATAAAATATCAAATAAGATTTTATTTTGGTTTTATTTGCTATTTTATTTGAATTTAGGAAAAATTGCACGTCTTCAATAATTGCATTTAGGTCCAAGAAAATGTTCATCCTGTTATAAATATTTTATTTAGACGGTGAAAATTTGTTTTGGCATTTTTAGAATTTTATTTATTTTTCTAGAATTTTTTTTAGTTGCAGCGAAATTGTTAAAAAAAGAGAGAGAGACATCACGCCCGACTGGGCCAAGGGCCCAGCCGAGCAGGCCGGCCCAGCCAGCCGCCGCCGCCTCCCGCCGGGTCGGGACAGGAGTCCCGACCGCCACCGTCGCTCGAGTCTGGGGAGGACCCGCCTCTCGAGGCCGACCCCTCCCCCAAGTCGCCACCTCCCCCTCCCTTTATAACCCCCCCTTGCAGCCCCACACCCGCCGCCGCCTCCCACGTCTCCAGCGCCGCCACCGCCGCACGCCGCCCCGCCGCCGCGTCGGAGCTGCCGCCCGACCGCCCCGCACCAACCGCCGCCCGCCGCAGCCCCGCCGGAGCCTCGTCGGAGCCCCGAGCTGAGGTAGCCGCCGCCTCGGTTTTTTTTGAGAAAAGCCGTTTTGTTTTTTTTAAACCCTAGTTTTCGTTTTTTTAAATAGATGGATTTTTCTCCGGTTTATTTATTTAGCGAGCTTTCGCTCGTCCATTCGTTTTAACGAACGCGTTAATCGTTTAGCTCCTGTTAACGAACGTTCGTTCGTTAACCTGTTCGTCGTTTTTTTCTTTTTCTCGGATTAAATCTGTGATTTTCTGATCGCGATTTTTGATCCGATGTTCGTTTTAGTTTAACTTTTCGCTCGTTTGTCGGAATCAGGCGATTCAAGCGCTTGGAGTTTCATCTCGAAACCCTCTTTCCATTTAACCAACTCAAACAAGTTTTTGCCTCAGTAAAATTTGACCTAGATCCAGTATAGTAAACGAAGCCTGTTTCTTTTGCCGTTTGTCTTTCATTGCTTCGTTCGATTTGATTCTTTTTGCCAACCGGAGTTCTTAAATTGAACTATCTGGTTAGATCTCTTATTTGAGTTTTACATGTGCATTAGATGAGTACTTATTGTATGCTTGTTTGTTTGCAATAGAGTACCCGGAGTGCGCCGCTTGCTACTTCGAATCGCTAGGTTTTACGGATCATCAGCAAGGCAAGTAACACTTTGATCATACCTTCCTACTACCCAGTTTTATTGCATTAGATCAATCCTCACACATTGCATTGATTATGATCTAATTAAATTGTGGGTTTGGGAAGTAGATGGGGTAGTACCTATTACCTGTTATTATCAAACCTTTGGGAGTTACTTCTACATTTTTTTATTTTGCCATGCTATGCCAGTAGACATGGTTTGGGTGAGTGAAATCCATGACAGATGTGAGTTTGTTAAATTAATGGTTTATCTAAGGTGGCAACTTAAATACACATCTGGGTGGATTGAGGCACCTGGGTATTCCAGAGATTGCCTGTTTTTCTTCGGACCGCCACCCAGGCTCAAAGGGATCATGAGATTATTCATGCTAGAAACTTCCGTGTGCAGCCACAAGCTACTATGGGCTCTAGCATAGTTGACTAAGTCGTGCGAACTCTTAAAGTGGTAGACTAGCAGATGTAGGGGATGTAGGTGGTACGGTCTACCCATCGTAAGGTGCTAGCGCTTCTGAAAGACTATGTCTCGGTCATCCGTTTCTCAAACACCATGTAGTGCGAGAAAACCAACGGAGGAGATCGAGTCTTGTGGGGAAAAGTGCGCAAACCTCTGCAGAGTGTATTAACTAATCATGGTTAGCTGTGTCCCCGGTTATGGACATCTTGAGTATCTAGTACTTGGATTATCATGTGAATCTCATCATGCTACTCTAATTAATTTGTTGGTTCTTAATGATGATGCTTAATTGGGATTGAGAATGCTGTCAACCATTCTCAATGTTTAACAACTACCATGATAGTTAAATAAAATTTATTCCTTTGCAGTAGGGAAAAATTGGCTTTACGCAAAACTGTAACCATAGAGCCTTCCACGAGCCAAATATGCATATAGTATAGCCTATTTTCTTTCTTTGTTCTCTATGTGTTACATTGCCAGCATATTCCACGTGCTGACCCGTTTCGGGCTGCAACATTCATGTTGCAGACTTTTCAGACGACGAGTAAGGTGTTTTTAGGTCGTGGATCTATACTCAGTGATGCCGTTGGAGTTGGACTCACTTATCTTTCAAGCCTTCCGATGTTATCGTTATTAGATGGCCTTAAGCCATTATTATTGTAATAAGTTCTCTTTTGAGACTCTCGATGTAATAAGTGTGTGATTGCTACTCTGTTATAAATCCTTCAAGTACTGTGTGGTGTCAGCATTACTGATCCAGGGATGACACCTGAGCACAGAGATTGGACCGTTTGAGGTCTGGTCGCTACAGGTATTTTGGGTGAGAAGATCCTCACCGCTTTTGGACACCTGCCGAAGTACCCAACATGCTCTAAGGCTGCGTGTTGATATGGTATCCATTGTACTATGGATTTTGCAGGGCCCGTTGAGCCATCCCTCCAATACGGTTCCACGCCCTGTAGTGGGATTTTGCTTCTTTGTAATTGAGTCGGGCGACTTATAAGAGTGCGCCCTTTTAGTTTGGACTGGGGGTTTTGTCAGAGCCGGATTATCCCAAAATTGCGTTTGGATTTTCCAGGCACTTTCCATCGCACAGTATTTCTGTACTATATCCGCCAAGTCAGTGAAGTGTGCTATGTCACGGCGACTTATGGCGTTGAGGACTCCCTTGTCCGTGCAATTGTTGCAAAAGAACGAAATTGCATCTTCCTCGCGACAGTCCTTGACCTTGTTCATTACAAGGAGGAATCTGGCCCAATAGTGATGTATTGTCTCTTGGGGCACTTGCCTAATGTGGGAAAGATAGTTTGTATCTGGGTGGGTGGGTGGATTTAAGTCCAGACCTTGACCCAATCTATGATCCCGGGGCAGGGGAGTTTTCGATCTTGGAAGTTCGGGCTTCGGGATATTGCCCTGCGGGTTCGGTATGCGGCCGGATTCTGGATTCAGGGTTAGGGTGGCGTCCTCCCGCGAGCGCGTATCCTGTTCGGAGAGCTCGGGAATCCGGACATAGTTCGTCCTCAGGATAGAGGGAGAATCGTCGCATTGCTCCTCCACCACCGCTATTTGATGGGTGACCGGCGGAGAGTTAATCTCCCTTTGGTCAGGTTTAAGCCTGATCCGATCGTAGTCCGTAGCGACTCCCAGAGCGGCAATGCGATCCAAGAGCTCGTTCAAAGAGGAGAGCTCCATTGGATCCATCTGCTCGGCGAATTTTGAGCCGATGTGGAGGCTATTTTCGATGGCCCGAGAGGTCATCGTCGGCGCAGCGGCCAAGCGGGTGGTCATGACGAAGCCGCCTAGTCGGAGAATTTGGCCTACAGCCAGGGCTCCCCCAGAGGTGATGTTGTCCTTGACAACGAGGCGATCCATCTTCCCTATGATGACGACACAGTGGAACTCTCAATGAAAGCACCAATGTCGGTGTCAAAACCGGCGGATCTCGGGTAGGGGGTCCCGAACTGTGCGTCTAAGGCGGATGGTAACAGGAGGCAGGGGACACGAAGTTTTACCAAGGTTCGGGCCCTCTTGATGGAGGTAATACCCTATGTCCTGCTTGATTGTTCTTGATGATATTAGTATTACAAGAGTTGATTTACCATGAGATCGGAGAGGCTAAACCCTAGAAGCTAGCCTATGGTATGATTGTATGTCATCCTACGGACTAAAACCCTCTGGTTTATATAGACGCCGGAGAGGGCTAGGGTTACACAAGGTCGGTTACAAAGGAGGAGATATACATATCCGTATTGCCTAGCTTGCCTTCCACGCCAAGTAAAGTCCCATCCGAACACGAGACGAAGTCTTCAATCTTGTATCTTCATAGTCCAACAGTCCGGCCAAAGGATATAATCCGGCTGTCCGGAGACCCCCTAATCCAGGACTCCCTCAATGGCAATACCTAGATCTATTCTTGCTTTTATGCCTAACTAGGGGCGTTAAACGGTAGCGCTTGTTGGGAGGCAACCCACTTTTATTTTTGTTCCTTGCTTTTTGTTCCTGTGTAGTAATAAATAAATCATCTAGCCTCTTCTATGATTGTGTTTTTTGTGTTTTAATTAGTGTTTGTGCCAAGTAAAGCCTTTAGGATCTTCTAGGATGATTGTTATTTGATCTTGCTGAAAAAAACAGAAAGTATGCACTCACGAGAATAATTTTCATTTTTAACCAGAGAGCGATAAAATACTGATTCCAACTGCAGTAGATCAATATACAAATTATTTAGGTCGTCCTAATTTGGTAGAATTTTTGGAGTTACAGAAGTATTCGAAACCTACAGATTACTACAGACTATTCTGTTTCTTGACAGATTCTGTTTTTCGTGTGTTGTTTGCTTATTTTGATGAATCTATGGCTATTATCGGGGGTTATGAACCATAGAGAAGTTGGAATACAGTAGGTATAACACCAATATAATAAAGAATGAGTTCATTACAGTACCTCAAGTGGTGATTTGTTTTCTTATACTAACGGAGCTCATGAGATTTTCTGTTGAGTTTTGTGTTGTGAAGTTTTCAAGTTTTTGGGTAAAGATTTGATGGATTTTGGAACAAGGAATGGCAAGAGCCTAATATTGGGGATTCCCAAGGCACCCCAAGGTAAAATCCAAGTACAACCAAAAGCCTAAGCTTGGGGATGCCCTGGAAGGCATCCCCTCTTTCGTCTTCGTCTATCGGTAACTTTACTTGAGGCTATATTTTTATTCACCACATGATATGTGTTTTGCTTGGAGTGTCTTGTATGATTTGAGTCTTTGATTCTTAGTTTACCACAATCATCCTTTCTGTACACACCTTTTGGGAGATACACACATGAAACGGAATTTATTAGAATACTTTATGTGCTTCACTTATATCTTTTGAGCTAGATAATTTTGCTCTAGTGCTTCACTTATATTTTTTAGAGCACGGTGGTGGTTTTATTTTGTAGAAATTATTGATCTCTCATGCTTCACTTATATTATTTTGAGAGTCTTTTAGAACATCATGGTAATTTGCTTTGGCTATAAAACTGGTCCTAATATGATAGGCATTCAAGATGGGTATGATAAAAACTTTCATATAGAGTGCATTGAATACTATGATTCTTGATAGATGTTTTGAGATATAAAGGTGGTAATGTTAGAGTCATGCTAGTTGGGTAATTTTGAAATTGAGAAATACTTGTGTTAAAGTTGGCAAGTCCTGTAGCATGCACGTATGGTAAACGTTGTGTGACAAATTTGAAGCATGGGGTGTTTTTTGAGTGCTTTCCTTATGAGTGGCGGTCGGGGACGAGCGATGGTCTTTTCCTACCAATCTATCCCTCTAGGGGCATGCGTAGTAGTACTTTTCTTTGAGGTCTAATAAACTTTTGCAATAAGTATATGAGTTCTTTATGACTAATGTGAGTCCATGGATCATACGCACTCTTACCTTTCCGCAATTTGCTAGCCTCTTCGGTACCGTGCATTGCCCTTTCTCACCTTGAGAGTTGGTGAAAACTTCGCCGGTGCATCCAAACCCCGTGATACGATACGCTCTATCACACATAAGCCTCCTTATATCTTCCTCAAAACAGCCACCATACCTACCTATTATGGCATTTCCATAGCCATTCCGAGATATATTGCCATGCAACTTTCCACCGTTCCGTTTATTATGACACGCTCCATCATTGTCATATTGCTTTGCATGATCATGTAGTTGACATCATATTTGTGGCAAAGCCACTTTCATAATTCTTTCATACATGTCTCTCTTGATTCATCGCATATCCTCGTACACCGGCGGAGGCATTCACATAGAGTCATAATTTTGTTCTAGTATCGAGTTGTAACATTGAGTTATGAGTAAATAGAAGTGTGATGATAATCATTATTAGAGCATTGTCCCAAGTGAGGAAATAAAAAAAGAGGCTAAAGAAGCCCAAAAAAAGAGTCCAAAGGAGCCCAAATAAAAAAGAGAGAGAGAAGGGACAATGTTACTATCCTTTTCCATACTTGTGCTTCAAAATAGCACCATGGTCTTCATGATAGAGAGTTTCTTATTTTGTCACTTTCATATACTAGTGGGAATTTTTCATTATAGAACTTGGCTTGTATATTCCATGATGGGCTTCCTCAAAATTCCCTAGGTCTTCATGAGCAAGCAAGTTGGATGCACACCCACTTAGTTTTTTTAAATGAGCTTTCATACACTTATAGCTCTAGTGCATTCGTTGCATGGCAATCCCAACTCCTCGCATTGACATCAATTGATGGGCATCTCCATAGCCCGTTGATTAGCCACGTCAATGTGAGACTTTCTCCTTTTTGTCTTCTCACATAACCCCCATCATCATATACTATTCCGCCTATAGTGCTATATCCATGGCTTGCGCTCATGTATTGCGTAAGGGTTGAAAAGGCTGAAGCGCGTTAAAAAGTATGAACCAATTGCTCGGCTTGTCATAGGGGTTATGCATGAGGGGAGAATTTTGTGTGATGAAAATGAAGCATGACCAAACAATATGATTTTGTAGGGATAAGCTTTCTTTAGCTATGTTATTTTGATAAGACATAATTGCTTGGTTAGTATGCTTGAAGTATTACTATTTTTATGTCAATATTAAACTTTTATCTTGAATCTTTTGGATCTGAACATTCATGCCACAATAAAGAGAATTACACTAAAAATTATGTTAGGGAGCATTCCACATCAAAAATTCTGTTTTTATCATTTACCTACTCGAGGACGAGCAGGAATTAAGCTTGGGGATGCTTGATACATCTCCAACGTATCTATACTTTTTGATTGTTCCATGCTATTATATTATCTATTTTGGATGTTTAATGGGCTTTAATATACCTTTTAATATTATTTTTGGGACTAACCTATTAACCAAAATCCCAGTGCAAATTACTGTTTTTTGCCTATTTCAGTGTTTCGCGGAAAAGGAATATCAAATGGAATCCAAACGGAATGAAACCTTCGCGAGGATCTTTTTTGGAACAAACGTGATCCAGGAGACTTGGAGTGGACGTCAAGGAAGCAGCGAGGCGGCCACGAGGTAGGAGGGTGAGCCCCCACCCTCATGGGCCCCTCGCAGCTCCACCGACCTATTTCTTTCACCTATATATACTCTTATACCCTGAAACCTTCGGGGAGAGCAACGAAAAACCTTTTCCACCTCCGCAACCTTCTGTACCCGTGAGATCCCATCTTGGGGCTTTTTCCGGCGATCTGCCGGAGGGGGATTCGATCACGGAGGGCTTCTACATCAACACCATAGCCTCTCCGATGATGTGTGAGTAGTTTACCACAGACCTTCGGGTCCATAGTTATTAGCTAGATGGCTTCTTCTCTCTCTTTGGATCTCAATACAAAGTTCTCCTCGATCTTCTTGGAGATCTATTTGATGTAACTCTTTTTGCGGTGTGTTTGCCGAGATCTGATGAATTGTGGGTTTATGAATTTGATTATCTATGAATATTATTTGATTCTTATCTGAATTCTTATATGCATGATTTGATATCTTTGCAAGTCTCTTTGAATTATCAGTTTGGTTTGGCCTACTAGATTGATCTTTCTTGCAATGGGAGAACTGCTTAGCTTTGGATTCAATCTTGCGGTGCTCGATCCCAGTGATAGAAAGGGAAACAACACGTATTGTATTGTTGCCATCGAGGATAAAAAGATGGGGTTTATATCATATCGCTTGAGTTTATCCCTCTACATCATGTCATCTTGCCTAAAGCATTACTCCGTTCTTATGAACTTAATACTCTAGATGCTTGCTGGATAGCGGTCGATGTGTGGAGTAATAGTAGTAGATGCATAAGCGTTTCGGTCTACTTGTCCGGGACGTGATGCCTATATTCATGATCATTGCCTTAGATATCATCATAACTATGCGCTTTTCTATCAATTGCTTGGCAGTAATCTGTTCACCCACCGTAATACATGCTATCTTGAGAGAAGCCACTAGTGAAACCTGTGGCCCCCGGGTCTACTTTACATCATATAAGTTTCCAATCTACAATTCTAGTTTACTATTTATTTTGCAATCTTTATTTTCCAATCTATATCACAAAATACCAAAAATATTTATATCATTATCTCTATCAGATCTCACTTTCGCAAGTGACCGTGAAGGGATTGACAACCCCTTTATCGCGTTGGTTGCGAGGTTCTTGTTTGTTTGTGCAGGTACTAGGGGATTTGCGTGTAGTCTCCTACTGGATTGATACATTGGTCCTCAAAAACTGAGGGAAATACTTACGCTACTTTGCTGCATCACCCTTTCCTCTTCAAGGGAAAACCAACGCATGCTCAAGAGGTAGCACACCAGCCTATAGATGGATCATTGGAGCTTGCACACTTTGTTAGCACCTTTAGGATCGAAAAAACCTTCTGGTTGCATCATATACAACTCTTCTTTAATAAATCCATTAAGGAATGCAGTTTTGACATCCATTTGCCAGATTTCATAAAATGCGGCAATTGCTAACATGATTCGGACAGACTTAAGCATCGCTACGAGTGAGAAAATCTCATCGTAGTCAACACCTTGAACTTGTCGAAAACCTTTTCCGACAAGTCGAGCTTTGTAGATAGTAAGACTACCATCAGCGCCCGTCTTCCTCTTGAAGATCCATTTATTCTCAATGGCTTGTCGATCATTGGGCAAGTCCACCAAAGTCCACACTTTGTTCTCATACATGGATCCTATCTCAGATTTCATGGCCTCAAGCCATTTTGCGGAATTTGGGCTCATCATCGCTTCCTCATAGTTCGTAGGTTTGTCATGGTCTAGTAACATGACTTGTAGAACAAGATTACCATACCACTCTGGTGCGAAACGTGCTCTGGTTGACCTACGAGGTTCGGTAGTAACTTGATCTGAACTTTCATGATCATTATCATTAGCTTCCTCTCTAGTTGGTGTAGGCATCACGGGAATGGTTTTCTGTGATGAGCTACTTTCCAATTCGAGAGAAGGTACAATTACCTCATCAAGTTCTACTTTCCTCCCACTCACTTCTTTCGAGAGAAACTCCTTCTCTAGAAAGGTTCCATTCTTAGCAACAAAGCTCTTGCCTTCGGATCTATGATAGAAGGTGTACCCTATGAAGACGCACTTCTCCGATTTGGGTTCGAGCTTATCAGGCTGAAGCTTTTTCACATAAGCATCGCAACCCCAAACTTTAAGAAACGACGACTTTGGTTTCTTGCCAAACCACAGTTCATACGGTGTCGTCTCAACGGATTTAGATGGTGCCCTATTTAACGTGAATGCAGTTGTCTCTAATGCATAACCCCAAAACTATAATGGTAAATCGGTAAGAAACATCATAGATCGCACCATATCTAATAAAGTATGATTACGACGTTCAGACACACCATTACGCTATGATGTTCCAGGTGGCGTGAGTTGTGAAACTATTCCACAGTTGTTTTAAATGAAGGCCAAACTCGCAACTCAAATATTCGCCTCAGCGATAAGATCGTAAAAACTTTATTTTCTTGTTACGATGATTCTCCACTTCACTTTGAAATTCTTTGAACTTTTCAAATGTTCCAGACTTGTGTTTCAGTAAGTAGATATACCCATATCTGCTCAAATCATCTGTGAAGGTCAGAAAATAACGATACCCGCCGCGAGCCTCAACACTTATTGGACCACATACATCGGTATGTATTATTTCCAATAAGTCAGTGGCGCACTCCATTTTTCCGGAGAATGGAGTTTTAGTCATCTTGCCCATGAGGCATGGTTCGCAAGTATCAAATGATTCATAATCAAGTGATTCCAAAAGCCCATATGCACGGAGTTTCTTCATTTGTTTTACACCAATATGACCTAAACGGCAGTGCCACAAATATGTTGCACTATCATTATCAACTTTGCATCTTTTGGCATCAATATTATGAATATGTGTATCACTACGATCAAGATTCAATAAACCATTCACATTGGGTGTATGACCATAGAAGGTTTTATTCATATAAACAGAATAACAAGTATTCTCTAACTTAAATGAATAATTGTATTACAATAAACATGATCTAATCATATTAATGCTCAATCCAAACACCAAATAACATTTATTTAGGTTCAATTCTAATACCGAAGGTAGATGGAGTGTGCGATGGTGATCGTATCAACCTTGGAATTACTTCCAGCACACATCGTCACCTCATCCTTAACTAGTCTCTGTTTATTTTGTAACTCCTGTTTCGAGTTACTACTCTCAGCAACTGAACTAGTATCAAATATCGAGGGGTTGCTATAAACACTAGTAAAGTACACATCAATAACATGTATTATAAATATACCTTTGTTCACTTTGCCATCCTTCTTATCCGCCAAGTATCTAGGGCAGTTCCACTTCCAGTAACCATTTCCTTTGCAATAGACGCACTCAGTTTCAGGCTTGGGTCTAGCTTTGGGCTTCTTCATGGGAGTGGCAACTTTCTTGCCATTCTTTTTGAAGTTTCCCTTTCTTTCCCTTTCCCCTTTTCTTGAAACTAGTGGTCTTGTTGACCATCAACACTTGATGCTATTTCTTGATTTCTACCTTTGCTGATTTTAGCATTGTGAAGAGCTTGGGAATCATTTTCGTCATCCCTTGCATATTATAGTTCATCATGAAGTTCTAGTAACTTGGTGATAGTGACTAGAGAACTCTGTCAATCACTATATTATCTGGAAGATTAACTCCCACTTGATTCAAATGATTGTAGTTCATACGTCTCCAACGTATCTATAATTTATGAAGTATTCACGCCGTTATATTACCATTCTTGGATGTTCTACAATCATTTTATAGCAACTATATATCATTTTTTGGGACTAAACTATTGACCCAGTGCCTAGTGCCAGTTGCTATTTTTTGCTTCTTTTTTTACATCATAGAAAATCAATATCAAACGGAGCCCAAACACCGTGAAACTTTTGGTGGATTTTTTATGGGCCAGAGCAGCACCTGGGGGGTGCCTCAAGGGGGGCACAACCAACCCTGATGCGCCCAGGTGGGTTGTGCCCACCTCGGTGGCCTCCCGTACCCCTTCTTTGCACTATAAATTCCTAAATATTTCGAAACCCCACGGGGTTAACATAGATCAGAAGTTCCGTCGATGCATGGCTCCCTAGCCACCAAAAACCAATCTAGACCCGTTGCAGCACCCTAACGGAGGGGGGAATCATCTCCGATGGCCATCTTTATTATCCCGGCGGCCACCACGATGAGGAGGGAGCAGTCCACCCTCAGGGCTGAGGATTTGTACCAGTAGCTATGTGTTTAATCTCTCTCTCTCCTGATCTATATCATGGGCTTTGTTAATATAGTCGGATCATATGACGTTTCTCCCCTCTATACCCTTGTTGTGATGAATTGAATCTTTACCCTTTGAAGTTTTGTGTTATCGAATTGAATATTCAGATATGAGAACACATTATGTATGTCTTGCGGTATGGATACTTGAGGTGACATTTGGGTATCATATTGATTCACTTGATATGTGTTTTGGCATTCAACTCACGGATTCCCGGGGTGACATTGGGATAATCTATGCATAGGGGTTGATGCACGCTTTTATTATGTTTTCTTCAATAGAAACTTTGGGGTCTCCTTGTAGTTCTTTGTGTTGGATTGAGTATTATGAATATGAATTTTCTTTGGTGTTATTTTACTACGAACTCTAGGATAGATCGAACGGAAAGAATAGCTTTGTGTTATTTTAGTACGAACTCTTGAATAGATCAAACGGAAAGAATAGCTTTGAGGTGGTTTCGTACCCTACAAACAATTCCTATCTTTTGTTCTCCGCTAATAGGAACTTGGGAGTGATTCTTTATTGCACTTTGAGGGATAATCATATGATCCAACTATGTTAGCATTGTTGAGAGATTGCACTAGTGAAAGTATGCACCCTAGGCCTCATTTTCCATCATTGCAATACCGTTTGTGCTCCATTTTACTATTTACTACCTTTCTGTTTTTATTGTTCGCACTACAAAAACTCATATCTACTATCCATACTACACTTTTATCACCATCTCTGCACCGAACTAGTGCACCTATACAATTTGCCATTGTATAGGGTGTGTTGGGGACACAAGATATTTCTTATATTTGATTGCAGGGTTGCTTGAGAGAGACTATCTTCATCCTACTCCTCCCACGGATTGATAAACCTTAGGTCATTGACTTGAGGGAAAATTGCTACTATCCTACAAAACTCTGCTCTTGGAGGCCCAACACGAGTCTACAAGAATAAAGCTGCGTAGTAGACATCAAGCTCTTTTCTCGCGCCGTTGCCGGGGAGGTGAGTGCTTGAAGGTATATCTTTAGATCTTGCAATTGAACCTTTTAATTTCTTGTTTTGCCACTAGTTTGGTTTATAAAATAAAACTACAAAAAATGGAATTGAGGTTGCATCATATTATTCATCTTTAAAATGTATTTCATGAAAATGATGGAAAGGAAAATTGGGCTCAATTGATAGAAGAAGAATTCAATAGAATGTTTGGTATAAATGATGAGCATGATTGCAATGTTGTTAGTATGAATTCTTTGAATATCCGATATGCTAATGATATGCAAAGCCATAAGCTTGGGGATGCTATGTTTCATGAAGTTGATATTTTTAGTCCCCCAAGATTTGATGTGAAATTTTTTTATAATGATTGTATGCCTCCTATTTATGATGATTATAATGATGAAAGTGGATTTGGAGAGGTCATGACTTTATTTAGTGATGAATTTGCCATTTTGGATGAGGCTTCAATTGACTATGATAACAAAGTTGTTGTCTATGATGATTATGGTGATGACATGTATGCTATAAAGAATAATGATAACCATGGAACTTGTATCATGATTTTAATTTTCACTCCCATGATAGTTACTTTGTTGAGTTTGCTCCCACTAATATTGATGAGAATAAATTTTCTTATGTGCAGAGTAACAAAATTTCTAAGCTTATGCATCATGAAAAGAATGATTTATGTGATAGCTATATTGTTGAATTCATTCATGATGCTATTGAAAATTATTATGAGAGAGGAACATATGCTTTTACATATTGCAAAAATATCAAGTTTCCCCTATATGTGTTGAAAATATTGAAGTTGTGCTTGTTTTGCCTTCCTATGCTAGTTGATTCTTGTTCCCACAAGTTGTTTGCTCACAAAATACCTATGCATAGGAAGTGGGTTAGACTTAAATGTGCTATTCATATGCTTCGTGATGCTCTCTTGTTATGTTTCAATTCTTATCTTTTATGCGAGCATCATTGGAATCATCATGCCTAGCTAAAAGGCATTAAAGAAAAGCGCTTGTTGGGAGACAACCCAAAACTTTTACCTACTGTTTTTATGTGTTCACATGATTAGGCTACTGTGGTAATCATGTTTTATTGCTTTCGTTTCAATAAAGTGCCAAGTAAGACCTTTGGGATGGCTTACGGTGATAGTTGATTTGATCTTGCTGAAAAACAGAAACATTTGCACTCACGAAAATAATTCTCATGTCTAACATAAGCGTGATAAAATGCTGATTATTTTTCAGAATATTAATACACAAATTATCCAGGTTGTCCTAATTTTTCAGAATTTTTGGAGTAGCAGAAGTATGGTTGGAGTACAGATTACTACAGACTATTCTGTTTTTGACAGATTCTGTTTTCAATGCATAGTTTGTTTGTTTTCTAGTTTCCATATCTTATATTGCTCAATATAAATTGTGGAAATGATATGCTACAGTAGGAATTATGGGGTAACAATTATGAATCTTGTCTTTGACGGTACCAAAAGTGAAATGGTTTGCTCTTTATCATACTAACATATCTCACAAAGTTCCGTTAAGTTTTGTGTGATTGAAGTTTTCAAGTTTTGGGTGAGACCTCGATATGAGGAGAATAAGGAGTGACAAGACCCTAAGCTTGGGGATGCACAAGGCACCCTAAGTTAATATCTAAGGAAGATCTAGAGGCATCCCCTCTTTTGTCTCCAACATTATCGGTAACCTCACTTGGAGCTATGTTTTCATTCGTCACATGATATAAGTTTTACTTGGAGCGTCAATTTATTTTGTTAGGATTTGCTTGCTGTTATTTATAATAATATTTTGCATCTTTTATTTCAATAAAAGTGGCAAGGATAGCCTTTACCATGCTTATTTTACAAGTCTACATGTTGCTGTTTGAAAACAGAAAGTTTACCGGTGTTGCAAAAATTCCCTAGAAAATTCAGAATTTGATAAAATGTTGAAATTTTTTGCAAAATAAGCTCTGATAAAATTTCTACAGTGTGGTAAATTTTCATAATTTTTGGAGTTAAAAAAGTATTGATACTCTTGCATTCTTTACAGACTGTACTGTTTTGGCAGATTGCTCTTATGTTTGCATTGTTTGCATATGTTTGCTTGTTTAATGATTATATTTGAGGATAGGAGTATTAAATATGAAGAGTAATTTAGTATGAAATGTTGAATAATAATTTTAGTGATTTTCTACAGTAGAGAATGATAAGGTTTTTGCATTGGTTTATACTAACTTATCTCACGAGTCCTTGTTGAGTTTTGTGTGGATGAAGCTTTTGAGATTTAGGAAAACCGTGATATGAGAAGAATTAATGAGACACAAAAGCTCAAGCTTGGGGATGCCCAAGGCATCCCAAGATAATATTCCAAGAAGTCTCAAGCATCTAAGCTTGGGGATGCCCCGGTAGGCATCCCACCTTTCTTTGTCAACAATTATCGGTTAGTATCGGTTGAGCCTAAGTTTTTGCTTCTTCACATGAGTTGTTCTATCCTTGGAATGCCATTTTGTTTTGTTTTGCTTGTTGTTTTAATAAAATTCTTAGATCTGAAAGTTCTTAAATAAAATAGAGTCCTCAAATAGTTACCAGGGAGGCTAAGTAAGCGGCATTCACATCCCATCAACGAAGCTCTTTTCTATGAAATTACTCTTGTGCTTCTCTTATATCCTATGAGTAAATTGTTGAAAAAAATTGAATGTCATGAAGTTGAAATAATATCATGCCTAGTGTTAGCTTCAAATTGCGTTTAGAAAGTGAAATCTTTTGAGGATTGACAATCACAATATTGGTCATACAAGCAATTCATGGATAATTAGTGTAAGGAACAGAACTTTCACATATAAATACACTATCATGGAAATCTTTTGTGATTGTGAGCCCCCATCAAAATATCATATGCCAAAATTGTTGACGTTGGACAAGGAATACAATGTAATGGTTTATGTTTGTTCATATTCACATAGAAGGTATATTGTCATAGATCCTTCAACATGTGGTGCTTGCCCCCCATCTTTGCTAGCCAAAAATTCCGCACTAAGTGGAGATACTACTTGTGCATCCAAAAACCCTTAAACCCAAATCTTATTTTCAAGAGTCCACCATACCTACCTAAGGATTGATCAAGATCCTTCAAGTAAGTTGTCATCGATGCAATAAGGTAATAAAAATTGCTTCTAAAAATATTAGATCATTTAGTGTAAGAGGAAATTGAGCGTTGTATGAACTTGTGATGGCAATGTAATAAAAGTGACAGACTGCATAATAAAGGTTGCTATCATAAGGGGCAATATTACGTGAAGTTCTTTTGCACTAAGGGGTCGAGCATACAAACAAATAAGCGCATGGCAACCTCTGCTTCCCTCTGCGAAGGGCCTATCTTTTACTTTTATGTATTTATTTTCATGCAAGAGTCAAAGTTTTCTCTCTATTTCTTTTTATTTTTCTCTTTTGGCAAGCATCATGTGGTGAGGAAAGATCTAGGCACTATGTCCAGTTGAATATAGCTAGCATGAGTTATTATTGTTGACATCAACCTTGAGGTGAATACGTTGGGAGGCAAAACAATAAGCCCCTATCTTTCTCTGTGTCTGGTTGAAACATTTTGCTCATGTGTACAAGGTGAGTGTTAGCAATCATAGAAGACTATATGATGGTTGAGTATGTGGATCTCTTACTTAAACTCTGTTGAATAAGTTGAATTGCAATTTCTTGGTGACCGAGAACATAGCTTGTTGCGCTTCAAGAGAATTCATTGTTTGAAACTTAACATATGAATTGGTTGCCACTATAACATGAGAAGTTTTATAAGAAAGAATTGTTGTTATGATGCTAGGAAAAGTGATTGAAACTATCATTGATCAAATTTATGCACTTTGCTAGCATTCACACTTCATAAATTATTTCTTTTATCATTTACCTACTCGAGGAAGAGTAGGAATTAAGCTTGGGGATGCTGATGCGTCTCCAACGTATCTATAATTTATGAAATATTCATGCCGTTATATTACCATTCTTGGATGTTTTACAATCATTTTATAGCAACTTTATATCATTTTTTGGGACTAACCTATTGACCCAGTGCCCAGTGCCAGTTGCTATTTTTTGCTTGTTTTTTACATTGCAGAAAATCAATATCAAACGGAGTCCAAACACCGTGAAACTTTTTGTGGATTTTTTTGGTCCAGAAGACTCCCGATGGGCCAAAGCAGCATCTGGGGGTGCCCGAAGGGGGCCACAACACACCAGGGCGCGCCAGGGCCCCCTGGCGCGCCCAGGTGGGTTGTACCCACCTCGGTGGCCTCCCATACCCCTTCTTTCCACTATAAATTCCCAAATATTCCGAAACCCCTCGGGGTTAACCTAGATCAGAAGTTCCTCTGCCGCAGGGCTCCGTAGCCACCGAAAACCAATCTAGACCCATTCCGGCACCCTGCCGGAGGGGGGAATCATCTCTGGTGGCCATCTTCATCATCCCTGCAGCCACCATGATGAGGAGGGAGTAGTCCACCCTCAGGGCTGAGGGTTTGTACCAGTAGCTATGTGTTTAATCTCTCTCTCGTGATCTATATCATGGGCTTTGTTAATATAGTCGGATCATATGACATTTCTCCCCTTTATACCCTTGTTGTGATTAATTGAATCTTTACCCTTTGAAGTTTTGTCTTATCAGATTGAATATTCAGATATGAGAACACATGATGTATGTCTTGCAGTATGAATACTTGAGGTGACATTGGGGTATCATATTGATTCACTTGATATGTGTTTTGGCATTCAACTCGCGGATTCTCGCGGTGACATTGGGATAATCGATGCATAGGGGTTGATGCACGTTTTTATTATCTTTTCTTCGATAGAAACTTTTGGGCCTCCTTGTAGTTCTTTGTGTTGGGTTGAGTATTATGAATATGAATCAGCATTGTTGAGAGACTGCACTAGTGAAAGTATGCACCCTAGGCCTCATTTTCCATCATTGCAATACCGTTTGTGCTGCATTTTACTATTTACTACCTTGCTGTTTTTATTGTTCACACTACAAAAAATCATATCTACTATCCATATTACACTTCTATCACCATCTCTTCGCCGAACTAGTGCACCTATACAATTTGCCATTGTATTGGGTGTGTTGGGGACACAAGAGATTTCTTGTATTTGATTGCAGGGTTGCTTGAGAGAGACTATCTTCATCCTACGCCTCCCACGGATTGATAAACGTTAGGTCATCCACTTGAGGGAAAATTTCTACTGTCCTACAAAACTCTGCGCTTGGAGGCCCAACACGAGTCTACAAGAATAAAGTTGCATAGTAGACATCAGTAGTACCCAGACATTCTGAGCACATGCTCACTAGCTGAGCTATTCTCCTCCATCTTGTAGGCAAAGTACTTGTTAGAGGTGTCATACCTCTCAACACGGGCATGAGTCTGAAATATCATTTTCATCTCTTGGAACATCTCATATGCTCCATGGCATTCAAAACATTTTTGAAGTCCTGGTTCTAAGCCGTAAAGCATGGTGCACTAAACTATCAAGTAGTCATCATACGAGCTTGCAAAATGTTCACAACGTCTGCATCTGCTCCTCCAATAGGTTCATCACTTAGTGGTGCATCAAGGACATAATTCTTCTGTGCAGCAATGAGGATAATCCTCAGATCACGGACCCAGTCCACGTCATTACTACTATCATCTTTCAACTTAGTTTTCTCTAGGAACATATCAAAAACATAGAAGAGCTACAATGCGAGCTATTGATCTACAACATAGATATGCAAATACTATCAGGACTAAGTTCCTGATAAATTAAGTTCAATTAATCGTATTACTTAAGAACTCCCACTTAGATAGACATCCCTTGAGTCATCTAAATGATCACGTGATCCATATCAACTAAACCATGTCCGATCATCACATGAGATGGAGTAGTTTTCAATGGTGAACATCACTATGTTGATCATATCTACTATATGATTCACGTTCGACCTTTTGGTCTCCAGTGTTCCGAGGCCATGTCTGTACATGCTAGGCACGTCAAGTTTAACCTGAGTATTCCGCATGTGCAAAACTGTCTTGCACCCGTTTTATGTGAACGTAGAGCTTATCACACCCGATCATCACGTGGTGTCTCAGCACGACGAACTGTCGCAATGGTGCATACTCAGGGAGAACACTTATACCTTGAAATTTTAGTGAGGGATCATCTTATAATGATACTGCCATACTAAGCAAAATAAGATGCATAAAAGATAAACATCACATGCAATAAAAATATGTGACATGATATGGCCATCATCATCTTGTGCCTTTGATCTCCATCTCCAAAACACCGTCATGATTTCCATCGTCACCGGCTTGACACCTTGATCTCCATCGTAATGTCATGGTCCTCTCGCCAACTATTGCTTCTACAACTATCACTAACGCATAGTGACAAAGTAAAGCAATTACATGGCGTTTGCATTTCATACAATAAAGCGACAACCATAAGGCTCCTGCAAGTTGCCGATAACTTTTACAAAACATGATCATCTCATACAATAACGTATATCACATCATGTCTTGACCGAGGGAGTCCTGGATTAAGGGGTCCTCGGGCGTCCGGTCTATGTGACGTGGGCCGGACTATTGGGCCATGAAGATACAAGGTAGAAGACTGTCTCCTATGTCCGGATGGGACTCTCCTTTGCATGGAAGGCAAGCTAGGCGGCCAGATGTATTATTTCCTTTCTATGTAACCGACTTTGTGCAACCCTAGGACCCTCTGGTGTCTATATAAACCAGAGGGTTTAGTCTATAGAGGGAATCATAATCATACAGGCTAGACTTCTAGGGCTTTAGCCATTACGATCTCGTGGTAGATCAACTCTTGTAATCTTCATACTCATCAATATCAATCAAGCAGGACGTAGGGTATTACCTCCATCAAGAGGGCCCGAACCTGGGTAAACATCGTGTCCCCTGTCTCCCATTACCATCGATCCTAGACGCATAGTTCGGGACCCCCTACCCGAGATCCGCCGGTTTTGACACCGACATTGACCATATCACATCACAACATGCCCTGCAAAAACAAGTTAGACGTCCTCTACTTTGTTGTTGCAAGTTTTACGTGGCTGCTACGGGCTTCTAGCAAGAACCGTTCTTACCTACGCATCAAAACCGCAATCGTGATTTATCAAGTTTTCTATTTTAACCTTCAACAAGGACCAGCCGCAATCAAATTCAATTCAACTAAAGTTGGAGAAACAGACACCCGCCAGCCACCTTTATGCAAAACTAGTTGCATGTCTGTCAGTGGAACCGGTCTCATGAACGTGGTCATGTAAGGGTGGTCCGGGCCGCTTCATCCAACAATACCGCCGAATCAAAATAAGACATTGGTGGTAAGCAGTATGACGATCACCGCCCACAACTCTTTGGGTTCTACTCGTGCATATCATCTACGCATAGACCTGGCTCTGATGCCATTGTTGGGGAACATAGCATGCAATTTCAAAAAAAATCCTACGCTCATGCAAGATCTATCTAGGAGATGCATAGCAACGAGAGGGGGAGAGTGTGTCCACGTACCCTCGTAGACCGAAAGCGGAAGCGTTAGACAACGCGGTTGATGTAGTCGAACTTCTTCTCGTTCCGATCGATCAAACACCGAACATACGACACCTCCGAGTTCTGCACACGTTTAGCTCGATGACGTCCCTCGAAACCTTGATCCAGCAAAGTGTCGAGGGAGAGTTTCGTCAGCACGATGGCGTGGTGACGGTGATGGTGAAGTGATCTGCGTAGGGCTACGCCTAAGCACTACGACAATATGACCGGAGGAGTAAACTATGGAGGGGGGCAGCGCACATGGCTAACAGTTGTTTGTGTGTATTCTAGGCGCCCCCTCCCCACATATATATAGGTTGGAGGGGGGAAGAGGCAGCCAGGGGGGCGCCCAAGTAGGTCGAATCCTACTTGGGATCCCACCCCAATTCGCCCCCCCCTTCCTTGTTTTTCGGAGGGAGAAGGAACGAGGAGGGGGAGAGAAGGAAGGGGGAGGCTGAATCCCTCCCCTTCCTTTCTCTCTTCCCCCCTTTCCTTCCTCTTCCTATTCGGCCTACATGGGGGTGCAGCAGCCCATGTTGGCTGCTGCATTTCCCCTCTTGGCCCAATAGGCCCAAATCTTTGCCGGGGGGGGGGGGGGTGCCCGGAACCCCTTCCGGTGACCCGATATGTACCCGGTACCCCCGGAACACTTCCGGTGTCCAAATATCATCATCCTATATATGAATATTAACCTCTCGACCATTTCGAGACTCCTCGTCATGTCCGTGATCTCATCCGGGACTCAAAACAACATTTAGTAACCAAATCACATAACTCATATAATACAAAATCTTCATCGAACATTAAGCGTGCGGACTCTACGGGTTCAAGAACTATGTAGACATGACCGAGACACCTCTCCGGTCAATAACCAACAGCGGAACCTAGATGCTCATATTGGTTCCCACATATTCTATGAAGATCTTTATTGGTCATACCATAACAACAACATACGTTATTCCCTTTGTCATTGGTATGTTACTTGCCCGAGATTTGATCGTCGGTATCTTCATACCTAGTTCAATCTCGTTACCGGCAAGTCTCTTTACTTGTTCCGTAATGCATCATCCTACAACTAACTCATTAGTCACATTTCTTGCAAGGATTATCATGTTGTGCATTACCGAGAGGGCCCAGAGATACCTCTCCGATACTCGGAGTGACAAATCCTAATCTTGATCTATGCCAACCCAACAAACACCTTTGGACATACTTGTAGAGCATCTTTATAATCACCCAGTTACGTTGTGGTGTTTGATAGCACATAAGGTATTCCTCCGTTATCCTGGAGTTGCATAATCTCATAGTTAAAGGAATATGTATATGACATAAAGAAAGCTATAGCAATAAAACTGAATGACCAACATGCTGAGCTAACGGATGGGCCTTGTCCATCACATCATTCTCCTAATGACATGATCCCATTCACCAAATGACAATGCATGTCTATGGTTAGGAAACTTAACCATCTTTGATTAATGAGCTAGTCTAGTAGAGGCTTACTAGGGACACGGTGTTCTGTCTATGTATTCACACATGTATCAAGTTTCTGGTTAATACAATTATAGCATGAATAATAATCATTTATCATGATATAAGGAAATATAAAATAACAACTTTATTATTGCCTCTAGGGCATATTTACTTCACTAATGGCATCAATATTTCCGATGGCAAGGTCTACCTAGGAGATGCTGGTTATGCATGTCGGCCTGGTGTTCTTCCACCCTGCAGGAAAATCAGGTACCATATGAACGAGTTCTTTAGCAGGAACTATTCTAGGACTGCACATGAATTGTTCAATTAATCTCATACAGTCTAGCCTTAGAATTACAGTTGAGGGGGCATTTGGACCTCTGAAGAATAGATTTAAGATCTTGGATCAAAAGTCATTGCACACTTTCCCCACCCAGGTTAAACTTGTTCTTGCATGTTGCATCCTCCATAGCTAGATCCTATAATGGGTTTGTGATGAGCTTGTGCAGGAGGAGGAAGATCTAAAGGTTGATGATGTAGATAGCTTCGGCCATGGTGTGGAGGCATTTGACAATGATTCTTGGAAAAATAAAAGGATGGAGTCGGCTGAGGCAATGGGGGAAACTGAGGTCGGACAAGGATTTGGAGAAGAAGCAACAAAATAAAAAAGAAGAAGTAGCATCAGTAGAAGAAAAAGAGTAAGGTGAACTGCCATTGACGACGAGGATGGACTTCCACCTAGTTCATCATGGATGTACTTTCCCCTATAGATTTATATGATTTTTAATTTGTACTACTATTTGTTAGTAGGTATGATGAACTGCCATTGGTTTCCTAACTAGGACTTGGATTATGCGTGGTAAGGTCACCACTAGTGAGAAGGGGTGATCATAACTTATGGCGTGCATAACCAAACACCGTGTAGTGCATCAATCTAGTACAACACAGGCAACCAAGCAGCAGGGAAAAATTGGTTCCCGGATGCAGCCGGCCTACATGCAAGTGACCAAACAACGTGCACAACATGGTTTTTGCCTTGCATTAGATCAACCAGGACCAACTGAGTCACACATGCAAAGACCCAAAAAAGATGCAACTAACCAAACACGCCCATGGGGTATCAAACTTGATTGACGATTCTACCCACGTGTGAAGTTTCGTGAAGGAGTAACATGGGGTATTCCCTAGTGAAGAAAAATGCAATCCAACACTACTATTCATTCAAAGCGTTTCAAATATATCTTTGATTTTTTTTATTTTTTTAGAATACCAGGGGTGTCGTTTCTTCATGAAACTTAAAACATGGGTATACCAGTCGACCATGACAATGTATGTTACAAAAAACATTTTTTTAAATCCCTAGTATTTCTTCCCTGAATTTACTATTCATAAGGGGCTCCCAGGGAACCATGTGCACTAAATCCACATCTTCACACGATTAGAATTATTGAACAGATGGAGTATTAGAGATGACATGAATTTAATCTCGATAGAAAATAGATAATTCAAAATAACATGAAGTCCTGAATCGTGATGTGCTCCATAATATAAGATGTGTGTACACTTTCCAAGGTTTGTCTTTGATAATAATTATTTCGCCACCGCAAACCTGTGTTCTTCCATGATCCCGTATGGAGGCCTTCGCCCGTACTCTGCTGGAGGAGGAATCGATCTCAGAGAGCTTCTACATCAACCTTCCTGCACCTTCAATGACTTGTGAGTAGTTTACCATAGACGGGTCCATAGTGATTAGCTATATGACTTATTCTCTCTCTCTCTCTGATCTTCAATATAATGTTCTCCTAGGAGTTCTATTAGATGTAATCTTCTTTTGCGGTGTGTTTGTTGGGATCCGTTGAATTGTGGGTTTATGATCAGATTATTCGTTGAAAGTAATTAAGTCTTTTCTGAACTTTATTACGCGTGATTGTTATAGCTATGTAATGCTTTCTGATCTATGAGTTTTCTTTGGCCAAGTTGATGAATAGATCATCAGTGGAAGTGATGCATAGTAGTAGGTTCAATCTTGCGGTGTCCTCACCCAGTCACAAAAGGGGTAACGAGGCACGTATCTGTATTTTTGCTACTAAGGAGAAAACGATAGGGCTCAATCATATTGCTTGGTTTTATTATGTCTACATTATGTCATCTTGCTTAAAGTGTTACTCTGTAATGAACCTAATACCATAGATACATGCTGGATAGAGATCGACTGGTGGAGTAATGATAGTAGTTGCAGGCAGGAGTTGGTCTACTTATCATGGACGTAATGCCTATGTACATGATCATGCCATGAATAACGTCGTAACTATCGAAAGTGCCATTCTACACCTAGGAGCAAATGCTCCTAGTGTGAACAGTAAAATCAAAAAATAGAAAAAAAATCTAAAAAATCTAAAAAAAACTGAAATTGTTTTGTGACATACTTTCACAAATGTTTGTCATGCACGCAAAAATTCATCGCGAAATCACATTGGTGGAAGTCATGCCAAAAAAAACAAAATTGGAGCTCCAAAATGCTTTTGTAAGTAACATTTTCAGAGCATCGATTTTGGCTTTTTACCACGCCTTTCACCAATGTGATTTTGTGATGAAATTTTGCATGCACAACAAACTTTTATGAAAGTATGCCACAAATAAATTTCAGGTATTTTTGATTTTTTTTTGATTTTACTGTTCACACCAGGAGCATTTGCTCCTGGGTGTAGAAACTGCACGTCACGTAACTATGCGCTTTTCTATCATTTGCCCAATAGTAATTTGTCTACTCACCGTATGCTATTTTTTATGAGAGAATCCTCTAGTGAAAACTATGGCACCGGGGTCTTCTTTAATAATATGCAAAACCAAAAATACCTTACTGCAATTTACTCTCTATTATTTCACTTTTCAAATTATCTATCACCTATTACTAGATTTGATCTTTGCAATTAATGAGTACAAGGGGATTGACAACCCTCTTGCCCGCGTTGGGTGCAAGTATTTGCTCTTGTGTCTGTAGGTACCATCGACAGTTGTTTGCGTGAATCTCCTATTGGTTCGAAAACCTTGGTTCTCTACTGAGGAAAATTCTAGCCGCTACTATATTGCTTCCCTCTTCCTCTTCGGGGGAAATCCCAATGCAACTTATAAGTAGCACATATTTACTCAGAAACATGCAAATAAGATATCAAAATGTTCAGAAAAACATCACCTATATGTGCATGTCATTTGCATTCATGACAAAAGTATTGTTCATGTAAATTATGTCCAAACTATGAAGAAATTCATCCTGCTTTATATAAGCTAGTTTTTTCAACTTTGATTTGAAATGTATGACAGTAGAATTTCGATAGTCGGCTCCCGCATCATGCTACCTCTTGAGCACTTGCGTTGGTTTTCCCTTGAAGAGGAAAGGGCGATGCAGTAGAGTAGCGTAAGTATTTCCCTCCGTTTTTGAGAACCAAGGTATCAATCCAGTAGGAGGCTACGCACGAGTCCCTCGCACCTATACAAAACAAATAAATCCTTGCAACCAACGCGATAAGGGGTTGTCAATCCCTACACGGTCACTTACAAGAGTGAGATATGATAGATATGATAAGATAATATTTTTGGTATTTTTATGATAAAGATGCAAAGTAAAATAAAAGGCAATGAAAAGAACTAAGTATTGGAAGATTAATATGATGAAGATAGACCCGGGGGGCATAGATTTCACTAGCGGCTTCTCTCGAGAGCATAGATATTTTACGGTGGGTGAACGAACTACAGTTGAGCAATTGACAGAATTGAGCATAGTTATGAGAATATCTAGGTACGATCATGTATATAGGCATCACGTCCAAGACAAGTAGACTGACTCCTGCCTGCATCTACTACTATTACTCCACACATCGACCGCTATCCAGCATGCATCTAGAGTATTAAGTTCAAGAGAACAGAGTAACACTTTAAGCAAGATGACATGATGTAGAGGGATAAATTCATGCAATATGATAAAAAAAACCATCTTGTTATCCTCGATGGGAACAATACAATATGTGCCTTGCTGCCCCTACTGTTACTGGGAAATGACACCGCAAGATTGAACCCAAAGCTAAGCACTTCTCCCATTGCAAGAAAGATCAATCTAGTAGGCCAAACCAAACTGATAATTCGAAGAGACTTGCAAATATAACCAATCATACATAAAATAATTCAGAGAAGATTCAAATATTGTTCAGAGATAAACTTGATCATAAACCCACAATTCATCGGTCTCAACAAACACACCGCAAAAGAAGATTACATCGAATAGATCTCCACAAGAGAGGGGGAGAACTTTGTATTGAGATCTAAAAAGAGAGAAGAGGCCATCTAGCTAATAACTATGGACCCGTAGGTCTGAGGTAAACTACTCACACTTCATCGGAGAGGCTATGGTGTTGATGTAGAAGCCCTCCGTGATCGATGCCCCCTCCGACGGAGCTCCAGAATAGGCCCCAAGATGGGATCTCGTTGATCTGGAAGTTACGGCGGTGGAATTAGGGTTTTGGCTCCGTATCTGATCGTTTGGGGGTACGTAGGTATATATAGGAGGAAGAAGTACGTCGGTGGAGCAACAGGGGGCCCACGAGGCTGGAGGGCGTGCCTGGGGGGTAGGCGCGCCCCCTACCTCGTGGCCTCCCTGTTGGTTGCTTGACGTAGGGTCCAAGTCTCCTGGATCATGTTCGGTGAGGAAATCATGTTCCCGAAGGTTTCATTCCGTTTGGACTCCGTTTGATATTCCTTTTCTTCGAAACCCTAAAATAGGCAAAAAAACACCAATTCTGGGTTGGGCCTCCGGTTAATAGGTTAGTCCCAAAACTAGTATAAAAGTGTATAATAAAGCCCAATAATGTCCAAAACAGTAGATAATATAGCATGGAGCAATCAAAAATTATAGATACGTTGGAGACATATCAAGCATCCCCAAGCTTAATTCCTGCTCGTCCTCGAGTAGGTAAATGATAAAAACATAATTTTTGATGTGGAATGCTACTAGGCATAATTTCAATGTAATTCTTCTTAATTGTGGCATGAATATTCATATCCGAAAGATTCAAGATAAAAGTTTAATATTGACATAGAAATAATAGTACTTCAAGCATACTAACTAAGCAATTATGTCTTCTCAAAATAACATGGCCAAAGAAAGTTCATCCCTACAAAATCATATAGTTTAGTCATGCTCCATTTTCGTCACACAAGAATGCTCTCATCATGCACAACCCCGATAAGAAGCCAAGCAATTGTTTCATACTTTAGTAATCTCAAACTTTATAAACCTTCACGCAATACATGAGCGTGAGCCATGGATACAACACTATGGGTGGAATAGAGTATAATGATGGGGGTTATGTGGAGAAGACAAAAAGGAGAAAGTCTCACATCAATGGGGCTAATCAATGGGCTATGGAGATGCTCATCGATTGATGTTAATGCAAGGAGTAGGGATTGCCATGCAACGGATGCACTAGAGCTATAAATGTATGAAAGCTCAACAAAAGAAACTAGTGGGTGTGCATCCAACTTGCTTGCTCACGAAGACCTAGGGCACTTGAGGAGGCCCATTGTTGGAATATACAAGCCAAGTTCTATAATGAAAAATTCCCACTAGTATATGAAAGTGACAAAACAAGAGACTCTCTATCATGAAGATCATGGTGCTACTTTGAAGCACAAGTGTGGTAAAAGGATAGTAGCATTGTCCCTTCTCTCTTTTTCTCCCATTTTTTTATTTGGTCCTTTTCTCTTCTTTTTTTATGGCCTCTTTTTTTCGTCCGGAGTCTCATCCCGACTTATGGGAGAATCATAGTCTCCATCATCCTTTCCTCACTGGGACAATGCTCTAATAATGATGATCATCACACTGTTATTTACTTACAACTCAACAGTTACAACTCGATACTTAGAACAAAATATGACTCTATGTGAATGCCTCCGGCGGTGTACAGGGATATGCAATGACTCATGAGTGACATGTATGAAAGAATTATGAACAGTGGCTTTGCCACAAATACGATGTCAACTACATGATCATGCAAAGCAATATGACAATGATGGAGCATGTCATGATAAACGGAACGGTGGAAAGTTGCATGGCAATATATCTCGGAATGGCTATGGAAATGCCATGATAGGTAGGTATGGTGGCTGTTTTGAGGAAGGTATATGGTGGGTGTATGATACCAGCGAAAGGTGCGCGGTATTAGAGAGGCTAGCAATGGTGGAAGGGTGAGAGTGCGTATAATCCATGGACTCAACATTAGTCATAAAGAACTCACATACTTATTGCAAAAATCTACAAGTTATCAAAGCAAAGTATTATGCGCATGCTCCTAGGAGGATAGATTGGTAGGAAAAGACCATCGCTCGTGCCCGACCGCCACTCATAAGGAAGACAATCAATAAATACATCATGCTCCGACTTCATCACATAACGATTCACCATACGTGCATGCTACGGGAATTACAAACTTCAACACAAGCATTTCTCAAATTCACAACTACTCAACTAGCACGACTCTAATATCACCATCTCCATATCTCAAAACAATTATCAAGTTTCAAACTTCTCTTAGTATTCAACACACTCATAAGAAATTTTTTATTAATCTTGAATACCTAGCATATTAGGATTATTTAAGCAAATTACCATGCTATTTAAGACTCTCGAAATAATCTAAGTGAAGCATGAGAGATCAATAGTTTCTATAAAACAAATCCACCACCGTGCTCTAAAAGATACTCCCTCCGTTCCGAATTACTTGGCGCAGGTATGTATGTATCTAGATGTATTTTAGTTCTAGATACATCCATTTCTGCGACAAGTAATTTGGAACGGAGGGAGTATAAGTGAAGTACTAGAGCAAAACTATATAACTCAAAAGATATAACTGAAGCACATAGAGTATTCTAATAATTTCCGAATCATGTGTGTCTCTCTCAAAAGGTGTGTACAGAAAATATGATTGTGGTAAACTAACAAATAAAGACTCAAATAATACAAGACGCTCCAAGCAAAATACATATCATGTGGTGAATAAAAATATAGCTCCATGTAAAGTTACCGATAGAAGTAGACGAAAGAGGGGATGCCTTCCGGGGCATCCCCAAGCTTTGGATTTTAGGTGTCCTTAGATTATCTTGGGGGTGCCATGGGCATCCCCAGGCTTAGGCTCTTGCCACTCCTTGTTCCATAATCCATCAAATCTTTACCCAAAACTTGAAAACTTCACAACACAAAACTTAAAGTAGAAAATCTCGTGAGCTCCGTTAGCGAAAGAAAACAAAAGACCACTTCAAGGTACTGTAATGAACTCATTCTTTATTTATATTGGTGTTAAACCTACTGTATTCCAACTTCTCTATGGTTTATAAACTATTTTACTAGCCATAGATTCATCAAAATAAGCAAACAACACACGAAAAACAGAATCTGTCAAAAATAGAACAGTATGTAGTATTCGGTAGCTAGCGCAAGATCTTGAACCCCAAAAATTCTAAAATAAATTGCTGGACGTGAGGAATTTATCTATTAATCATATTCAAAAAGAATTAACTAAATATCACTTTCCAAATAAAAATGGCAGCAGTTCTCGTGAGTGCAAAAGTTTCTGTTTTTTACAGCAAGATTAACAAGACTTTCCCCAAGTCTTCCCAACGGTTCTACTTGGCACAAACACTAATTAAGCACAAAAAACACAACCAAAACAGAGGCTAGATAAATTATTTATTACTAAACAGGATCAAAACCAAGGAATAAAAATAAAATTGGGTTGCCTCCCAACAAGTGCTATCGTTTAACGCCCCTAGCTAGGCATAAAAGCAAGGATAGATCTAGGTATTGCCATCTTTGGTAGGCAATCCATAAGTGGCTCTCATAATAGATTCATAAGGTAATTTAATTTAATTTCTAGGAAAGTGTTACATGCCTTTCCTTAACGGAAATTGGAATCTAATATTTCCTTCCTTCATATCAATAATTGCACCAATCGTTCTAAGGAAAGGTTTGCCAAGAATAATAGGACATGAAGGGTTGCAATCTATATCAAGAACGATAAAGTCTACGGGCACATAATTACTATTTGCAACAATAAGAACATCATTAATTCTTCCCATAGGTTTCTTAATAGTGGAATCCGCAAGGTGCAAGTTTAGAGAGCAATCATCAAAATCACGGAAACCTAACAAATCACACAAAGTCTTTGGAATCATGGAAACACTAGCACCCAAATCACACAAAGCATAGCATTCATGATGTCTAATTTTAATTTTAATAGTTGGTTCCCACTCATCATAAAGTTTTCTAGAGATAGAAACTTCCAACTCAAGTTTTTCTTCATAAGATTGCATCAAAGCATCAACAATATGTTTAGTAAAAGCTTTATTTTGACTATAAGCATGAGGAGAATTTAGCATGGATTGCAACAAGGAAATACAATCTATCAAAGAGAAATTATCATAATTAAATTCCTTTAAATCCAAAATAGTGGGTTCATCAATATTTATAGTTTTGACTTCTTCAATCCCACTTTTAACAATTTTAGCATCAAGATCTAAAGACTCTGAATTCTTGGAACATCGTCTAGGTAAAGGTGGATCATATTCAGTCCCATCATTATCAAGATTCATATTGCAAAACAAAGATTTAATAGGGGACACATCAATAACTTTTAGATCTTCATCTTTATTATCATGGAAACTAGAAGAACACGCTCTTATAAAGGAATCTTTCTTAGCACGCATCCTAGCGGTTCTTTCTTTGCACTCATCAATGGAAATTCTCATGGCTTTGAGAGACTCATTGATATCATGCTTAGGTGGAATAGATCTAAGTTTCAAAGAATCAACATCAAGAGAAATTCTATCAACGTTCCTAGCCAACTCATCAATCTTAAGCAATTTTTCTTCAGTCAAAGCATTGAAATTCTTTTGCGAAGTAATAAATTCTTTAATATTAGATTCAAAATCAGAGGGCATATTATTATAATTTCCATAAGAATTGTTGTAGGATTTACCATAATTATTAGAGGAATTACTAGGATACGGCCTAGGATTAAAGTTTCCTCTATACGCGTTGTTACCAAAATTGTTCCTACCAACAAAATTCACATCCATAGATTCATTATTATTCTCAATCAAAGTAGACAAAGGCATATCCTTTGGATAAGAATAAACACTTTTATTAGCAAATAATTTCATAAGTTCATCCATCTTTCCACTCAAAACATTAATTTCTTCTATCGCATGCACTTTTTTTATTAGTAGATCTTTCAGTGTGCCATTGAGAATAATTAACCATAATATTATCTAGGAGTTTAGTAGCTTCTCCTAAAGTGATTTCCATAAAAGTGCCTCCCGCGGCTGAATCTAAAAGATTTCTAGAAGCAAAATTCAATTCGGCATAAAAAATTTGTATAATCATCCACAAATTTAAACCATGCGTAGGGCAATTACGTATTATTAATTTCATCCTCTCCCAAGCTTGTGCAACATGTTCATGATCAAGTTTCTTAAAATTCATAATATCATTTCTAAGAGAGATAATCTTAGCGGGAGGAAAATACTTAGAGATAAAAGCATCTTTGCACTTATTCCATGAATCAATACTATTTTTAGGCAAAGACGAAAACCAAGCTTTAGCACGATCTCTAAGCGAAAAAGGAAATAGCTTCAATTTAACAATATCATTATCCACATCTTTCTTCTTTTGCATATCACACAAATCAACAAAGCTATTTAGATGAGTAGCGGCGTCTTCACTAGGCAGGCCGGAAAACGTATCTTTCATGACAAGATTCAGCAAAGCAGCATTAATTTCACAAGATTCAGCACCGGTAAGAGGAGCAATCGGAGTGCTAATAAAATCATTGTTGTTGGTATTGGTAAAGTCACACAACTTAGTGTTATCTTGAGCCATCATGACAAGCAAGCAATCCAACAAACAAGCAAACAAGAAACAGGCAAAAAGAGGCAAATAGAGAAAGAGAGGGAGGATAGAGAGAGAGAGAGAGGGCGAATAAAACGCAAGGGTGAAGTGGGGGAGAGGAAAACGAGAGGCAAATGACAAATAATGTAATGCGGGAGAAAAGGGTTTGTGATGGGTACTTGGTATGTTTGACTTTTGCGTAGACCTCCCCAGCAACAGCGCCAGAAATGGCTCGTTGACGGGAGATAAAATTTTAACTTGACTTGCGCGAACCTCCCCGGCAACGGCGCCAGAAATCCTTCTTGCTACCTCTTGAGCACTTGCGTTGGTTTTCCCTTGAAGAGGAAAGGGTGATGCAGCAGAGTAGCATAAGTATTTCCCTCAGTTTTTGAGAACCAAGGTATCAATCCAGTAGGAGGCTACGGGCGAGTCCCTCGCACCTACACAAAACAAATAAATCCTCGCAACCAACGCGATAAGGGGTTGTCAATACCTACATGATCACTTACGAGAGTGAGATCTGATAGATATGATGAGATAATATTTTTGGTATTTTTATGATAAAGATGCAAAGTAAAATAAAAGGCAATGAAAATAACTAAGTATTGGAAGATTAATATGATGAAGATAGACCTGGGTGCCATAGGTTTCACTAGTGGCTTCTCTCGAGAGCATAGATATTTTACGGTGGGTGAAAGAATTACTATTGAGCAATTGACAGAATTGAGCATAGTTATGAGAATATCTAGGTATGATCATGTATATAGGAATCACGTCCAAGACAAGTAGACTGACTCCTGCCTGCATCTACTACTATTACTCCACACATCGACCGCTATCCAGCATGCACCTAGAGTATTAAGTTCAAGAGAACAGAGTAACACTTTAAGCAAGATGACATGATGTAGAGGGATAAATTCATGCAATATGATACAAAAAACCATCTTGTTATCCTCGATGGCAACAATACAATACGTGCCTTGCTGCCCCTACTGTCACTAGGAAAGGACACCGCAAGATTGAACCCAAAGCTAAGCACGTCTCCCATTGCAAGAAAGATCAATCTAGTAGGCCAAACCAAACTGATAATTCGAAGAGACTTGCAAAGATAACCAATCATACATAAAATAATTCAGAGAAGATTCAAATATTGTTCATAGATAAACTTGATCATAAACCCACAATTCATCGGTCTCAACAAACACACCGCAAAAGAAGATTACATCGAATAGATCTCCACAAGAGAGGGAGAGAACTTTGTATTGAGATCCAAAAAGAGGGAAGAAGCCATCTAGCTAATAACTATGGACCCGTAGGTCTAAGGTAAACTACTCACACTTCATCGGAGAGGCTATGGTGTTGATGTAGAAGCCCTCCGTGATCGATGCCCCCTCCGGCGGAGCTCCGGAACAAGCCCCAAGATGGGATCTCGTGGATACAGGAAGTTACAGCGGTGGAATTAGGGTTTTGGCTCCGTATCTGATTGTTTGGGGGTACGTGGGTATATATAGGAGGAAGAACTACGTCGGTGGAGCAACAGGGGGCACACGAGGGTGGAGGGCGCGCCTGGGGGGTAGGCGCGCCCCCCTACCTCGTGGCCTCCCTGTTGGTTGCTTGACGTAGGGTCCAAGTCTCCTGGATCATGTTCGGTGAGAAAATCACGTTCCCGGAGGTTTCATTCCGTTTGGACTCCGTTTGATATTCCTTTTCTTCAAAACCCTAAAATAGGCAAAAAAACAGCAATTCTGGGCTGGGCCTCCGGTTAATAGCTTAGTCCCAAAAATAGTATAAAAGTGTATAATAAAGCCCAATAATGTCCAAAACAATAGATAATATAGCATGGAGCAATCAAAAATTATAGGTACGTTGGAGACGTATCACATCACTGTCCACGGACTGGTCCCTGGCGGTCCGTAGATGGATACAATGTTCGGTTTGAGGGTTAGTGATACGTCTCCAACATATCTACTTTTCCTAACGCCTTTCCTCTTGTTTTGGACTCTAATTTGCATGATTTGAATGAAACTAACCTCAGACTGACGCTGTTTTCAGCAGAACTACCATGGTGTTGTTTTTGTGCAGAAATAAAAGTTCTCGGAATGGAACGAAACTTTGAGAGGATTTGGGGTCCGAAGAGGGGGATCTTCGTTCTTCGTCATCACCAACCCTTCTCCATCGCCAATTCCATGATGCTCCCCACCGGGAGTGAGTAATTCCTTCATAGGCTCGCTGGTCGGTGAGGAGTTGGATGAGATTTATCATGTAATCGAGTTAGTTTTCTTAGGGCTTGATCCCTAGTATCCACTATGTTCTAAGATTGATGTTGCTATGACTTTGCCATGCTTAATGCTTGTCACTTTGGGCCCGGGTGCCATGATTTCAGATCTGAACTGTTTATGTTATCACCACTATATCCATGTTCTAGATCCGATCTTGCAAGTGATAGTCACCTAGTACGTGGTGTGTGATCCGGCAACCCCGGAGTGAGAATAGACGGGACCACTCCCGGTGATGACTGTAGTTTGAGGAGTTCATGTATTCACTATGTGTTAATGCTTTTTTCCGATTCTCTATTAAAAGGAGGCATTAATATCCCTTAGTTTCCAATAGGACCCCGCTACCACGGGAGGGTAGGACAAAAGATGGCGTGCAAGTTCTTTCCATAAGCATGTATGACTATTTACGGAATACATGCCTACATTATATTGACGAACTGGAGCTAGTGCCGTATCGCCCTAGGTTATTACTGTCTCATGATGAGGATCATCCAACAAGTCACTGATCCAATGCCTACGAATTTATCCTATATTGATCTTGCTAAGTTACCTTTGCTATCGTTACTGTTACACTTGTTACAAAATTACTGCTATCACTGTTACTGTTACCGTTACTGCTGCTACTATTATCAAAACTATCATATTACTTTGCTACTGATCACTTTGCTGTAGATAATTAATCTCTGGGTGTGGTTGAATTGACAACTCAGCTGCTAATACCTTCAAATATTCTTTGGCTCCCCTTGTGTCTAATCTATAAATTTGGGTTGAATACTCTACCCTCGAAAACTATTGCGATCCCCTATACTTGTGGGTTATCAAGACCTTTTTCTAGCGCCGTTGCCGGGGAGCATAGCTATACTTGTTGAGTCACTTGGGATTATTATCATATTATCACTATGAAGAATCTGAAGGATGCTAAGACTAAGATATTTCCCTCAAAGACGAGGGGAGGTAAGGAACTGCCATCCAGTTCTGCTTTAAATTCACCTTCTGTTATGAGTAATCTTGCAACACCGCCACATGCTATTAATTCTGATATGTCGCAAGTTATTGATGATGCTACTTCTGCTATGGATAATGCTTATGATGATGCTAGTACCTTGCTTGATAATTATGATGTGCCACTCGGTGACTTTCTTGATAAACAAATTGCTAGAGTAAAACAATATGACGTTGTTGAATCTGATGATGAGCTTGAAACTGAAACTCCTAAAACACCTACTAGAACTAGCCTTCCTAGATATGAATTGCCTAAGGTACCAGAAGGTTATATCACGAATGAGGAGACAACTAGAGATATTCTTGCTTGCAGAGATAGAGATGGTCTAGAGAAATTAATATGCAAGTATAAAGAAAAATCTCTAAATGCTAGAATGAAATGTGATCCTAAGTTTGCTATTTCACCTATCTCTATTGATGATAATGATTATGAATTCTCTGT
The DNA here is from genome assembly GCF_056163025.1 of Triticum urartu. Classification (NCBI taxonomy): domain Eukaryota; kingdom Viridiplantae; phylum Streptophyta; class Magnoliopsida; order Poales; family Poaceae; genus Triticum; species Triticum urartu. Next base: position 623,037,029 of record NC_141875.1, read on the forward strand.
CGACCCAGAGTTAATTACTTTGGTTGAATCTGATCCTTTCCATGGTTATGAAACTTAAACTGTTGTGGCACATCTTACTAAGTTGAATGACATAGCCACCCTTTTTACTCATGATGAGAAAACTCGCTATTACTTTATTCTCAAATTATTTTCGTTCTCATTAAAGGGTGATGCTACAGCTTGGTACCATACTCTTGCTCCTGGTTGTGTGCATAGTGAAGGAAATATGCCCTAGAGGCAATAATAAAGCTATTATTTATTTCCTTATATCATGATAAAAGTTTATTATTCATGCTAGAATTGTATTAAACGGAAACATAATACATGTGTGAATACATAGACAAACAGAGTGTCACTAGTATGCCTATACTTGACTAGCTCGTTAATCAAAGATGGTTATGTTTCCTAACCATGGACAAAGAGTTGTTATTTGATTAACGGGATCACATCATTAGGTGAATGATCTGATTGACATGACCCATTCCATTAGCTTAGCACCCGATCGTTTAGTATGTTGCTATTGCTTTCTTCATGACTTATACATGTTCCTATGACTATGAGATTATGCAACTCCCGTTTGCTGGAGGAACATTTTGTGTGCTACCAAACGTCACAACGTAAATGGGTGATTATAAAGGTGCTCTACAGGTGTCTCCAAAGGTACATGTTGGGTTGGCGTATTTTGAGATTAGGATTTGTCACTCCGAATGTCGGAGAGGTATCTCTGGGCCCTCTCGGTAATGCACATCACATAAGCCTTGCAAGCATTACAACTAATGAGTTAGTTGCAAGATGATGTATTATGAAACGAGTAAAGAGACTTGCCGGTAACGAGATTGAACTAGGTATTGAGATACCGACGATCGAATCTCGGGCAAGTAACATACCGATGACAAAGGGAACAACGTATGTTATTATGCGGTCTAACCGATAAAGATCTTCGTAGAATATGTGGGAGCCAATATGAGCATCCAGGTTCCGCTATTGGTTATTGACCGGAGATGTGTCTCGGTCATGTCTACATTGTTCTCGAACCCGTAGGGTCCGCACGCTTAAGGTTTTGATGACAATTATATTATGAGTTTATGAGTTTTGATGTACCGAAGTTAGTTTGGAGTCCCGGATATGATCACGGACATAACGAGGAGTCTCGAAATGGTCGAGACATAAAGATTGATATATTGGACGGCTATATTCAGACACCGGAAGTGTTCCGGGGAAGTTTCGGATAAAACCGGAGCACCGGGGGGTTACCGAAACCCCCCGGGGGTTAATGGGCCTCATGGGCCTAAAGTGGAGAAGAGGAGGGCCTGCCAGGGCAGGCCGTGCGCCCCCTCTCCCCCTAGTCCGAATTGGACAAGGAAGAAGGGGCGGCGCCCCCCCTTTTCCTCCTCTCCTTCCCCCTCTCCTACTTGGACAAGGAAAGGGAGAGGAGTCCTACTCCCGGTAGGAGTAGGACTCCTCCTGCGCGCCTCCTACTAGGGCCGGCCGCACCCCCCCCCTTGGATCCTTTATATACGGGGCAAGGGGCACCCCTAGACACAAGTTGATCCACGTGATCTTATTCTTAGCCGTGTGCGGTGCCCCCTTCCACCATAATCCTCGATAATATTGTAGCGGTGCTTAGGCGAAGCCCTGCGACGGTAGAACATCAAGATCGTCACCACGCCGTCGTGCTGACGGAACTCTTCCCCGACACTTTGCTGGATCGGAGTCCGGGGATCGTCATCGAGCTGAACGTGTGCTAAAACTCGGAGGTGCCGTAGTTTCGGTGCTTGATCGGTCGGGCCGTGAAGACGTACGACTACATCAACCGCGTTGTGCTAACGCTTCCGCTGTCGATCTACAAGGGTACGTAGATCACACTCTCCCCTCTCGTTGCTATGCATCACCATGATCTTGCGTGTGCGTAGGAAATTTTTTGAAATTACTACGTTCCCCAACACGTAGTCCCCAGAATATGATTTATTACTTCTCTGAAAAATATTTCCCTGCTCATAAGAAACAAGCTGCTTTACAGGAAATATTTAACTTTGTGCAAATTAAAGAAGAGAGTCTCCCACAAGCTTGGGGGAGGCTTTGCCAGTTACTTAATGCTTTTCCTGATCATCCTCTTAACAAAAAATGAAATACTTGATATCTTCTATAATAGACTAACCGATGCTTCTAGGGATTTCCTAGATAGTTGTGCTGGTTGTGTTTTCAGGGAATGAACTGTTGGACAAGCTGAAGAATTATTGAATAATATATTGAAAAATTATGATGATTGGACTCTTCCTGAACCACCGGCTAAACCCACTCCGAAGAAGAGGGGTATATTATATCTCGGCCCTGAAGATATGCAAGAGGCATAGAAATCTATGAAGGAAAAATGTATTAAAGCTGAGGATGTTAAAAAAATTACCTCCTATTGAAGAAATACATGGGCTTAATACACCACCACTGCCTAAGGTGGTAGAGGTAAATTCCCTAATGAAGTTCGATGAGAATGACAATCCTCACAATATGCATCCTAGCCAATGCCTTTATGAGTTTGAAAACTATATTAGAAAACAAGATCACTTCAATGCAAATGTTATGTAACAATTGAAATACAATTCTGATATGATTGCTCGCTTGAGTGACTTGTTATTTAGAATATAAAATGATGTTAGAGGTGTTGGAAAGCATGCCTCTATGGTTCAAATTTAGTTAGAACAAGTTGCTAAATCACAAAGAGAATTGCTTGATGAAGTGAATCATAATATACATGGCTTTGCTGTTAGAGTTGCAACTAGAGGAGGTAAAATAACTCAGGAACCACTTTATCCTGAGGGACACCCAAAAAGAATAGAACAAGATTCACAAAGAGTTAACACTGATGCACCTAGTCCTAGAAAGAGAAAGAAAAATGATAGGACTTTGCATACCTCTAGTGAACCTGAAATAGTAAAACCTCCTGATAATGATAATGAAATTTCTATCTATGATGCTGAAACTCAACCTGGTAGTGAAGACTCACTTCTGATAGTGAAAAAGATAATGATGAGGTTCATGAAGATGCTCAACCTGATAATTATAAAGAACCAGACAATGATGTTGAGATAGAACCACCTGTTGATCTTGATAACCCACAACCTAAGAATAAAAGGTATGGCAAAAGAGACTTCATTGCTAGAAAACATGGTAAATAAAGAGAACCGTGGGTTCAAAAATCTATGCCTTTTCCACCCAAGTCAACTAAAAAGAAAGATGATGAAGAATTTGAACGCTTTGCTGAAATGCTGAGGCCAGTCTTTTTGCGTACTTGCTATACTGATATCTTGAAAATGCCTCCTTATGCAAAGTATATGAAAGACATCATCACTAATAAGAGAAATATACCAGAAGCTGAAATCTCCACTATGCTTGCTAATTACTCTTTTAAAGATGGAGTACCTAAAAAACTTGGAGATCCGGGAATACCAACTATACCTTGCTCTATCAAAAAGAATTATGTGAAAACTGCTTTGTGTGATTTAGGAGCTGGTGTTAGTGTGATGCCTTTCTCTCTATATAAAAGTCTTGATTTCATTAAACTCACACCTACTGAAATATCATTGCAAATGGTTGTAAAGTCAACTGCCATACCTATCGGTATTTGTGAGGATGTGCCCGTTGTTGTTGCTAATGTTACTATTTTGACTGACTTTGTTATACTTGAGATGACCGAGGACGACAACATGTCCATTATCCTTGGTAGACCCTTCTTGAATACTGCAGGGGCTATTATTGATTGCAATAAAAGCAAGGTCACTTTTCATATCAATGGTAATGAGCATACGGCGCACTTTCCGAAGAAACAATTCCAGATGAATGGTATTAATGTTATTGAAAAATCTCCGACAATCACTATTGGAAGTTTTCAAATACCTCTACCTACTGTCAAAAAGAAATATGAAATGCTTATTGTTGGGGACATTCATATCCCCGTTGAGGTAACCTAGTGATTTATGAAAGTTCTTCGGTTTCATGCTAATCAAAAGTGGTTGTTAATAAGACTTGATCAACCTTATTAATGGATCATTTTTGAGTGGTATGAAGTTGATGAATTTAGTAAGCACTACCTTTTGTCCTTATCTATTTTTTTCTGTTTTTATTAGTTAAATAAAATAAAATGCCATGTTTTGTCTGTTGTCTAAATTTCCCATGCAATAAAAAATGACCCAAAATAAAAGTTCTCAGAATGCCCTGAAAATTTAATACATTTTTTTGAATATTTAAGAATTTCTAGTGCAAATAATATCAGAGGGAGGTGCACCAGGTGGGCACAACCCACCTGGGCACGCTAGGACCCCCAGGCGCGCCCTGGTGGGTTGTGGTCCCCACGTGGGCCCTCTCACTTATCTCTTTACACCACATCATCACTCACCTCTAGAGAAAATTCTCCATTGCTCTCTCTCCCGTGTTCTTGTTCTCAAACCTGCGGATTTCGATCTCTTTGCTCGAAGCTCCGTTTCCGAAACTGTTTCAGGGGATTGTTGCTTAGTATGTGACTCCACCGTTTGTCCAATTAGTTTTTGTTTTAGTGGTTTATATTTTTAATAATTAGCTACTCTTGGTGCTGCTATAGATGAGCTTGCATGTTGAATTCTTAGAGTTCTAAGTAGTTTGAATGCTTGCTATGGCCTCTATGTATCCCTAAGAGTAGTTGGTATTGTTTTTGTGAAGTTTTGTTGAGAAAATTTTGTGAGCTAATAAATTTCAGAATTTTTGTTCATAGGAAAAAGATGAATATCTTTAGGAAGTTTGCCACTAAGAAGAACTCCAAGGGTGTTATTGGGGAGTCTTCTGATAGTGATCTCCATCCTCAGAGGTTGGCGGAGGTACGGCCGTGCGAATGGCCGCACACCCCATTCCTGGAAGAGGCTGGAATCCTTCAGGAGTTCACACAATATGCTGCTAATGCCGGCCTCACCGACTTCATCGCAGCTGAATGCGAACAGGGCAGATATAGGATTATGCCTGCGGACATCATCGCCTACCGTAACGCTCAGGCTGCTGCAGAGGCGGAGGAGGAGCCTCAGCAGTGCGATGAGTGGATGCCCACTCCTCAGTACCCCTACTACCATCCAGGTTACTAATCGACTACCAATTTAGGCCAAAAGCCTAAGCTTGGGGGAGTACGTGTTTCCCACCGAGATTACATTCATGTTCACTTATTCCATTAGTCGGTGTTCACACTTTCTCATTGTATCATCCATGCTTAGATTTATTTTCTTGCTTTCTTCTTGTGTGTTTGAAAAACTTTAGAAAAACCAAAAAAATAGTTGTAGTTAATTTACTTTCTATGCATGCTTAGTAGTAATATTAAAAAGAAAACCCCAAAAAAATTCCTTGTTCTTCTTTTGCTTGTTGGGAGCTTTCACGTGTAAATAGGTTTTCTCGTTTTTGCTTTTCCCTTTTATTTGCTTGTTCAAGAAAACCAAAAACTCCAAAAATATTTCAGTGTGTTTCTCTGAATTTCTTTTCTTTTTATTCGAGTCGTACTGAGGAGAAGACCACGATGAAAATGTTGAGTGGATATCTTATGAATAACTATTGATCTAATAAAGAGCCCATTTTACCTTGTCTTCTCCTCTTGAATAAAATGTTTGTAGATTCCAGCTTAGTCCACGATACTCTTGCACTATTATTATTTTCATATCGTTCGGTCGTGTAAGTGAAAGGCAATAATGTAATGCCCATGATGCGGCTATATCTCCCACGTGTCGAGGCACGACTTAGAGGCATAACCGCATTATGGTTTTGTCGCAAGAAGGATCATCTTCACACAATCCCATGTAATGAACAAGAAAGGGATGAAGAGAGTTGGCTTACAATCGCCACTTCACACAATACTTAAATAAGTCATACATCATCCAAAATACACACATAGACTGACTAAGGTCAAATCCAAAAGAAAAGAAGATAAATCCCAAATGTTAGATCCCCGATCGTCCCAACTGGGCTCCACTACTGATCATCAGGAAACGAAACATAGTAACGAACAAGGTCCTTGTCGAACTCCCACTTGAGTTCGGTAGCATCACATGCACTCGTATCATCAGCACCTGCAACTGTTTTGGAAGTATCCGTGAGTCACGAGGACTCAGCAATCTCACACCCGCGAGATCAAGACTATTTAATCTTATGGATAGGATAAGCTTATGAGGTGGAGTTGCAGCAAGCGCTAAGCAAAAAATGGTGGCAAACATACGCATAAAAGAGTAAGATGAGAAGCTACGCAACGGTCGTGAAGCTAGAAGTGATCAAGAAGTGATCCTGAAACTACTTACGAACAACCATAACCCAAAACCGTGTTCACCTCCCGGACACCGCCGAAAAGAGACCATCACGGCTACACATGCGGTTGATGCATTTTAATTAAGTCAAGTGTCAAGTTCTCTACAACCGGATATTAAAAAATTCCCATCTGCCACATAACCGCCAGCACGGCTCTCGAAAGTTTATACCCTGCAGGGGTGTCCCAACTTAGCCCATCACAAGCTCTCACGATCAACAAAGGATATTCCTTCTCCCGGAAAGACCCGATCAGTCTCGGAATCCCGGTTACAAGACATTTCGACAATTGTAAAACAAGACCAGCAAGACCGCCAGACTGTGCCGACAAATCCCGATAGGAGCTGCACATATCTCGTTCTCAGGGCACACCAGATAGGTCAAGCTACGAGTAAAACCAGCCCTCAAGTTTCCTCGAGGTGGCCCCGCAGGCTGCCCGGTTCGGACCAACACTCAGAGGAGCACTGGCCCAGGGGGGTTAAAATAAAGATGACCCTCGGGTTCGTGACCCCAAGGGAAAGTTATAGGTTGTTAGGCAAAGGTAAAACCAAGGTTGGGCCTTCCTGGAGGAGTTTTATTCAAAGCGAACTGTCAAGGGGTCCCATAACCCCAACCGCGTAAGGAATGCAAAATCAAGGAACATAACACTGGTATGACGAAAAATATGGCGGCAAGAGTGGAACAAAACACCGAGCAAAAGGCCAAGTCTTCCACCCTTTGCCAAGTATATAGATGCATTAATTAAAATAAGAGATATTGTGATATCCCAACATAATCAGGTTCCAACATGGAGCAATCTTCAACTTCACCTGCAACTAACAACGCTATAAGAGGGGCTGAGCAAAAGTGGTAACATAGCCAAACAATGGTTTGCTAGGAAGGTGGGTTAGAGGCTTGACATGGCAATATGGGAGGCATGGTAAACAAGTGGTAGGTAACGCGACATAGGGATAGAGCTAACAACTAGCAAGAAAAGATATAAGTGATATCGAGGGTAATGGTCATCTTGCCTGCAAAGTTCTCAGAGTTGTCGAAAGCTTGCTCCTCGTTAGCGTATTCAACAGGTTCCTCGTTCACGAACTCGTCTCCCGGCTCTACCCAAAGCAAGAACACAAGCAACGGAACAACAATCAATCATGATGCAATGCACAAGCAACATGATGCAATACATGGCATGGAATGCAAGATATGATGTGCAATGCATATGGGAACTCCGGAAGGAAAAGGATGATCGAGGCATTCACTTGGGAAACCAAGTATGCTGCTGGAAAGATGGGGTGATTTCGATCAAAATCGATATAAGGATCACCGAAAACGGATGCACGATTAGCAAATGACAAGCAAAACAAGAATGATGCAAATCTGCGCTTAACAACATCATGGCACTTAAGATGCAACAAGAAACTATGCTATAGCACTCCAATATAGCAACAAAGCAAATGGCAGTGAAGTACACATGAATCTCTACAAATTATGAACACTGAGCTCCTACTAGTTCTCACTAGAATAAGCTCAAAATAGCATGGCAAAAATGCAAATGATAACAGCTTCACAGACTTGGAGAAAATACTAAACATGGCATAAACAGCATCAGGTAGCAATGTTTAGAGCTAGCAAACAACATGCTACAGGAACATATCATGGAAAACAAAGGCATGAAATGCTAGTACTAAAGGCATAGAACAAAACTACCTTACTGAACTTCAACCAAAGATGCATGGAAAATATGGTAGCACCCATGCAAACATGGCAAATGATATGATCAGTTTCAGACTTAGAAGAAAAACCGAGCATGGCAGAAACAGATCCATGATAGCAACTTTGCAAGCTCATGCCACTCACCATAAAGCATTTCATGGCATAACAAGGTAACCAACAGTAAGTAGACATATTCATAAAGCTAAACATGTCAAGAGCAAGTTCATAGGGTACATGTATTACTAGCAACACACATGGCAAAGTTGAATCTCATGTTAACAATCTGCCATGAACAATATTTAGCAAACGTAGAGCATGGCAATGACAAGCTAGATTACTCCATAATTTCAACCAGAGGCATGAATGGATAGAGAAATACCACATTTTCAAGACACTCTTACTGAACTACCTCAAAATGTGCATGGATCTCATGTTAGCAACAAGTTTACATAGCATCAAAATGTAACAGAAAAAGGACTTAGCAAAATCACCGTGTCTGAAAACAGCAACATTATGAAGTCTACTTTGCATTCTTGTGCTAGTCATCACAGATCTCACAAAAATACAAGGCTTGCGCCACTATAAATATGTCATGATGGAGCTCATAAAACATGTAGACATCATGCTCATAGGATGCACACACAAAATGCAATGAAAATGACAAATCAGCAAGTTCTGATAAATTCCAGCAGACAACATCATATAGCACTTTTGCAACGAGGATTAGGGCATTAATATGGATAGTAACATGCATGAAAATGCCAGTAACATGAAGAGCATCATGAGACGAACATTTTGTTTTATCATGCGCACAAAACGGAGCTACGGTCAAGGAGATACGGCATGTCAAAGGTGTGCACAAAATGTTAGGAATTTCGGGGACTTATAAAGAATTTACCCCTTCGAATCTAGAGTTCCGGGCACGGGTTACGAGGTGGATCGGATCCGGCGCGAGGAAGAAGACGGCCGGCAAGGTCGTCGGTGCGGAGCCCCGGCGCGGTGTGTCCGACGCCAGCGGGGAGCGCAGGAGGCGACGGGTGGCTCCGGCGAGCTCCTGCCGGACGGCGGCGCGGCGGGCTCGGGCGAACGGGAGGCGGAGATGGGCGAGGCGTCGCCGGTGGTGGCGCTGCTCGGCAGGGTCGGTGGCAAGGTGCGGGAGGTCCGTCGCGGCGGGGCACGGCGGCGGCGCCGGCGAAGGGCGGCGGGGAGCACGCGGGTGGCGCGGGGCGACTCGGCCCTGTCACGGCCCAGGGCGGGCCGACCGTGGGCCGGGCCGACCATGGGTCGGGCGGGCCGCGGTGGCGCACGGTGGCGGAGGACCACGTGGCACTCACCGAGTGGCTGCGGGGGCAGCGGCGCGAAGTGTCCGGCACGAACGGACACGTCCGGCGGCGTGGAGGGACTAGGCTAGGGTTTCATCTGAGATTTCGGGGAAGAGGGACATATATATAGGTAGGGGAGCTAGGAGAGTCCAAATGAGGTGTGGTTTTCGCCCACACGATCGTGATCCAACGATGGGGAGCATGGAGGGGGTTTAGATGGGCTAGTGGGCTGTTTTGGAGGGGTGTTGGGCTGTAGAGAGAGAGAGAGAGAGAGGCTTTTGCGGTTACCCGGTTAACCGTTGGGGCATCAAACGACCTCCAAATGGAATGAAATTTGATAGCTGGCCTACCGGTGATGTACCAAGGCCACTCGGAAAATGTCGACCCATTCCGAGAACGTTTTTCTCCTGCTCACAAAACAAGATTTGAGGGGTGCAACGGGTGCATGTGGGAATTTCGGATTGCGAAACGAACAACGGGGAAAATGACCGAATGCATGAGACAAACACGAATGTAGATGAGATGCACATGATGACATGAGATGAGATGCATGACATGACCAAATGAAAAACGAGAGGCAAAAACCCAACCATGAAGGAAATATCATATCACATAGCCGGAAATGGCAAGAGTGGAGTACAAATATGGAAAGTTACATCCGGGGTGTTACAACACTCCACCACTACAAGAGGATCTCATCCCGAGATCTAGGACTGAAAGAACTCCGGATATTCGGAACGGAGGTGGTCCTCGCGCTCCCAGGTGGCTTCTCGGTCGAAATGGTGTGACCACTTCACTTTCTGGAATTTGATTGACTTGTTGCGAGTTTTGCGCTCAGTTTCTTCAAGAATAGCAACGGGATGCTCATGGTAAGACAAGTCTTCTTGGAGATCAATCTCTTCTAATTTGATAGTGCGCTCAGGCGTCTTGAAGCACCTGCGAAGCTGTGACACGTGAAACACATCGTGCATGTTTACGAAGTTGGAGGGAAGCTCAAGTTGATAGGCGAGGTCGTCTCTTTTTCCAATGATCTTGAAAGGACCCACGTATCTCGGGGCAAGCTTCCCTTTGATACCGAATCATCGAGTGCATTTCATTAGAGAGATGCGGAGGTAGACATGGTCTCCGATCTCGAAAGCCAAGTCACGGTGCTTGCTATCATAGTAACTCTTCTGGTGCGATTGCGCGGCTTTGAGGTTTTCATGGATGACTTTACACATTTCTTCAGCCTCTGTGATCAAGTCATTTCCAAGAAGTTGGCGTTCACCAGTCTCTGACCAATTGAGAGGAGTACGACACTTTCTGCCATATAGAATTTCGAATGGGGCCTTGCCCAAACTAGCTTGGAAACTGTTGTTGTAGGAGAACTCGGCATATGGAAGAAAATCTTCCCACTTCATACCGAAAGAGATGGCACAAGCCCTGAGCATGTCTTTGAGGATTTGATTGACTCGCTCAACTTGCCCACTTGTTTGAGGATGGAAAGTTGTGCTGAAGCGAATGTTGGTGCCCATGGCCTTCTGGAAGGAGTCCTAGAACTTAGAAGTGAAAATGCTTCCGCGGTCTGAAGAGATCAATTATGGAATACCGTGCAATGAGACAATTCTGGAGGTGTATAGCTCTGTCAACTGAGCTGCTTTGATAGATTCTTTGATTGGAAGGAAATGCACCACTTTTGTAAGCTTGTCGATGACAATGAAGATAGCATCATTCCCACTCTTGGACTTGGGAAATCCAGTGACAAAGTCCATTTCGATATGGTCAAACTTCCATTCTGGAATAGCAAGAGGTTGGAGGAGACTAGCTGGTCATTGGTGTTCTACTTTCACCCTTCAGTAGACATCACATTCATTCACAAATTGAGCGATTTCTCGCTTCATTCTAGTCCACCAATACGACTGCCTGAGGTCATGGTACATCTTTGAACTGCCAGGATGAATGGACAGAAGAGAATTGTGCACTTCATTCATTATGACCTTCCTTAGATCACCTTTAGGAACCACAATCTGGTCCTCAAAGAATAAAGTGTCTCTGTCATCAATGCGATAGCACCTGTATTTGGGTAGGCCCTTGGCAGTACCATGTTTCACTCTCTTCACCATGGTGTCAAGGAGTTGTGCCTCATGAATTTGGTCTTCCAAAGTTGTAGTGACTTGAAGGTTGGCAAGAAAACCTTGAGGAACAACTTGGAGGTTGAGTTTGCGGAAAGCTTCAGAAAGATCTGGTTGGAATGGCTTGAGAATTAAGCTGTTGCAATAAGCCTTCCTACTCAAAGCATCTGCAATCACATTGGCCTTGCCTGGGGTATATTCAATACTTGGATTGTACTCTTGAATCATTTCGACCCAATGAGTTTGCCTGAGGTTGAGGTTGGGTTGAGTGAAGATATACTTGAGGCTCTTCTGATCTGTGAAAATGTCCACTTGCCTTCCCAACAAGAGATGTCTCCATGTTATTAATGCATGGACAACTGCTGCCAACTCAAGATCGTGAGTGGGGTAGTTCCTTCCATTGGGCTTCAACTGACGAGAAGTATAGGCCACAACTTTCTTCTCTTGCATTAACACGGCACCGAGACCTTGCAAAGAGGCATCATAGAAAACTTCATATGGCTTGGATTCATCATGAGGAGTTAAGACAGGAGTTGAGACTAGCTTCTCTTTGAGAGTGTTGAAAGCAACGTCACACTCAGGTGTCTAGACATACTTGACATTCTTCTGGAGGAGGTTGGAAAGAGGCTTTGCAATCTTTGAGAAATTCTCAACGAATCTTCGGCAATAGCTCGCAGGCCCAAGGAAACTGTGGAGCTGCTTGACATTCTGAGGAGGCTCCCAATTCATAATTGCAGAAACCTTCTCCGTATTAATAGCAATGCCCTTGGCGGAGATCATATGACCAAGGTAAAGAACTTCATCAAGCCAAAACTCACATTTGGAAAACTTCTCATAGAATTGATACTCTCTGAGCTTGTCGAGCACCAATCGCAAATGCTTGGCATGATCCTTCTTATTCTTGGAGAACACCAAGATATCATCAAGATACACCAGGACTAATTCATTTGTGTAGGGGTTGAAGATGAATTTCATCATACGAGAGAATGTTGGAGGAGCATTGACAAGGCCGAAAGACATGACAGTATATTCATAAGAACCATAGCTTGTTTTGAATGTTGTCTTGGGGATATCTTGTTCACGAATGCGAATCTGATGATAACCCATACGGAGGTCAAGCTTGGAGACTACTTTTGCACCTTTAAGCTGCTCGAATAGTTCATTGATGTTGGGAAGTGGATACTTGTTCTTGATCGTCTTCTTGTTCAATGGACGGTAATAGACGCAAAGTCGGTCCATGCCATCCTTCTTCTGGACAAAAAGAACACCACAACCCCACGGAGATGAACTTGGTCTGATCAGACCGAGACGCTCTTGTTCATCGAGTTGTTTCTTCAATTCCTTCAGCTCCTTTGGTCCAAGATTTAATGGAAGCGTGCAAACGGGTTCAATACCAGGCTCAAGATTGATAACAAACTCAACTGGCCGGTGAGGAGGCATACCCAGAAGCTCTTCTGGAAAGACATCTTGGTACTCACAAACGACGGGAATCTGAGAATTTGCATCTAACTCGCCCTTCTCATTGAGAGAGAACAACCAAATGTTCACAGGCGGCATAGATGATCACACCCTCAGAAGAGTGTGTCAATTGAATCTCCCTGGCAGCACAATCAAGTTGAGCATTGTGCTTAGAAAGCCAGTCCATCCCGAGAATTAGATCAATATTAGAGTCGCCAAGAACAATTGGAGAAGACAGAAATCTATAATTGCCCATCTTGATGGAAACATCCGGAACCACCAAACTGGAGCTCAACCGTTTACCCGGAGAAACGATATCCATAGGTTTACCCAAATGTGAAGAAATGAATTCATGCTTGGCAAAAAAGGTCTTAACATGAAACAATGTGATGCACCAGAATCAAATAAGACTTTTGCAGGAATATCATTAACTAGAAGATTACCCGTGATCACATCTGAGGAATCCTCTGCTTGAGCTGCATTCATCATGTTCACCTTAGCATGCTTGGGATTATGCTTGACCACTGCACTGCTAGAAGATATCATAGTAGGAGGAGGCGGAAGGCGCCTTTGATTGAAGCACTTGTTTGCATAGAGACCTTTCTGCTGACACTTGTTGCAAGTCACCTCTGAGAGCGGACGATGATAAGGAGCACTTGACCTTGGAGCTTGAGTCTGAGACTTGTTCTGATAGCCTAGGTTGGGTGGGTGGGAAGATCCATGGCCACCTTTGTTCTTCTGCTATTAGGGCTAACGAAATGGAGGAGGAAGCCAGAACTTCTGTTGCTTAGCTGCCACTTGTGAGGAAGAAGAAGACCGCACTGCATCCCTGATTCTCTTCTTTGAAGCCTCACACTTGAGTTGAGCACCTTCTTGCTTGAGGGCCATGTTATAGAATTGATCGAACTTAAGTCGGCTCAAGAAGCATGAGCGCTAACTGCAGATCTTCTTTGAGGCTACCCCTGAAGTGATAGATCATGCTCTTTTCATCAGTTACATCCTGCCTTGCGAGCAAGCAAGTTTCTGAAACTGGATGTTGTATTGATACACGGACATGATTCCTTGCTTGAGATTGCGGAACTCCTCACGCTTGCTCTCAGCAACACTTGTTGGAATATGATGAGCTTTGAAATCTCGGCAGAAATCATCCCAGGTAATCACTCGACCTCCTTTGGAATCTTTGTATTGTTGATACCAATCAGCAGCTTGGTCCTTGAGCTGAAACGAAGCGAACTTGACAAAGTCCTTAGGCTTGACATTGCTACATTAAAAATGCTTGTAGATGTCCACGAGCCAATCATCGGTGTCCGTGGCCTCGACACAGTTGCTGAAAGACTTTGGATGATTTGCAAGGAACTGGTTGAGGGTAGCGAACTAAGGCTGATTGTTGAACTGCCCTTGACCTTGATTTCCTTGGTTGCCTTGGCCTTGGTTGCGCTCTTGCAAGAGTTGCAAAAGCATCTGGGTGTTGGCGTTGGTGGCTGCCATGACAGCTTGCCATGCCTCTGGAGGCAGAGGAGGTGGCGGAGGCTTGGACTGCTCTCCCTCAGCATGTTGCGGATTTTGACACGTTGGAGGAGCCATCCTGAAGAGGGTGACATCCGTTAGAATCTTGATATACAAATAGACAAGCTGAATCAAGGGGTAGAAATTGCAACATATAGTCTTCACAGTAGACATTCAAACAAGGATTGAACGAATGAATTCCAAAGTTAACATCACACTTCCATTAAGGTGAGACGCCACTTGAAAAGAGATTGATGAATGAAATAACAAGGTACGACTGGAACAAATAAGTGGTAAGGATTACCCAATCACAAACCAAATATCTATGGGAAGAATAACTAGAGCTACTTGAATTCCCACCTATAAACTCCCGAAACTTTCTGGTTATGCAATATGGTGTTGGGGATACATGGAGGCACAATATATATCACACAATTAACAGGCCCTACGCTCCAACTATATCCATCCATCAACACATAATCAAGAAAACTCCGGAAATCGTGTACCTCAACCTTCGAAAAGCATCCGTTATACAAGCTATGGCAATACTCTCGAACTCCCGCCCCAGTACTGGGTGGCGTCGAGGTTATCTCACCAACAACTGCATAAAAGAGATTTTCGATGTCGGTGAACTCATGTATTCCAGAACTGCAACGATAAAATTGTGACGACAACACCTCAGAGCTAAACTCCCCGGGACACTACCACAACCCCTAAATGTCAGGAGGCACCAAGAACAATGTTCTCGTCACAAGAATATTGGAACGATCCCAAGATACCCGCATGATCCTAATTTTTTCGTGAAATTTGATGAGAGGAAAGTCAAAACATCTACGTCAGGAGGCCTCACTAGAGCGACGAAGGGACTGAGGAGTAAAACGAATCCTACTCTTCGATATATATAATCCTAGATTCAAAACATTTTTATTCTAGACTCAACAACGTCAGTGATTCGATCAAGCAGGGGGCTCCTAAGTCAGGGATGTCTCAAATTACCAACTTGTAACACCCACGATGCGGCTATATCTCCCACGTGTCGAGGCACGACTTAGAGGCATAACCGCATTGTGGTTTTGTCGCAAGAAGGGTCATCTTCACATAATCCCATGTAATGAACAAGAAACGGATAAAGAGAGTTGGCTTACAATCGGCACTTCACATAATACTTAAATAAGTCATACATCATCCAAAATACACACATAGACCGACTACGGTCAAATCCAAAAGAAAAGAAGATAAACCCCAAATGCTAGATCCCCGATCGTCCCAACTGGGCTCCACTACTGATCATCAGGAAACGAAACATAGTAACGACCAAGGTCCACGTCGAACTCCCACTTGAGTTCGGTAGCATCACATGCACTGGTATCATCGGCACCTGCAACTATTTTGGAAGTATCCGTGAGTCACGAGGACTCAATAATCTCACACCCGCGAGATCAAGACTATTTAAGCTTATGGATAGGATAAGGTTATGAGGTGGAGTTGCAGCAAGTGCTAAGCAAAAAATTGTGGCTAACATACGCATAAAAGAGTAAGATGAGAAGCTACGCAACGGTCGTGAAGCTAGAAGTGATCAAGAAGTGATCCTGAAACTACTTACGAACAACCATAACCCAAAACCATGCTCACCTCCCGGACACCACCGAAAAGAGACCATCACGGCTCCACACACGGTTGGTGCATTTTAATTAAGTCAAGTGTCAAGTTCTCTACAACCGGATATTAACAAATTCCCATTGCTACCTCTTGAGCACTGCGTTGGTTTTCCCTTGAAGAGGAAAGGGTGATGCAGTAAAGTAGCGTGGGTATCAATCCAGTAGGAGGCCGCGCACAAGTCCCTCGCACCTACACAAACAAATAAATCCTTGCAACCAACGCGACAAGGGGTTGTCAATCCCTACACGGTCACTTACGAGAGTGAGATCTGATAGATATGATAGGATAATATTTTTGGTATTTTTATGATAAATATGCAAAGTAAAATAAATGGAAAAGGAAATAACTAAGTATTGGAAGATTAATATGATGGAAGATAGACCCTGGGGCTATAGGTTTCACTAGCGGCTTCTCTCAAGAGCATAAGTATTTACGGTGGGTGAACAAATTACTGTTGAGCAATTGACAGAATTGAGCATAGTTATGAGAATATCTAGGTATGATCATGTATATAGGCATCACATCCGAAACAAGTAGACCGACTCCTGCCTGCATCTACTACTATTACTCCACACATCGAGCGCTATCCGGCATGCATCTAGAGTATTAAGTTCAAGAGAACAGAGTAATGCTTTAAGCAAGATGACATGATGTAGAGGGATAAACTCATGCAATATGATATAAACCCCATCTTGTTATCCTTGATGGCAACAATACAATACGTGCCTTGCTGCCCCTACTGTCACTGGGAAAGGACACCGCATGATTGAACCCAAAGCTAAGCACTTCTCCCATTGCAAGAAAGATCAATCTAGTCGGCCAAACCAAACTGATAATTCGAAGAGACTTGCAAAGATAACCAATCAGACATAAAATAATTCAGAGAAGATTCAAATATTGTTCATAGATAAACTTGATCATAAACCCACAATTCATCGGTCTTAACAAACACACCGCAAAAGAAGATTACATCGAATAGATCTCCACAAGAGAGGGGGAGAACTTTGTACTGAGATCCAAAAAGAGAGAAGAAGACATCTAGCTAATAACTATGGACACGTAGGTCTAAAGTAAACTACTCACACTTCATCGGAGAGGCTATGGTGTTGATGTAGAAGCCCTCAGTGATCGATACCCCCTCTGGCGGAGCTCCGGAAAAGGCCCCAAGATGGGATCTTGTGGATACAGAAAGTTACAGCGGCGGAATTAGGGTTTTGGCTCCGTATCTGATCGTTTTGGGGTACGTAGGTATATATAGGAGGAAGGAGTGCGTCGGTGGAGCAACAGGGGGACCACGAGGGTGGAGGGCGTGCCTGGGGGGTAGGCGTGCCCCCCTACCTCATGCCCTCCTCGTTGATTGCTTGACATAGGGTCCAAGTCCTCTGGATCATGTTCGTTCCGAAAATCACGTTCCCGAAGGTTTCATTCCGTTTGGACTCCATTTGATATTCTTTTTCTGCGAAACCCTAAAATAGGCAAAAAAACAGCAATTCTGGGCTGGGCCTCCGGTTAATAGGTTAGTCCCAAAAATAATATAAAAGTGTATAATAAAGCCCAATAATGTCCAAAACGGAATATAATATAGCATGGAGCAATCAAAAATTATAGATACGTTGGAGACGTATCACCCATCTGCCACATAACCGCGGGCACGACTCTCGAAAGTTTATACCCTGCAGGGGTGTCCCAACTTAGCCCATCACAAGCTCTCACGATCAACGAATGATATTCCTTCTGTCGGAAAGACCCGATCAGTCTCGGAAGCCTAGTTACAAGCCATTTAGACAATGGTAAAACAAGACCAGCAAGACCGCCCGACTGTGCCGACAAATCCCGATAGGAGCTGCACATATCTCGTTCTCAGGGCACCCCGGATAGGTCAAGCTACAACTAAAACCATCCCACAAGTTTCCCCGAGGTGGCCCCGCAGGCTGCCCGGTTCGGACCAACACTCAGAGGAGCACTGGCCCGGGGGGTTAAAATAAAGATGACCCTCGGGTTCGCGACCCCAAGGGAAAGTTATAAATAATGACGACATTCGATGAACTGGCCGTGGCAGAGAGAAACTGGTATGAACTCGACTTGTTCTATTTGTGTAAATATGTTTAACCTAGTATCCATGATTCAGCCCATTATGATTAAACATGTTTGCAATGACAATTAAAGATTATAGTTTCTCATGCCATGCATAAGTAGCTGGGAGTGGATAATGATTTATCTCGGATATCAACATTGCGTTAAAATGATTGTGATGTAGTATGATGATATGGTATCCTCCTCCGAATGTTCGAGTGGCTTGACTTGGTACATGTTCATGCATGTAGTTGAATCAAAACCGACATAGCCTCTATGATATTTATGTTCATGGTGTTCATATCCTACTCATGCTAGTGTTCAATGTTACTTATGCATAATGCATGTTTATGACCGTTGTTGCTCTCTAGTTGGTCGCGTTCCTTCATCAAATTGATCAAGCCGGCTTCAAAGTCACGGCTGGTGTACAGAAGATTCAGGTTACCAGAGTGGATGTCTTGGGCGCTGAAATGGGCGTAGCTCTCCAAATCTACCTTCCACTTGCCTTTATCTTCAGCGGAAATTTCTTCCTTGGCGCTGTGCTTGGATAAGACAGTGGGGATACCCAGTGCTGTGTAACCAAACCCAGTGATGATGATGTCATCGGTCTTCTCTTCAGCAGGCTTAGCTGGGCTTGGCGGCTGAGGAATCGTCGGTTCAACATCCATATGGTCTTCCAGTGGCAGGTCATCACTGGTGGCTTCGGCAATTGGATGAGAAGATTCTGGCTGTTGTTTCTCCGGCTTAGACGGATTGGAGTCGTCAACCGGCTTATTCAGCCTTGCCTTCTTGCTGGGTTTGGCCTGGCCCTTGAAAATAAGAAGCATAAAGAGGTTAGTATAACGATCAGGCATAAGGTTTCAATGATTGAATATACTCTTACCCAGGTACATACTTGAAAGCTGGGATTTGAGTTCCCGTTGACTCGCCGGAGGAGGAATGAGAAGTCCCCTGATAGTTTGAATCAGACGGGTTAAGAGGTTATCGGAAATGACCTGCCTTGGGATGAAGTATATCATAAATATGTAAGACCTCTGGGCGGCGTTTGCGAGCTGGAGTGTTTGGTAAGCCAGAAGAAGTAATCACGCCACCACTATGCCGGGTGGTACGGCGAGCTTCGTGTTGCTGTTTCTTCAAAAGAAAGTTGGGATCCAAGTGAGCTAAAGGGTGAGAAAATCTTACTTTCCGGCTTGCTTGTCGGGTTTTCTGTGTTGGCAGAGGCTCTGAGCCGGAGGAAAGAGTAATTACCTCTGCGTCATCTGCACGGCTGGCTTCTGCGTCATCCTGATAATAGTCATTGTCAATAAGATGTACAAAAAATGAGCCAATGGAATCAAGTTCTACCTCCGACTCATCATCGTCATCTTTGTCATCTAAATCAAATAACTCGGCAGTCTTGGACTTCTTCTTAGCGGGCTTCTTGATGGCTTTAGTTTTTGTCCGAGGCTTCTTTGGTTTCTCTGGTAATTTCTTGGCCCAGAAAGCTGAGTCGGCCTGTAAACAATAAATAATACAAGCAAGCAACAAAGATGGGAGTATCAGTAAAACATGAGCTAGGTTCAAAGCTTACAGCTGGCGACTCATTCAATGTGCAGAAAGGGCTCAATCCAAATTGACTGTAGTCTTCCAAGCTCTCATTTAGCAGAGTCTTGGTCACGTTTTTGATGTCTTCCTCAGTTATTTCAGTGTTGCGGTGGCGTTGAGGATCTGTTAACTCGCATGTGTATTCACACATTAAACCGGGTCAGATGCTCAGTGGCAAGACTCTCCAGGCGACCCAGCAGCGGACAAGATCAATTCCGATTAGGCCATTGGCCATGAAGGCCCGGACCTTGGCGAAAATTGGCACATACTTCTTCCCTTCTGCTGTGCTGATACGGTCCGGAAGGTGATGTCTACTGCTGAGCCGGCTAGTGCAGTAACCCGGCAAGGGGTTCTCTCCTTTTGGTGAGGTGTCTTAGCAGTAAAAACAACTCTGGTTCCAGTCTTTGGGATGACTGGGAAGATTAGCAGCTGGGAAGGTGGCCTCTTTTCGGCGTTGGATAGATATGCCGCCTAGTTCAAGGCTAGGGCCATCTATAAACTCATTCTACCAGTTCAAGTAGTAGAACTCTCTGAACAGTTCTACGGTAGGCTCCTGTTGAAGGTACACTTCACAGAACACTTGAAAATTGCAGATGTTTGAGATGGAGTTTGGTGCGATATCTTGTGGGTGAAGCTTGAAGAAGTGTAGCACATCACGGAAGAACTTTGAACCGGGAGGACTAAAGCTCCGGTCCATATGATCCATAATGACTACCACTTCACCGTCTTTGGGCTCAGGGCGAGTTTCATCACCTGGAACCCTCCAGTGGATGGCCTCTTTCTTGGCTAAAACACCAGTCTGAACATATGCATCCAGATCTTCCTCCGTAACCCGGGAAACAACCCAGTTGCAAGAAGTGACGGTTTTGATCATCTTGAAAGACAAGAACCTAAATAAAGGAAACATTACCGGGTTAAGGTTATGCTATTAAACTAGGATCATTACTTCAAAGATAAAATGTTATTAACGGTTCGCAGACTAAATCGGGGGATGAACATTGAAGATTTGGCGGCTTTAAAGGGGACTAATGGTGCCTACCGGATTAAGGATTTTTGCTGTTAAGCCGGACAAAGTCTAGTAGTCAAGATATATGTTGCATAATTGGAAATCTTGAGCAAACATGGTTCAGCCAGAGATACCTTGTCGGGACAAGCAGGTTATAAAGCATATGATGGCAGGTTACGATTTATGAATTAAGTCGCCCACGTAACTAGTTATCTACGGATCTGAGTGGAAAAATTGCTAAATGTTGGAAGAACAAATTTCACAGATTGATGCTCTAATTTTGGATCTACGGCACTTCAGATAATGGAAAATATCTAGGCCTAAATTACAGTACTTGGGCAGTTCATTTGTCCAGATTGGATTTCCTATGCAAAAGGAGATGTTCTAATAGCAAAAATGAGTGCCACGTCTACCACCGCGCAGGAGGAGTACCAAGTTTGAATCAAAAACACAAGCTACCGCGAAGGACGAAGATGAACTCCGACGGACTCGTAGAAACCCTAATAGGATCTACAGGAGAAGGAAGGAGGAAAACTCACCAGGGCTGTTGAACAGTGGAGGCGCGCGAACAAACTCTGGTCATTTCAGGTTGATGCAGCGGTCGTTGTTGAGGCGGTGGCGAAGGTCAACGGCGGCGGCAGAGCTCGGGCGCTGAGGCGACGCGAGGTGGAAGACAGAGACGAGGAGGCAAGGGGGAAAGTGAAAGGGACCCCTAGCCCTATTTATAAAGTTGAAAGGATAAGTGGCATGCACGGGAATCGAGGAGGCCAAAAAATGGATATGCGACAGCGCAGATGCCTCGATTTTCGGGAGCTTATTAAAAGAGAAGATATATTAAGATTTGGGCCTTGTGTAGTATTAATGACAGGTGACGTCATGGCGGGTTACCACGATCTTATAAAGATGATGTCATGGCGGGTTACAAGGCCTCGCAAGAATAAAGAAGAAGGATTTTTTCTAAGTGTTGAAGATTGATATGAACAAGTTCAAATCAACCCGGGGCCTAATGTTGGGATATAACTATTGTGTATGACCCGCCCAGGAGGGGCCGGGTTATACTGCTGGTGGTTTGTTATGATAAAGCCCATGAAGAAATTGAAGATGATGGTTCACGAAGCAGGCTTACTGAAGGCCCAAAACCCAAAGGCGACTTAAGGCCCACAGGTGTAAACCGCCATATATGTATGACTTGTATTATAAGGCATGTGAGGTTAGTCACCAAGCCGGACACGTTCTGTATGAGCCGGCCGGGACTCTGTGAGCCGCTGGGCGTCAACTTGTGTATATAAAGGGACGACCCGGCGGCGGTTCAGGACGAGAGACAAGAGATCGAAAGCTAGGTCAAGCGTATTCGCTCCCTGGTAATCGAAACCCAAGCAATTGAAAGAAATATGCCCTAGAGGCAATAATAAAGTTGTTATTTATATTTCCTTATATCATGATAAATGCTTATTATTCATGCTAGAATTGTATTAACCGAAAACTTAGTACATGTGTGAATACATAAACAAACTGAGTGTCACTAGTATGCCTTGATAACCCACAAGTATAGGGGATCAATTGTAGCCTCTTTCGATAAGTAAGAGTGTCGAACCCAACGAGGAGCTAAAGGTAGAACAAATATTCCCTCAAGTTCTATCGACCACCGATACAACTCTACGCAAGCTTAACGTTCGCTTTACCTAGAACAAGTATGAAACTAGAAGTATTTTGTAGGTGTTGTTGGATAGGTTTGCAAGATAATAAAGAGCACATAAATAAAAAGTAGGGGTTGTTTAGATGAAGACACAACTAAGTTAGTGTTAGTAGAGAGCTTGTTGTCACACAAGAAAGTTATTTTTCCCTAGGCAATCGATAACTAGACCGGTAATCATTATTGCAATTTTATTTGAGGGAGAGGCATAAGCTAACATACTTTCTCTTCTTGGATCATATGCACTTATGATTGGAACTCTAGCAAGCATCCGCAACTACTAAAGATCATTAAGGTAAAACCCAACCATAGCATTATAAGGCATCAAGTCCTCTTTATTCCCATACGTAAACAACCTACTTACTCGGGTCTGTGTTTCTATCACTCACGCCGCCCACCATAAGCAAATCATGAACATATTGTCAACCCTACAGCGGAAATCCCTCACGCTTGCGTGACATAGAGAGCACCATAGGACAGCACCAATAATAAAACATGCAACTCAAACCAATCACGATCATCAATTAACCCATAGGACAAAACGGATCTACTCAAACAACATAGGATAGCCATACATCATTGGGAAATAATATATAGCCTTGAGCACCATGTTTAAGTAGAGATTACAGCGGGTAAAAGAGGGGTTACACTGCTGCATAGAGGGGGGAAGAGTTGGTGATGATGGCGGTGAAGTTGTTGGTGTAGATTGCGGTGATGATGATGGCCCCGGCGGCGTTCCGGTGCCACCGGAAGAGAGGGGGAGAGAGACCCCCTTCTTCTTCTTCCTTGACCTTCTCCCTAGATGGGAGAAGGGTTTCCCCTCTGGTCCATGGCCTCCATGGCATGGAAGGGGCGAGAGCCCCTCCGAGATTGGAACTGTCTCCCTGTCTCTCTATGTTTCTGCGTTCCCAGATTCTGCCCTTTCACCGTGTCTTATATTCCCGGAGATCCGTAACTCCGATTGGGCTGAATTTTGGACACGATTTTTATCCGGATATTAGCTTTCTTGCGGCGAAATAAGGGCACCAACCGCCTTACGAGGTGTCCATGAGGGTCAGGGGCGCACCCCCTACCTCATGGGCCCCTCGAGCATCGTCTCGCATTGATTTCACTTCCCAAAATTCACATATATTCAAAAAAAATCTCCGTCAGTTTTTATCCTATTTGGACTACGTTTGACATGGATTTTTTGCGAAACAAAAAACATGCAATAAATAGGAACTGGCACTGGGCACTGGATCAATATGTTAGTCCCGAAAATATTATAAAAAGTTGCCAAAAGTATATGAAAGTTGTATAATATTGGCATGGAACAATCAAAAATTGTAGATACGACGGAGACGTATCAGCATCCCCAAGCTTAATTCCTGCTCGTCCTCAAGTACGTAAATGATAAAAAAGATAATTTTTGATGTGGAATGCTACCTAGCATAATCTTGATCCTGTAATCTAATCATGGCATGAATATTAAGACACGAGTGATTCAAAGCAATAGTCTATCATTTGACATTAAGACAACAATACTTCAAGCATACTAATAAAGCAATCATGTCTTTTCAAAATAACATGGCCAAAGAAAGTTATCCCTACAAAATCATATGGTATGGCTATGCTCCATCTTCACCACACAAAATATTCAAATCATGCACAACCCCGATGACAAGCCAAGCAATTGTTTCATACTTTTGATGTTCTCAAACCTTTTCAACTTTCACGCAATACATGAGTGTGAGCCATGGACATAGCATTATAGGTGGAATAGAATATGATGGTGGAGGTTGTGTGGAGAAGACAAAAATGGAGAAAGTCTCACATCGACACGGCAAATCAACGGGCTATGGAGATGCCCATCAATTGATGTCAATGCGAGGAGTAGGGATTGCCATGCAACGGATGCACTAGAGCTATAAGTGTATGAAATCTCAAACTGAAACTAAGTGGGTGTGCATCCAATTTGCTTGCTCATGAAGACCTCAGGCATTTGAGGAAGCCCATCATCGGAATATACAAGAAAAGTTCTATAATGAAAATTCCCACTAGTATATGAAAGTGATAACTCAAGAGACTCTCTATATGAAGAACATGGTGCTACTCCGAAGCACAAGTGTGGTAAAAGGATAGTAACATTGTCCCTTCTCTCTTTTCTCTCATTTTCTTATTTTTTTTCTCCTTTTTTGGTGGGCTTCTTTGGGCTCTTTTTTTTATTTGGGCTTCTTTTGCCTCTTTTATTTTGAAAACCTCACCTGGGACAATGTTCTAATAATGATGATCATCACACTTTTATTTACTTACAACTCAATACTAGAACAAAGATATGACTCTATATGAATGCCTCCAGCGGTGTACCGGGATGTGCAATGATCTAGCGTAGCAAAGATATCAAAAAACGGACAAGCCATGAAAATATCATGCTAGCTATCTTACGATCATGCAAAGCAATATGACAATGAATGCTCAAGTCATGTATATGATGATGATGGAAGCTGCATGGCAATATATCTCGGAATGGCTATGGAAATGCCATGATAGGTAGGTATGGTGGCTGTTTTGAGGAAGATATAAGGAGGCTTATGTGTGACAGAGTGTATCATATCACGGGGTTTGGATGCACCGGCAAAGTTTGCACCAACTCTCGAGGTGAGAAAGGGCAATGCACGGTACCGAAGAGGCTAGCAATGATGTAAGGGTGAGAGTGCGTATAATCCATGGACTCGACATTAGTCATAAAGAACTCACATACTTATTGCAAAAGTCTATTAGCTATTGAAACAAAGTACTATGTGCATGCTCCTAGGGGGATAGATTGGTAGGAAAAGACCATCGCTCGTCCCCGACCGCCACTCATAAGGAAGACAATCAATAAATAAATCATGCTCCGACTTCATCACATAACGGTTCACCATACGTGCATGCTACGGGAATTACAAACTTCAACACAAGTATTTCTACAATCCACAACTACCCACTAGCATGACTCTAATATCACCATCTTTATATGGCAAAACTATTGCAAGGAATCAAACATATCATATTCAGTGATCTACAAGTTTTATGTAGGATTTTATGACTAACCGTGTGAATGACCAGTTCCTGTCATCTCTCTAAATAGATATAAGTGAAGCAAGAGAGTTTAACACTTTCTACAAAAGATATGCCCATGCTCTAACAAATATAAGTGAATCAAAAGAGCATTCTACAAATGGCAGTTTTCTATGTGAAGAGAAACAGGCAATCCAAACCTCAAAAGATATAAGTGAAGCACATGAAGCATTCTATAAAGCCATACTCAAAACATATAAGTAAAGTGCAATGAGAATTCTATAAATCAAGCAAGGACTATCTCATACCAGCATGGTGCATCAAATAAAAGTGAAAAACTAAATGCAAAAGACGCTCCAAGATTTACGCATATTATGTGACGAATAAAAATATAGCTCCAAGTGAAATTACCGATGACCGTTAGAAGAAAAAGGGGATGCCTTTCGGGGCATCCCCAAGCTTGGTTGCTTGGGAGTCCTTGAATATTTGCTTGGGGTGCCTCGGGCATCCCCAAGCTTAGGCTCTTGCCACTCCTTATTCCTTCATCCATCATGATCTCTCCCAAAACTTGAAAACTTCAATCACACAAAACTTAACGGAAAGTTCGGTATAAGATTCGTTAGTATAATAAAGCAAATCACTACTCTAAGTACTGTTGCAAACCAATTCATATTTTGTTTTTGCATTGTAGCTACTGTAATATAAATTTTACATGGCTTAATCCACTGATAGAAATCGATAGTTTCATCAAAACAAGCAAACTATGCATCAAAAATAGAATCTGTCTTAAACAGGATAGTATGTAGTAATCTGAACATTCACCATACTTTTGGTACTCCAAAAATTCTCATAAAATTAGGAAAAATAAACAATTTGTATAGAAAGACAATGAAAAAAGTTTTCGAACCATTTGACGTTCTAGTAAAAAATGTAAAATCGCGCACTACAGCCAAAGTTTCTGTTCTACACCGCACAAACCAACAAGCAATGTAAACATCCTAAAGGAAAATCTTGGCACATTATTTTTATAATACAATGGAATTGTACAAGGGGATAATTACTTTTGTTGAAAATTTTCTTTAATCAAGATTCAAAAAGTTTCCATGAGCATGAACAAAGTTCAAGGAGCTCCCCCACTTCAATAATGCTTGTCTCTCTCACTTTCACTTTCCTTTTTGAAAAGTTTTGGGTTCCCCTCTTTATTTTTTTGTTTTTAAACTATATAAAGCACTCAACAGAAATAAATGACTCTCTAAAACTTTCAGGTTGTCTCTCTAGCAGCGCTTTCTTTAAAGCCATTAAGCTAGGCATAAGGTGCTCAAGTAATGAATCCACCCGGATCCCAAGGTATATCAAAGCCAATTTTAATTAACAATGATTTGTGATTTAGTAGTGAGCACAAAGCAACATATATCAAGCAATGACGAAGTCTAACTCTCTTCCTATGCATCGTCGTGTCATAAAAGAACAACTCATGCACACATAGTAAAGGCCAATGCATAGTATAAACAGTTTCTTGCAATTTTATCATGTTGGAAACATGGAGAGGCGGAGATGTAGTTCATCTCTCATAATAATTGCAAGTAGGAGCAGCAAGCACATGCATATTATATCTATCAAAATCATCATGTGTAGTAGTGAAACGCAACCCATCAACATAATCCTTAATAAGGGCAAACTTCTCCGATATAGTGTAGTCGGGAGAATTCAAAAAGATAATAGGACTATCATGCATGGGTGCAATAGAAATAATTTCATGTTTAACATAAGTAACTATAGCAAGTTCATCTCCACAAGCATAATTCATATTGGCATCTTGGCCACAAGCATCATCAAAAAGGGATATTTCAAAAGAATCAATGGGATCATAACAATCATCATAGCAATCATCCTTCGGTAAGCACGAAGGGAAATTAAAAAATGTATGAGTTGAAGAGTTACTCTCATTAGAAGGTGGGCACGGGTAGCTAATCCGCTCTTCCTCCTTTTGTTCTTTGCTCTCCTCATCATCTTTTTCATCCAATGAGCTCACGGCTTCATCAATTTCTTCTTCCATAGACTCCTCCAAAATATTAGTCTCTTCTTGGACAGCGGAGATTCTTTCAATAAAATCATCAATATCGGAATTGAATTCATAATTTTCATAGCAATATTTAAGTATAGCAAATTTTTCAGGTCTATAAACAACATCATCAAGATTTTCACTCTTTAAACAAAGATTCAATTTCATAAGCATCCATAAAAGCAACGAATTCTTCTATTTGTTCCACATCATAGTAATCATATATACCATTAGCGTAAGAAGCCAAGGTTTTATCATCATTAAATTTGCATGAAAAGGGAAGGTGTGGAGCCTTCATCCTAGAGCAACAAGTATAATCATATCTCAAGCATAGTTGCCTAGCATACCAATACAACATATAAATTTGATCCCATAATAGTTTCCCTTTTTGAGTCAAGCAATAATCCCTAAAGTATTCACGTTGATCCAATGTGTCTCCCATAACATAATTGAATGGGGTTTTCTCAGGATTATCAAAGTAGTACATAATCTCTTTCACATAATGAGCATCGAGGGTTTTAGGAGGTTACCCATCTCCATGAGTAGCAAGTGCACCTAATTTTTTTGGTATTTCGTGTTCCATATCCATAACTAAAGATAGAGAACAACTTAGAATATAAAATAAAAATTACTTAGTGATAAAGCAAACAAGCACACACAAGAATATTCACCCCACGCTATAACTCCTCAGCAACGGCGCCAGAAAAAGGTCTTGATAACCCACAAGTATAGGGGATCAATTGTAGCCTCTTTCGATAAGTAAGAGTGTCGAACCCAACGAGGAGCTAAAGGTAGAACAAACATTCCCTCAAGTTCTATCGACCACCGATACAAATCTACGCAAGCTTAATGTTCGCTTTACCTAGAACAAGTATGAAACTAGAAGTATTTTGTAGGTGTTGTTGGATAGGTTTGCAAGATAATAAAGAGCGCGTAAATAAAAAGTAGGGGCTGTTTAGATGAAGACACAACTAAGTTAGTTTTAGTAGAGAGCTTGTTGTCACACAAGAAAGTTATTTGTCCCTAGGCAATCGATAACTAGACCGGTAATCATTATTGCAATTTTATTTGAGGGAGAGGCATAAGATAACATACTTTCTCTTCTTGGATCATATGCACTTAGGATTGGAACTCTAGCAAGCATCCGCAACTACTAAAGATCATTAAGGTAAAACCCAACCATAGCATTATAAGGCATCAAGTCCTCTTTATTCCCATACGTAAACAACCTACTTACTCGGGTCTGTGTTTCTATCACTCACACCACCCACCATAAGCAAATCATGAACATATTGCAAACCCTACAGCGGGAATCCCTCACGCTTGCACGACATGGAGAGCACCATAGGACAGCACCAATAATAAAACATGCAACTCAAACCAATCACGATCATCAATTAACCCATAGGACAAAACGGATCTACTCAAACAACATAGGATAGCCATACATCATTGGGAAATAATATATAGCGTTGAGTGCCATGTTTAAGTAGAGATTACAACGGTTAAAAGAGGGGTTACACCGCTGCATAGAGGGGGAAAGAGTTGGTGATGATGGTGGTGAAGTTGTTGGTGTAGATTGCGGTGATGATGATGGCCCCAGCGGCGTTCCGGCGCCATCGGAAGAGAGGGCGAGAGAGCCCCCCCTTCTTCTTCCTTGACCTTCTCCCTAGATGGGAGAAGGGTTTCCCCTCTGGTCCATGGCCTCCATGGCATGGGAGGGGCGAGAGCCCCTCCGAGATTGGATCCGTCTGCCTGTCTTTCTTTGTTTCTGCGTTCCTAGATTCTGTCCTTTCACCGTTTCTTACATTCCCGGAGATCCGTAACACCGATTGGGCTGAATTTTGGACATGATTTTTATCCGGATATTAGCTTTCTTGAGGCGAAAGAAGGGCACCAACCGCCTTACGGGGTGTCCACAAGGGTCAGGGGCGCGCCCCCCTACCTCGTGGGCCCCTCGAGCATCATCTCGCGTTGATTTCGCTTCCTAAAATTCACATATATTCTAAAAAAATCTCCATCAGTTTTTACCACATTTGGACTCCGTTTGATATGGATTTTCTGCGAAACAAAAAACATGCAACAAAGAGGAACTGGCACTGGGCACTGGATCAATATGTTAGTCCCAATAATAGTATAAAAGGTTGCCAAAAGTATATGAAAGTTGTATAATATTGGCATGGAACAATCAAACATTATAGATACGACGGAGATGTATCATGCCTGTACTTGACTAGCTCGTTAATCAAAGATGGTTAAGTTTCCTAACCATAGACATGAGTTGTCATTTGATTAAGAGGATCACATCATTAGAGAATAATGTGATTGACTTGACCCATCCGTTAGCTTAGCACGATGATCGTTTAGTTTGTTGATATTGCTTTCTTTATAACTTATGCATGTTCCTATGACTATCAGATTATGCAACTCCCGAATACCGGAGGAACACTTAGTGTGCTATCAAACGTCACAATGTAACTGGGTGATTATAAAGATGCTCTACAAGTGTCTCCGGTGGTGTTTGTTGAGTTGGCATAGATCAAGATTAGGATTTGTCACTCCGTGTATCAGAGAGGTATTTCTGGGCCCTCTCTGTAATGCACATCACTATAAGCCTTGCAAGCAATGTGACTAATGAGTTAGTTGCAGGATGATGCATTACGGAATGAGTAAAGAGACTTGTCGGTAACGAGATTGAACTAGGTATTGAGATACCGACGATCGACTCTTGGGCAAGTAACATACCGACGACAAAGGGGACAACGTATGTTGTTATGCGGTTTGATCGATAAAGATCTTCATAGAATATGTAGGAACCAATATGATCATCCAGGTTCTGCTATTGGTTATTGACCGAAAGTGAGTCTCGGTCATGTCTACATAGTTCTCGAACCCATAGGGTCCGCACGCTTAACGTTCGATGACGATCGGTATTATGAGTTTATGTGTTTTGATGTACCGAAGGTAGTTTGGAGTCCCGGATGTGATCACAGACATGACGAGGAGTCTCGAAATGGTCAAGACATAAAGATCGATATATTGGAAGGCTATGTTTGGACACCGGAATGGTTCCGGACAAGTTCGGGCATTTTCCGGAGTACCCGGAGGTTACCGGAACCCCCCGGGGAGTCAATGGGCCTTATTGGGCCTTAGTGGGAGAGAGGAGGAGGCGGCCAAGGTGCCCCCCCAAGCCCAATCCGAATTGGGAGGGGGCTGGCCCCCCTTTCCTCCCCCCCTCTCCCTCTTCCTTCTTCTCCTACTCCAACTAGGGAAGGGGGGAAACCTACTCCTACTGGGTGTAGGACTCCCCCCTTGGGCGCGCCATGAGAGGGTCGGTCCTCCCCTCCTCCACTCCTTTATATACGGGGAAGGGGGCACCCCATAGACACACAAGTTGATTGTTTAGCCGTGTGCGGTGCCCCCCTCCATAGAATTCCACCTCGGTCATATCGTTGTAGTGCTTAGGGGAAGCCCTAGGTCGGTAACTTCATCATCACTGTCATCACGCCGTCGTGCTGACAAAACTCTCCCTCGGCCTCAACTGGATCAAGAGTACGAGGGACATCACCGAGCTGAACGTGTGCAGATCACGGAGGTGCCGTGCGTTCGGTACTTGATCGGTTGGATCGCGAAAACATTCGACTACATCAACCGCGTTTCATAATGCTTCTGCTTTCAGTCTACGAGGGTATGTAGACATACTCTTCCCCTCTCTTTGCTATGCATCTCCCAGATAGATCTTGCGTGATCGTAGGAAAATTTTGAAATACTGCGTTCCCCAACAGTGGCATCCAAGCCAGGTCTATGCGTAGATGTTATTTGCACGAGTAGAACAGAAAGGAGTTGTGGGCGTGAGTATATACATATTGCTTGCCGTCACTAGTTGATTCTTGATTCAGTTGTATTGTTGGATGAAGCGGCTCAGACCGACATTACGCGTACGCTTATGCGAGACTGGTTCTACCGACGTGCTTCGCACACAGGTGGCTAGTGGGTGTCTGTTTCTCCAACTTTAATTGAATCGGTTTCAATGAACCGGGTTCTTTCTAAAGATCAAAAAGCAATCACTATACTACGTTGTGGTTTTGATGCATAGGTAAGAACGGTTCTTGCTAGAAGCCCATAGCAGCCATGTAAAACATGTAACAACAAAGTAGAGGACGTCTAACTTGTTTTTGCATGGCATGTTGTGATGTGATATGGTCAAGACGTGATTATATAAATTATTGTATGAGATGATCATGTTTTGTAACACAGTTATCGGCAACTGGCAGGAGCCATATGGTTGTCGCTTTATTGTATGAAATGCAATCGCCATGTAATTTCTTTACTTTATCACTAAGCGGTAGCGATAGTCGTAGAAGCAATAGTTGGCGAGACGACAACGATGCTTCGATGGAGATCAAGGTGTCAAGCCGGTGACAATGGTGATCATGACGGTGCTTTGGAGATGGAGATCAAAGGCACGAGATGATGATGGCCATATCATATCACTTATATTTGATTGCATGTGATGTTTATCCTTTATGCATATTATTTTTCTTAGTTCGAGGGTAGCATTATAAGATGATCTCTCACTAAATTTCAAGGTACAAGTGTTCTCCCTGAGTATGCACCGTTGCTACAGTTTGTCATGCCGAGACACCACGTGATGATCGGGTGTGATAAGCTCTGCATTCACATGCAACGAGTGCAAGCCAGTTTTGCACATGCAGAATACTCGGGTTAAACTTGACGAGCCTAGCATATGCATATATGGCCCCGGAACACTAAGACCGAAAGGTCGAGCGTGAATCATATAGTAGATATGATCAACATAGTGATGTTCACCATTGAAAACTTCACCATCTCACGTGATGATCGGACATGGTTTAGTTGATATGGATCACGTGATCACTTAGATGATTAGAGGGATGTCTATCTAAGTGGGAGTTCTTAAGTAATATGATTAATTGAACTTTAATTTATCATGAACTTAGTACCTGATAGTATTTTGCATGTCTATGCTATTGTAGATAGATGGCCCGTGTTGTTGTTCCATTGAATTCTAATGCATTCCTAGAGAAAGCTAAGTTGAAAGATGATGGTAGCAACTACACGGACTGGGTTCGTAACTTGAGGATTATCCTCATTGCTGCACAGAAGAATTACGTCCTGGAAGCACCGCTGGGTGACAAGCCTACTGCAGATGCTGCTGACGACGTTAAGAATGTTTGGCAAAGCAAAGCTGATGACTACTCGATAGTTCAGTGTGCCATGCTTTACAGCTTTGAACCGGGACTTCAACGACGTTTTGAACGTCATGGAGCATATGAGATGTTCTAGGAGTTGAAGTTAATATTTCAAGCAAATGCCCGGATTGAGAGATATGAAGTCTCCAATAAGTTCTATAGCTGCAAAATGGAGGAGAATAGTTCTATCAGTGAACACATACTCAGAATGTCTGGGTACCACAATCACTTGACTCAGCTGGGAGTTAATCTTCCGGTCGATAGTGTCATTGACAGAGTTCTTCAATCACTACCACCAAGCTACGAAAGCTTCGTGATGAACTATAATATGCAAGGGATGGATAAGACAATTCCCGAGGTCTTCACAATGCTAAAGGCTGTGGAGGTAGAAATCAAGAAGGAGCATCAAGTGTTGATGGTCAACAAGACCACCAGTTTCAAGAAGAAGGGCAAAGGGAAGAAGGGGAAATTCAAGAAGAACAGTAAGCAAGTTGTTGCTCAAGTGAAGAATCCCAAGTCTAGACCTAAGCCTGAGACTGAGTGCTTCTACTGCAAAGGGACTGGTCACTGGAAGTGGAACTGCCCCAAGTATTTGGCGGATAATAAGGATGGCAAAGTGAAAGGTATATTTGATATACATGTTATTGTTGTGTACCTTACTAATTCTCGCAGTAGCGCCTGGGTATTTGATACTAGTTCTATTGCTAACATTTGCAACTCGAAACAGGGGCTATGGATTAAGCGAAGATTGGCTAAGGACGAGGTGACGATGCGCGTGGGAAATGGTTCCAAAGTCGATGTGATCGCCATCGGCACACTACCTCTACATCTACCTTCTGGATTAGTATTAGACCTGAATAATTGTTATTTGGTGCCAGCATTAAGCATGAACATTATATCTGGATCTTGTTTGATGCGAGATGGTTATTCATTTAAATCAGAGAATAATGGCCGTTCTATTTATATGAGTAATATCTTTTATGGTCATGCACCCTTGATGAGTGGTCAATTTTTACTAAATCTTGATAGTAGTGATACACATGTTCATAGTATTGAAGCTAAAAGATATAAGTTTAATAATTATAGTGCAACTTATTTGTGGCACTGCCATTTAGGTCCTATTGGTGTAAAGCGCATGAAGAAACTCAATGCATATGGGCTTTTGGAATCACTTGATTATGAATCACTTGATGCTTGCGAACCATGCCTCATGGGCAAGATGACTAAGACTCCATTCTCCGGAACAATGGAGCGAGCAATGGACTTATTGGAAATAATACATACTGATGTATGTGGTCCGATGAGTGTTGATGCTCGCGGCGGGTATCGTTATTTTCTAACCTTCACAGATGATTTGAGCAGATATGGGTATGTCTACTTGATAAAACATAAGTCTGAAACATTTGAAAAGTTCAAAGAATTTCAGAGTGAAGTGGAAAATCATCGTAACAAGAAAATAAAGTTTCTACGATCTGATCATGGAGGAGAATATTTGAGTTACGAGTTTGGTCTTCATTTGAAACAATGTGGAATAGTTTCGCAACTCACGCCACCTAGAACACCATAGGGTAATGGTGTGTCCGAACGTCGTAACCGCACTTTATTAGATATGGTGCGATCTATGATGTCTCTTACTGATTTACTACTATCGTTTTGGGGTTATGCTTTAGAGATGGCTGCATTCACGTTGAATAGGGCACCATCTAAATCCGTTGAGACGACACCTTATGAAATGTGGTTTGGCAAGAAACCCAAGTTCTCATTTCTTAAAGTTTGGGGCTGTGATGCTTATGTGAAAAGGCTTCAACCTGATAAGCTCGAACCCAAATCAGAAAAATGTGTCTTCATAGGATACCCAAAGGAGACTGTTGGGTACACCTTCTATCATAGATCCGAAGGCAAGATATTCATTGCTAAGAATGGATCCTTTCTAGAGAAGGAGTTTCTCTCGAAAGAAGTGAGTGGGAGGAAAGTAGAACTTGATGAGGTAATTGTACCCGCTCCCTTATTGGAAAGTAGTCCATCACAGCAATCAGATCATGTGATTCCTACACCAATTAGTGAGGAAGCTAATGATCATGATCATGAAGCTTCTGATCAAGTTAATACAGAACCTCATAGGTCAACCAGAGTAAGATCCGCACCAGAGTGGTATGGTAATCCTGTTCTGGAAGTCATGTTACTTGACCATGATGAACCTACGAACTATGAGGAAGCAATGATGAGCCCAGATTCCGCGAAATGGAGAATAAATGTATCTTCAAGAAGAAGACTGACGCTGACGGTAATGTTACTGTCTACAAAGCTCGACTTGTTGCAAAAGGTTTTCGACAAGTTCAAGGAGTTGACTACAATGAGACCTTATCACCCATAGCGATGCTTAAGTCTGTCTGAATCATGTTAGCAATTGCCGCATTTTATGATTATGAAATTTGGCAAATGGATGTCAAAACTGCATTCCTTAATGGATATCTTAAAGAAGAGTGGTATATGATGCAACCAGAAGGTTTTGTCGATCCAAAAGGTGCTAACAAAGTGTGTAAGCTCCAACGATCCATTTATGGACTAGTGCAAGCATCTCGGAGTTGGAATATATGCTTTGATAGTGTGATCAAAGCATATGGTTTTATACAGACTTTTGGAGAAGCCTGTATTTACAAGAAAGTGAGTGGGAGCTTTGTAGCATTTCTGATATTATACGTAGATGACATATTGTTGACCGGAAATGATACTGAATTTCTAAATATCATAAAAGGATGCTTGAATAAGAATTTTACAATGAAATACCTCGATGAAGCTGCTTATGTATTGGGCATCAAAATCTATAGAGATAGATCAAGACGCTTAATTGGACTTTCACAAAGCACATACCTTGATAAAATTTTGAAGAAGTTCAAAATGGATCAAACAAAGAAAGGGTTCTTGCCTCTATACTACTATTAAAAGAGCAAACATGAATCCTCTTAAAGTCACACCACAAAGTGTACACAGAAGTACCAGAGACGTTTGATCAATCCCACTAAATCACATCCAACGTTCTATATTACATCAAAGGTCTACCACACCAATCAACGCTTAGGATTAAATATTCTGCTAGGGCAGACGCCCACGTCCTACTTCTCCCACGATCTACCTCACGCAAAGAAGCTGCCGCACAACACACCACTTTAGTATGGATCCCACGCCCGTACAAGGAAACAACACGACCAATTCGCATGGACTTGCTCAACTATACGGAAAGAAATATGCTAAATTAGGGGGGAATCAATCCAGGTGTCCGGCTTGACGTGCGCCATCGCTGGTCGCTGCCCTGCACAGACGCCGAGGCACCGGACGATGACTGCGATGACGAGCTCTTCGCCAGCACAAGTGCAACCGCCGAGTCACCCGACGATGAGCTCTTCGCCATCACAGGTGCAACCGCCGAGGCGCCCGTCCACGGCCGCGCTGATGAGCTCATCGCCAACATAGGTGCATGCTCTTTAGTATATAACTGACCTCACCTAAAAGCCTTCCCAATCTGCATATGGATCGTCCAATGCTTTAGTTACAAGTAATATGAACACAAATAAAGACACACCCATAAAGAGACCTAGATGAATGGTATTACAAACTACTACATCATGTTGCATTATTCCTTCAGGTACAGTTGTATGATAACATTCTTGACATTCACAGGGTTAAAGGACAGTGTATGGTCCCGACCACTCCCAATGGGACGCTCACCCCGTGCCAGGATATAAGCAACACCCAATACTTGGGTGATGCCGTGATGATCAGTACCCAAGCACCTGATTTTAGTTTTGTTGCTAAAATGTTGGAATTGTGTCATTGATTGCAGACCCTAAAGAAGTAAAAAAGGCAGATGGATAGAGAGGAGTATGCACAAAATAGGGATGAGATTAATAAGAGACGGCGTGAGGTCTATAAATAGAAGAAAATTGCCGCAGCCGAGATCAATGGGACACACACCCAGCTGGCTGTATCACAAGGTAATGATGATCAACTTCATGATATATGGCCGAGTTTTATTGCTATATAATGATCTATGATCTGTTCTTCAAACATACAGACCATAATGAGATAAAGAATCAGATGGAAAGGGAGCGGTATGCGCAAAATAGAGAGGACATTTTAAAGCGACAACGTCCAACCCGCGAGCACAATAAGCATATTGCTGCCATCCTTGATGGCAGTAACATTGTAACACAGGTGTCAGCTACCGGACAATCGGCAATCACACAATTGCAAAACATAACATGTGCAGATGGTACAGTCACTGGATTGTTGCTCAACTGCTAAACTATGTCATGAATTGCAGACCCTAAAGAAATAAAAAGGTAGAGGGATAGAGAGCGGTACTGTAGTTGGTCCTATCCTGAATCTCTCATCAATGCAGAGATGAGTGGACGTTCCAAAAGCACTTCTACGGTTTGTAGTTAGTCCTACCATGGTACCACCCCATATTCTCAAATAAGATTGTTTTTCTTTTTATTTGTGGCTTGTGATGCTAATACTTTTTCATTTGTTGGTGCAACAGCTAAAAGAACTGGATGATTTATTCAAATATACATCCAAGCACATGGAATTAAAATCCGGTAAGTGGAATGCTCTAAATGTTACAACAGTTTTCATTTTTCTGTATATAAATGAGGTCATCTTCTATTATTAAATTTTCAAATTAGATGGCTGCAGGATAAGTATTGCATGATAAACAAAAATAGGAAAGTAAACGTATAGGCTCGGAAACAATTTGGTTTTTACAAGAGAAGATCTACTAAAGTAAATTCAGGTAGAATCAATGGCAGAGCTAGGATTTGCAAACAGGTTTGTCCTCATCTAAAAAAATCCCTGTATCCATCCCGGTTTGACCAAATTATGTGCAAACTTTCTATATATGTATGTGCTCATCAGTGAAATGTCTCAAACTATGCTTTGATGTGAAAGCAGTCAAACACTTGCACAGTGTAATTACATAAACATGTTGCCATATGCAGAGTGTAATTGTAGGTTTACTAGTAAAGGACAAACTAAGACCTAAGAAAGTACTATATCAGGACCAGATTAAAACAGGTTTTAAGATATCCAAAGTGTACCGTACAGTCACACATACTTGTCGTACACATTTTTTTTTGGACAGTACAGTCATACATACTTGTCCGTACAGGCAATTCCAAAAACTCTCCTGTACGGAGAAGAGCAAGTATAGGCAACGAAAGTTGAGTAATTTTTAGTCAGTGTCCAAAGTCACGAAATCATGCTTAAGGCACGAGAATATGTGCAAAGTCTTACCAGGGTACATTTGGTATGATATTGTGCTTTTTTTTCCTGCAAAGCATTCCCGAAGCACATTTGATCATTTTTTGGTGTTGCAGTCATAAATCCTGGTCTTCTGAGTCAAATGTGATTTTGAGCTCTTAACAAGGTGCATTTTGTAAGCTATTTATTATTATTTTAACTGCATAGCATTATGAAAACAAGATGGCATATAAGAACTGAAATATGAAACCCATGCATTGGACTACCTTAATACACCCTTAAGTCGTTTCAGGTAAAGAGAAGCTTTGATGTATCACTAAGTCGAACCAATACATTCAACAAATAACTAGTATGTTTGGAAATTAAGTGAGTAAGTACCTGATCATTCTGACAGAACAAAATCCGAGACTATCATGAAGTAAACCTATCAAGTACTTCTTTTGTAAAACGCTCAAAAGCTTCGGGTTGATGTATATGGCAGGCAGGTATGCCTCCTCATTCACATCTTTCTATTTATTCCAGAGTTCCAACAATTTATGATGGAACAAATTCGATGACTCTTCCATGGTCTTCAATATGCATTCCGTGTAAGCCTGCAAAAGCACTTCTGTTATAACCGGGAGTCCGAGACAAGAAGAAATACATCTAGAAGGTTGTGCTATATCAATTATTCATTCTTCAACCTGTCTCTTTGCTTTGCTATAAATCTTGGATTTGGAAAGTTAACCATGAACTTTCTAAAAACATGCTTCCGTCTTTTCAGAAGAAGTAAATTTCTTTGGTAGGATGAAGCCAAATCAACCTCATCTGTCTTGGTCCCTAGCTCATCACAATGCCCCTAGCCACCCAGAGTTCAAATCCACCAATCAATCAACTTGATGACAGCATGGTTGCCTCAAGAATATTAACTGACTAGAATCTCCACTCATAACAGTTGTTGCAACAAAGTTAAGAACGTCTAATCAAATAGCTTACTCCAACTTCTATTTTTTCTCTCCCCCATTCTAAAATGACTCTCATGCTTAAACCTAAGATACTGAGCTACATATGTATTGTACAATGATGAATATCAACTAGGAATTATTAAAAGTGTTTCGCAAAAAAAAGGAATTAGCAAAAGTGGGGAATGGGGAGTACCTCAAATCAAAACTAAGCAGATACGAAAGTTGGAGTGGGGAATAGATCATCAACCGGCGCCGGCTTGCAGTTGCTGGGGACCAGCTACCGCGGCACTATGTCGCACCTGGGCAAGGCAGGGCACAGCACAGCTGCACGCACAAGGTGGTGGGAGCTGACGACGAGCAGACGCTCCAAGTGCCGGGCGAGCGAGACGGAGAGGAAGTCATGGAGCCGGGCCGCGGAGCTTCAGATGCACGATTGACACGGCCGGCGATCTGGTGGAGACGAGTCCCGCGCCTCCACGTCGGCCTTCGTCCATGCCTAGAACTGGGTCAGCCAACAAGCATGCCGAGCTCAAGCGGATCCTCGAGCACTTTAGAGACCGATTTGACGAGGAAGTGCTGAGAAGAGTGGGGAGAGGGGGTGCGAGACCTCGCGTCGGCAGTGGAGAAGAAGAGGAGGGGCGACCTGAGGAGGTAGAGAGAGAGTTGTGGGCTTGTGGCCACAGGGAGAAGTGGGGAGACAGTGAAGTGATAAGGGTAGTGAAGGTAGGTGAAGAGGTGAGGAGAGCTGAGAGGAAGAGTCTATAGCTGGCCAAACGGGCTGGCCCGGCCCGACCTATCTTAATCGTGCCTGGCCCGGCCCGGCCCGCCATGGCATGATTATTAGTCGGACCGTGTCGTGCCGGCCTGCGTTCTGCCCCCTCCGGCCCAAGCACGGCCCAGGAGCCAAACGGGTCGGCCCGATGGCACGCCAGGCACGCTGGCCCACTAGCCTGATAGCCTGCTAGGTTGTTTCTTGGGCTGATTTATGTGTTATATATATTAAAAAAATTCTGGATAAAAAATAAAATAAACGGGCCATGCCGTGCCAACCCGCGTGCCTAGCCTTCAGGCCCAGGCATGGCCCAAGGCGGGCCGCGTGCCTGGCACGGCCCGATTAGAGCGTGCTGGGCCTGGCCCATCACGTGCCATGCCAGTGTGCTTGCGGGTCGGCATGCCAGGCCCGGCCCATTTGGCCAGCTATAGAAGAGTCAGGTGTGTCCTCTTTTAGGTTTTTTCGTTTCTTTTCTTTTTTGAGTTGGTTTTTAGCCCTTTTGCCGAAGTCATAATTACAGATGCAGCGTTGGGCGTTGTCCAGTTGATTTTTTAATCAAAAATAGCCTTTTTGGTCATTTGGTTTGTATTTAGGGTCGGACTTCGTCCAAGTCAGTTTGGCTGTGTGGGTGCGATTTTTTGATACGGTCACAATGTAACATACCAAAATTCTAAATTTTGGAATGTTATATTAAATAAATAACTATGCTTGTTGTTTGATTGTTTGGGTGATTGATTGATTGAAATTGAGTGGAATTTGAAATTTTTTGAAAGTTGAATGAGAGGGAATGAAATGACTTTTCCAAAGTTTCACTTTGCATTTTGATCTCAAAGAATTCAATTTCAATTCAAACACAAAACCCTAGAGTGAAGATGACATGACTTCTTCCATTTGAAATGAAAAAGGGTTTTGAAAATATTTGAATTCCATTTGGACATATTTCAAATTCAGAAGCTTTATGCAACTCAATGATTTTCATGAGAGAATATAAAATGACTTCTTCAAATTATATGAAATAGAGTTGGAAGTGGTTTGAAATTCAAATTCAAAACCATTTAGGAGTTATTTGGGTTTTATTCAAATTATTTTTCTCCAAAAATAAATTATTTGGAAATTAGGGTAAAATGATTCCCTACAATATAAAATTGGAGGAAAGTAAATTTGAAATCATTTTGGTGTTTTAAAAAATGATTTTTATTGGGTTTTCTTTCAACAACAGCATTGTTTGACTTTTGTGAGTTTTTGTGTGTATCTTATATGTACATGAAAATATGTTCATGTTTTAGGATTTATTTTTATGAAAATTTTGGTATATAATATGTCTATATAAAAGTCTTATTGTTTTTCCTTTATTTTCTTGTGTGTGCTTATTTAAAAAAAACGGCCGAAGCCAGCAGTGCCCAGCCTGAGGCCCATCTCTCTCTCCCTCCGCCGCGGCCCACAACGGTCCAGCCCGCGCACGCGCCCGAAACCCCTCCCCACCGGTCGCCCGCACCTCTCCCTCATTCCCGCACTCGCTGACAGCGGGGCCCGCGTCGTCTTCTTCCTCCGCAAGCCCCGCCCGAGCCAGATCGCATCGGCCGCCGCCGAATCCCGTGATCCTCGGGATCCCCTCCCCTCCCCGACTCACCCCTCCTCCAAGAATCCCCCCTATATATACTCTCCCCCTCGACCCGTTCCCCTTCTTTCCCCGCACCAATAACCCCCGCCTACTCCTCAACTTCTCGCCGGAGCCGAAGACGCCGCCGCGCCATTGC
Organism: Triticum urartu; assembly: GCF_056163025.1. NCBI lineage: Eukaryota > Viridiplantae > Streptophyta > Magnoliopsida > Poales > Poaceae > Triticum > Triticum urartu. The sequence goes on from NC_141875.1 coordinate 623,078,503, forward strand.
CGCCCCACCGAGCTACTCCGACCCCCTCGCCGCCTCCCGAGACCATCTCTGCACTCCCCTCGCTCGTCCGCACCTCCCGTGCCCTGGCCCGAGCCCTAAACCCACTGGAGCGCCGCCAGCCGACGACCACCGTACGCCCTCGCCGCCACGAGCTCACTGCCGTCCGTCTCCGACGTCCCCGAGCACACCGGCGACCATCGTTGGAACTGCCTTCGACCGCTGCATCCCCTTGTCTCCTCCACCGACCCCGCCGACGACCGGAGCGACGCCGATGACGACGTCCGAGCCGCATCACCGGCGACCACCCCACTGTAAGCTGGCCAACTCCCCACCGCCGTTCGATCTTATTTCAACGCTCTAGATTAGATCTATCGAATAGTTAGGTTTTTTCTATATAGATTGGTTTAGTACGGTTTGTTATCTGTTTAGATCGAACCGTCTCACCGGTTTCTTTTTATTAAACGTGCATGCACGGTTTTGTTAAGTATCGCCCGGGCACAGTTTAGTTACCGAGCGCCCACCTGTTTAGCCCAATAGCAATAGGCCACGTAGCACGTGCGTGTTTTGATTTTTATTTCGTTTCTGTTCCGAAAACAGAATAGTTCTGTTTTTAGAAAATCAATATCTTTTAGGTTTTAAGTCCAAATTGAGTTATTCTTTTTGCATTAGATTCAAAATTTCTTGAAGTTTCTGTTTGTGCCATTAGTTTTCAAATTTATGTAGTTTAAATTCGAATTATTTCAAATATGCTTCAAACACTATTTTGGCTCTAGTTTGAGTTCTAGAATATATTTTAAGTTGATTCTTTTTGCTCCTGGTCACTAGGACCTTTGCCTATCCAGTAGTGTTGAGTATTTCATTTTAGTCTATTTTAAATTAGGGTTTTAGGCAAAACAGTACTGTTTCTATGCTGTTTTGTTTTGTTTTGTTTGTAACTTAGTGAGTTTTATTTAGATTTAATTAATTCTTTTTGCAAAGTTTTGTTGAGTGTAATATAATTCTGTTAGAATTCAGTAGATAATTTTAGAAATTATTTTTATTAGTTTTGCTACTGTTTAGGATTTCAGTTTAGCAGAGTTAGTATATAGGGTATGTAATAGCTAGTATTGTTTTCTATCAAAACAATAGCTAGTATTGTAGTTATTTGTGCTAGAAATTATTTTAGATAATTTCTTTCTGTTGTTTTATTGAAAATATATTTTATTTTCTGTTAAGTAATTTCTTAGATTAATTTAGTGAGGTTATGAAAGTTATTGGTTGATATTGTGTGTATGGGTTTTCCCTAGTTTTTCTTTAAAGTTTTCTTTGGATATTTATTTTGGCATTCTTTGATTCATTATCATTTTATTTATCTATTTTATTTAGTTGAGTGTTATTTTGATTGATAGTATTGATTGCTAGGATTGATTGCTTATGTGAATACTACATTTGATTATATAGATTTCAACGGAGTGACGAATAGTTCTGCCAAGTCATTATTCTGAGAGCCTTGTTATCTTCATCAAGTATTACCAGGCAAGTTCACTTTGACCATGTTTTCTGTACCTATGTCTTATTTGCATGCAGTAGCACCCTTTCAACAATCCCTCCAGTAGTGTTATTGAATCTTGTAGTTGAGTAGAATGCATGAGGTATAAACCCATCTCCCTGTTACCAAGCCCGGGACGTTATATAGTTTTAATGCTACGCTATAGTAGACGGGGTTTGGTATGAGTGCACCAGAGTGGTGTGAGAATGGAGGACTCTACGTCAAGACGACAACTTCATGATGGCATCGGCAAGGACTGAATCTTCATGACCTCAAGACCTCAAGATTTTGAGACTCGAGACAAGAATTCAATACACACTACTGGGTGAAGGACGGTTGACGGGCACCCTGGAGGGACCAGTGGATGGCCGGGATGCATGGAGAAGCGCCATGACATCTTGCGGAAAGCTTCACCCAGACTCAAAGAGACGAAAGAATACTTCATGCCTGGAAGCTTACCTGTGCAACCACAAGTCACTATGGGCTCTGGCTTGGTTGACCTTAGTGGTGAATCTGGCTAGGAAGGTGCTAGCAGATGTAGAACTACGGTAGGATTGGATGAGCAATGGACAGTGGTCAGGGGAACTCTTCGGAAGACCATGTTTCGGTCGTCTTGTTCTCAAACACCGTGAAGTGCGAGAACGAAAAAAGAGGGATCGAATCTTGCGGGTAAAGTGTACAAACCTATGCAGAGGGTTAAAATCTAATCGATTAGCCGTGTCCCCGGTTACGGACAATTTGAGCATCTGGACTTGGATCTATCTCGGAACTCTCAACACCGGATTGATAACTTAATTGTGGGCAACTTATGATGATTCAGCCTATGAGACATCGGTTGGCGGAACCATGTCATGATAGAAAACTCCGTAGTACAGACTTCGGTTAATTCCTTTGATGTAGGGAAAATAAAACCAGCTTTTATGCAAACAAAATTCAGATACAGAGCCACAAAGCCATATTGCATATAGTATAGTTTATCATTTGTTTTCTCTTATTGTGATCTTGCCGGTACATTCAATGTACTGACCTACACGGCTGCAATGTATCATGTTGCAGGATTTGATACGACGAGTGAGTTTCGTTGATTGGGTTACGGTCTACACTCAACCTGCCGATGGCGTTGATGGGACTCCACACCCGATTGTTTGTTTCCGCTGCGAATTATGAGGTATATATCAGTTTTACGTTATTTATACATGTGATTGCACTTTGATATATACACTGATGTACTATGTGTGCCAGCATACCGATCCAGGGATGGCACAGATACACAGAGGCTTGACCGTCTGAGGTCGGGTCGCTACACACAATGAGTTAAAAAGGTGTTCAGTCACCATCATTTTGGAAGTTTTATAAAACTATTAAGATTTTTATTATATCAAATTTTGTAATCATGCAAGTCATCTTGTGGTCTTTGGATGTTAAATTTCATGGAGTAGGTAGATATTTTGTCCGACGCTTCTAAACAGGTAAATGTTGCTATATAGAATGATCCATTGCAACCATAGAAAGGTTATGATTTTAATTGACAATTTTAGTTCAATTTTGATTATACTTACATTTTCTCCAGCATTATTTTTGTCGTTAATTTTAAGTTCGACCGTCGCGAGCTCTAATAACCCACAAGTATAGGGGATCGCAACAGTTTTAGAGGGTAAAGTATTCAACCCAAATTTATTGATTCGACACAAGGGGAGCCAAAGAATACTCTCAAGTATTAGCAGCTGAGTTGTCAATTCAACCACACTTGGAAACTTAATATCTGCAACAAAGTGTTTAGTAGCAAAGTAATATGATAGTAGTGGTAATGGTAGCAAAAGGTAACAATAGTAAAAGTAATGTTTTGGTATTTTGTAGTGATGATAGCAATAGCAACGGGAAAGTAAATAAGCGAAGAACAATATGGGAAGGCAATGGATCGGTGATAGAGAATTATGCCGGATGTGGTTCATCATGTAACAGTCATAACCTTGGGTGACACAGAACTAGCTCCAGTTCATTGATATAATGTAGGCATGTATTCCGAATATAGTCATACATGCTTATGGAAAAGAACTTGCATGACATCTTTTGTCCTACGCTCCCGTGGCAGCGGGGTCCTTACGGAAACTAAGGGATATTAAGGCCTCCTTTTAATAGAGTACCAGAACAAAGCATTAACACATAGTGAATACATGAACTCCTCAAACTACGGTCATCACCGGTAAGTATCCCGATTATTGTCACTTCGGGGTTATCGGATCATAACATAAAATAGGTGACTATAGACTTGCAATATAGGATCAAGAACACTCATATATTGATGAAAACATAATAGGTTCAGATCTGAAATCATGGCACTCGGGCCCTAGTGACAAGAATTAAGCATAGCAAAGTCATAGCAACATCAATCTCAGAACATAGTGGATACTAGGGATCAAACCCTAACAAAACTAACTCGATTACATGATAGATCCCATCCAACCCATCACCGTCCAGCAAGCCTACGATGGAATTACTCACACACGGCGGTGAGCATCATGAAATTGGTGGTGGAGGATGGTTGATGATGACGATGGCGACGGATTCCCCTCTCCGGAGCCCCGAACGGACTCCAAATCAGCCCTCCCGAGAGGTTTTAGGGCTTGGCGGCGGCTCCGTATCGTCAAACGCGATGAATTCTTCTCTCTGATTTTTTCTCCCCAAAACACAATATATAGAGTTGGAGTTGGAGTCGGAGAGGAAACAGGGGGCCCACGAGGTAGGGGGCGCGCCCCCCACCCTCGTGGACAGGTGGTGGGCCCCCTGGCCTTCATCTTTTGCAGATATTTTTTATAGTTTCCAAAAAGTTGCTCCGTGAAGTTTCAGGTCATTCCGAGAACGTTTGTTTCTGCACATAAATAACACCATGGTAATTCTGCCGAAAACAGCGTTAGTCCGGGTTAGTTCCATTCAAATCATGCAGGTTAGAGTCCAAAACAAGGGCAAAAGTGTTTGGAAAAGTAGATACGTTGGAGACGTATCAACTCCCCCAAGCTTAAACCTTTGCTTGTCCTCAAGCAATTCAGTTGACAAACTGAAAGTGATAAAGAAAAACTTTTACAAACTGTGTTTGCTCTTGTTGTTGTAAATATGTAAAGCCAGCATTCAAGTTTTCAGCAAAGATTATAACTAACCACATTCGCAATAACGCTTAGGTCTCAACTTTACTCATATCAATGGCATAATCAACTAGCGAGCAATAATAATAAAATCTCGAATGACAACACTTTCTCAAAACAATCATAATATGATATAACAAGATGGTATCTCGCTAGCCCTTTCTAAGACCGCAAAACATAAATGCAGAGCACCTTTAAAGACCAAGGACTGACTAGACATTGTAATTCATGGTAAAAGAGATCCAGTCAAGTCATACTCAATGTAAACTAACAGTAATGAATGCAAATGACAGTGTGCTCTCCAACTGGTGCTTTTTAATAAGAGGATGATGACTCAACATAAAAGTAAATAGATAGGCCCTTCGCGGAGGGAAGCAGGGATTTGTAGAGGTGCCAGAGCTCGGTTTTGAAACAGAGGTGAATAATGTTTTGAGCAGTATACTTTCATTGTCAACATAAAAACCAAGAGATGGCGATATCTTCCATGCTACACACATTATAGGCGGTTCCCAAACAGAATGGTAGATTTTATACTCCCCCTTCCAACAACAAGCATCAATCCATGGCTTGCTCGAAACAACGAGTGCCTCCAACTAACAAGAGTCCCAGGGGGAGTTTTGTTTGCAATTATTTTGATTTAGTTTGCATAAAGCATGGGACTGGGCATCCCGGTGACCAGCCATTTATCTCGTGAGTGAGGAGCGGAGTCCACTCCTCTTGAGAATAACCCGCCTAACATGGAAGATACAGACAGCCCTAGTTGATACATGAGCTATTCGAGCATACAAAACAGGATATTTATTTGAAGGTTTAGAGTTTGGCACATACAAATTTACTTGGAACGGCAGGTAGATACCGTATATAGGTAGGTATAGTGGACTCATGTGGAATAACTTTGGGGTTTAAGGGATTGGATGCACAAGCAGTATTCCCGCTTAGTACAGGTGAAGGCTAGCAAAAGACTGGGAAGCGACCAGCTAGAGAGCGACAACAGTCATGAACATGCATTAAAATTAATCAACACCGAATGCAAGCATGAGTAGGATATAATCCACCATGAACATAAATATCGTGAAGGCTATGTTGATTTTGTTTCAACTACATGCGTGAACATGCGCCAAGTCAAGTCACTTAAATCATTCAGAGGATGATACCACCCTATCATACCACATTATAACCATTTCAATAGCATGCTGGCACGCAAGGTAAACCATTATAACTCATAGCTAATCAAGCATGGCACAAGAAACTATGATCTCTAGTTTTCATTGCAAACATGTTTATTCATAATAGGCTGAATCAGGAACGATGAACTAATCATATTTACAAAAACAAAAGAGGTCGAGTTCATACCAGCTTTTCTCATCTCAGTTAGTCCATCATATATCGTCATAATTGCCTTTCACTTGCACGACCGAACGATGTGAATAATAATAATAGTGCACGTGCATTGGACTAAGCTGGAATCTGCAAGCATTCAATAAACAGGAGAAGACAGTGCAATATGGGCTCTTTTGTCAGATCAACAATAATGCATATAAGAGCCACTTCAACAATTTAATCATGGTCTTCTCCTATCGGCCCCCAAATAAAAGAAAATAAATAAAACTATTTACACAAGAAAGCTCCCAACAAGCATAAGAAGAACATGAAATACTTTTGGGTTTTTCTTTTCAATTACTACTACAAGCATGGAAAGTAAACTAATTAAAAGCTACAACTAATTTTTTTGGTTTTTCTTAAGGTTTATTAAACACACAAGAAGAAAGCATAAAAAGGAAATTAAACTAGCATGGATGATACAATGAAAAAGTATGAGCACCGACATCTAGCAATGAGTGTGTGAACATAAATGTAATGTCGGTGGGAAATACGTACTCCCCCAAGCTTAGGCTTTTGGCCTAAGTTGGTCTATGGCCATGGCTGGCCTGGCGGATATCCATAATAGTAGTTGGGGTCGTACTGAGAAGAAGAAGAAGAGGACTCTGATTGCCATCGGCTGACAATCATCTCCGGATCCGACTGGTAATTAGACTGTCGTGAAGGATCAACTTGTGGTTCCGGTTCTGGCTCCATAGCTGGTGCAGGGTTCCGGTAGGCGTGAATAGCCTTCAACGGAACAAGATACTGGCCTGCAGATAAATCAAACAAAGAAGGAGCAGGCAGGGTAATAGTCTCAGGATGATGTTTATCAAAGAACAATTTGTATTACGCTCTCCTTCCCTATTCTTAACAATAAAATCATGTGCCACCATACTCTTATAATCTAAATAAACATGGGGCAGCACCTTTTCTTCCTTCTCATAATGCCTAATAGGTATGTTAAAATGTGCATCTAGGTGTGAAGCATAGATGCCTCCAAAGATGGGGCCCTAGGTACGGTTCAGACTTAACCGTTTAGCAATAATGCCGCCCATACTAATAGAGTTACCACCGTATAAACTGTGGAGCAAAATAATAATATCAGGGATACTAAGGTTTCCATAGTTTTCGCGACCAATTAAACAACGACTAGCAAATAATACAAAATAACATAAAATAGGAAAATGTATGCTAGTGATTCGTGCATCGGAAACCTTCCTTGTTTCCCCTACAGTGATAGTATCAATAAACCCCTCCACATCATCGCAATGTGGTTCTTCTGTCTTTCCCTCAAAAGGGACTAAACAAACCCGACAAAAATCATAAAGTGACATCTCCTTATGCTCATCATATAAATGAAACTCCACCGTAGGTGGTGAGCTCCTAGAATGGAAATGAAAATTTTGCACAAAGGTATTTGTGAGTAAGAGATACTGATTGCATTGGTCATGGAGGAAAGCGGTGAGGCCTGCATTCTTAGCCAATTCATGAAAATCTTCATAAATACCGGCGGCTCTCAAGAAATCATCGGAAGGCCGTTCACACGCCCGAACCTCCGCGGTGCGAGGCAGATTATACTTAGGCTTTGGTGCCTTTTCCTTCGAGCTTTGGCTCGATGGGCCCCTCAAAAGTCTCCTCGTCATTTTCTGAAAAATTCTGAAATTTTTAGTAACTTCAAAATAAAAGTGAACCAAACTCAATAATATTGATAGCAACTACTCCTACAAGTGCCTAGGGCCTATATCATGCATCAAAACTACTTTTGACCATATAAATTTGACATGCAAGCTCAAGAACAGGGTCACCTAAGTAGCAGAAATTTTCAATGAATAAAGCACTAGAACAAAAACTAATTGGACCAATAGAGGAGTCACATACCAAAGAACAATCTCCCCAAGCAGTTTTGTGAGAGGTGCTTTGAGAAAGGAGATCAAAAATGGCAGCAAAACGAGCTTGGACTCGGGTTTGAGCTGGATATTCATGTTTGGGGGAGGAAGAAGGAGTGTGTGGGTGAAAGGATAAGTGGAGGAGGGCCACCGTGGGCCCACGGGGCAGGGGGCGCGCCCAGGGGGTAGGGCGCGCCCTCCACCCTCATGGGCAGGTGGTTGACTCCCCCTGCTGTGTTCTCAGTGCCAAATATTCTCAAATATTCTAGAAAAAATCATATTTAAATTTCAGGGCTTTTGGAGAACTTTTATTTTCGGGGTATTTTTATATTGCATGGATAATCAGATAACAGACGGAAAAATATTTATTTTTATTTTATTTAATATAAATAACAGAAAGTAAAAGTGGGGTACAGAAGGTTGTGCCTTCTAGTTTCATCCATCTCATGATCATCAAAAGGAATCCACTAACAAGGTTGATCAAGTCTTGTTAACGAACTCATTCCGAATAACATGGAACCGGAGAAATTTCGAATAACACTATGTTACCTCAACGGGGATATGCACATCCCCAATAATAAGAATATCATATTTCTTCTTGACAGTAGGAAGAGGAAATTCAAAACCTCCAAATTTAATCGATGAAAATTTTCCAATAGAATTGATACTGTGGACTTGAGGTTGTTTCCTCGGGAAGTGTACGGTATGCTCATTACCATTAACATGAAAAGTGACATTGCCTTTAGTGCAATCAATAACAGCCCCTGCAGTATTCAAAAAGGGTCTTCCAAGAATACTATCGTCCTCGGGAATATCAAGAATAACAAAGTCCGTTAAAATAGTAACGTTTGCAACTACAACAGGCACATCCTCATAAATACCGACAAGTATAGCAGTTGATTTATCAGCCATTTGCAAAGATATTTCAATAGGTGTCAACTTATTCAAATCAAGTCTACGATATAAAGAGAGAGGCATAACACTAACACCGGCTCCAAGATCACATAAAGCAGTTTTAACATAGTTTCTTTTAATAGAGCATGGTATAGTGGGTACACCGGGATCTCCAAGTTTCTTTGGTATTCCACCCTTAAAAGTATAATTAGCAAGCATGGTGGAAATTTCAGCTTCCGGTATCTTTCTTTTATCAGTAACAATTTCTTTCATGTATTTAGCATAAGGATTCATTTTAAGCATATCAGTTAATCGCATACGCAAAAATATAGGTCTAATCATTTCAACAAAGCGCTCAAAATCCTCATCATCCTTTTTCTTGGATGGTTTGGGAGGAAAAGGCATGGGTTTATGAACCCAAGGCTCTAGCAACAAAGTCTTTCTTGTCATAACGTTGATTCTTTGATTGTGGGTTATCAAGGTCAACAACAGGTTCAATTTCTACATCATTATCATTACTAGGTTGAGCATCATCATGAACATTATCATTAACATTATTACTAGTTTCAAGTTCATTACCAGATTGATTTCAGCATCAGAAATAGAAATATCATTTGGATTCTCAGGTGTTTCAACAATAGGATCACTAGAAGCATGCAAAGTCCTATCATTTTTCTTTTTCTTCTTCTTAGAAGAACTAGGTGCATCTATATTATTTCTCTGAGAATCTTGCTCAATTCTCTTAGGATGGCCTTCATGATACAAAGGTTCTTGAGTCATTCTACCACCTCTAGTCATAACTCTAACATCATGATCATTATCTTTACTATTCAATTCATTGAGCAAATCATTTTGAGCTTTAATTACTTGTTGTACTTGAGTGGTAACCATAGAAGCATGTTTACTAATAAGTTTAAGTTCACCTTTGACATTAGCCATATAATCACTCATGTGTTCAAGCATATTTGAATTGTATTTCAATTGTCTACCAAAATAAGCATTAAAATCTTCTTGCTTAGCCATAAATTTATCAAACTCATCTAAACATGGGCTAGCAAACTTAGTAAATGGGATTTCAGCTTTATCATCTCTATAGAGAGAATTTACCTTCACTACCTGTGTCGGGTTATCAAGACCATGTATTTCTTCAATAGGAGGTAAATTCTTAACATATTCAGCTTTAATACCTTTTTCTTTCATAGATTTCTTTGCCTCTTGCATATGTTCAGGACTGATAAATAGAATACCTCTCTTCTTTGGAGTTGGTTTAGGAATAGGCTCAGGAATTGGCTCCGGAGGTGTCCAATTATTTTCATTTGTCAACATATTATTCAATAGAATTTCAGCTTCATCCGATGTTGTTTCCCTGAAAACAGAACCAGCACAACTATCCAGGTAATCTCTGGAAGCATCGGTTAGCCCACCATAAAAGATATCAAGTATTTCATTTTTCTTAAGAGGATGATCAGGCAAAGCATTAAGTAATTGGAGAAGCCTCCCCCAAGCTTGTGGGAGACTCTCTTCTTCAATTTGCACAAAATTATATATATCCCTTAAAGCAGCTTGTTTCCTATGAGCAGGGAAATATTTAGCAGAGAAGTAATAAATCATATCCTGGGGACTACGCACACAACCAGGATCAAGGGAATTAAACCATATCTTAGCATCACCCTTTAATGAGAACGGAAATATTTTAAGGATATAAAAGTAGCGAGTTCTCTCATCTTTAGTAAACAGGGTAGCTATATCATTTAATTTAGTAAGATGTGCCACAATAGTTTCAAATTCATAGCTATGAAAAGGATCAGACTCAACCAAAGTAATTATATTAGGATCAACAGAGAATTCATAATCCTTATCGGTAATACAGATAGGTGAAGTAGCAAAAGCAGGGTCAGGTTTCATTCTAGCATTTAGAGATTTCTTATTCCATTTAGCTACTAACCTCTTAAGTTCGTTTCTATCTTTGCAAGCTAAAATTGCTAAAGAAGCTTCTTGATCAAAGACATAACCCTCAGGAATAACAAGTGATTCTTCATCATCACTTTCATCAGTATTATCAGATTCAATATTTTCAATCTCTCTAGCCCTAGCAATTTGTTCATCAAGAAAATCACTAAGTGGCACAGTAGTATCAGGCATAGAAGTAGTTACATCATAAGTATCATGCATAGCAGAAGTGGCATCATCAATAACATGCGACATATCAGAACGAATAGCAGAAGCAGTTTTAGGTGTCGCAAGCTTACTCAAAACAGAAGGTGAATCAAGTGCAGAGCTAGATGGCAGTTCCTTACCTCCCCTCGTAGTTGAGGGATAAATCTTGGTTCTTGGATCTTTCAAGTTCTTCATAATGATAAGCAGATATAAATCCCAAGTGACTCAAAGAATAGAGCTATGCTCCCCAGCAACGGCGCCAGAAAATAGTCTTAATAACCCACAAGTATAGGGGATCGCAACAGTTTTAGAGGGTAAAGTATTCAACCCAAATTTATTGATTCGACACAAGGGGAGCCAAAGAATACTCTCAAGTATTAGCAGCTGAGTTGTCAATTCAACCACACATGGAAACTTAATATCTGCAGCAAAGTGTTTAGTAGCAAAGTAATATGATAGTAGTGGTAACGGTAGCAAAAGGTAACAGTAGTAAAAGTAATGTTTTTGGTATTTTGTAGTGATGATAGCAATAGCAACGGGAAAGTAAATAAGCGAAGAACAATATGGGAAGGCAATGGATCGGTGATAGAGAATTATGCCGGATGTGGTTCATCATGTAACAGTCATAACCTTGGGTGACACAGAACTAGCTCCAGTTCATTGATATAATGTAGGCATGTATTCTGAATATAGTCATACGTGCTTATGGAAAAGAACTTGCATGACATCTTTTGTCCTACCCTCCCGTGGCAGCGGGGTCCTTACAGAAACTAAGGGATATTAAGGCCTCCTTTTAATAGAGTACCGGAACAAAGCATTAACACATAGTGAATACATGAACTCCTCAAACTACGGTCATCACAGGTAAGTATCCCGATTATTGTCACTTCGGGGTTAACGGATCATAACACATAATAGGTGACTATAGACTTGCAAGATAGGATCAAGAACACTCATATATTGATGAAAACATAATAGGTTCAGATCTGAAATCATGGCACTCGGGCCCTAGTGACAAGCATTAAGCATAGCAAAGTCATAGCAACATCAATCTCAGAACATAGTGGATACTAGGGATCAAACCCTAACAAAACTAACTCGATTACATGATAGATCCCATCCAACCCATCACCGTCCAGCAAGCCTACGATGGAATTACTCACGCACGGCGGTGAGCATCATGAAATTGGTGATGGAGGATGGTTGATGATGACGATGGCGACGGATTCCCCTCTCCGGAGCCCCGAACGGACTCCAGATCAGCCCCCCCGAGAGGTTTTAGGGCTTGGCGGCGGCTCCGTATAGTAAAACGTGATGAATTCTTCTCTCTGATTTTTTCTCCCCGAAACACAATATATAGAGTTGGACAGGTGGTGGGCCCCTGGCCTTCATCTTTTGCAGGTATTTTTTATATTTTCCAAAAAGTTGCTCCATGAAGTTTCAGGTCATTCCGAGAACGTTTGTTTCTGCACATAAATAACACCATGGTAATTCTGCTGAAAACAGCGTCAGTCCGGGTTAGTTCCATTCAAATCATGCAAGTTAGAGTCCAAAACAAGGGCAAAAGTGTTTTGAAAAGTAGATACATTGGAGACGTATCAAGCTCGCCCACCACCGCCACGCCTCCTCCGGCAACTGGTCCGTGGGGAGCTCATCCGCGGGCGCATCGAGCTCGCGTCTCATTCCGGTGAAGAGCGAGCCGGAGGAGGAGCTCTCGCCTCACGCCGTGCCCGATGCGCCACCGCGCCGAGGCATCATCGGGCCCGAGGATTACCTCCCCCCGGGGAGGAGGAGCTCCTCGAGCGGTCGACGAGGGAGCGGGAGGAGATGGAAGAGCGCATCCGGCGCGAGCTCGAGTACGAGCGGCTCTTCGTCAAGACGGGCGTCGCCGCATCGCAGGCGCACACGTCCAAGGAGGCTGACCTGTGAGTGATGAAGGCGGAGCAGGCGAAGCTCTACATCGACCTCGACTCCTCCGACTCCGATTGAGCGCCGCCGCTGGGAAGCTACCGCACGAGCTCCGGTGAGCTCAATTTTGTGTAGTGGTACGTTAGTGTAGGCCCGGTCTAGCTCCGGCGAACTTATATGTAATATATGCATGATGTGTATGAACTTATATGAAGAAGAACTAACTATGCGAAGAAGAACTATCTATGCGAGCGAGCTTCGGCGAGCTTTTGCTTAAATTTCTTGCGCGAAACGAGTTTTTTAAATTTTTACGGGTTTGTATACAATTTCTGTTCTATCGCCATGATTTTGAGCCTGCATAAGCGCCCTCGTGCAAACTGTAAACACAGTTTATAGTTCGGCGAAATGCGGGGTCTGCTAGAGATGCTCTAAGGATGAACGAGAGAGGTGCGGTATCCTTTTGCAAAATTGCCATAGTTTGCTTTCTATCTGTCGGATATAGATCGGACGGTCTATATTGCAAGATGCCAGGCACATCATCATCACCAACTCGGTTTTTTATAAGAGTAGGAATAGATAATTTTTTCCGCTGCCATATGTTGCATGTAAAAGACTTTAATTTATGCGTTAAAAGAAAGCATGCGTTGCACGTGCACGCTTACTAGTGTGTTACAAGGTGTGAAGTTGAGTTAGACTCAATGCCCGACCACTGCAGAAGATAGAGAGAAAATGAAAGTCATTCTCTATGCTTCAGCCATAGGTTCTATCATGTATGCAATGTTGTGTACCAGACCTGATGTGTGCCTTGCTATTAGTTTAGCGGGGAGGTACCAAAGTAATTCAGGAGTGGATCACTAGACAGCGGTCAAGAACATCCTGAAATACCTAAAAAGGACTAAGGATATGTTTCTCGTTTATGGAGGTGATAGAGAGCTCGTCGTAAACGGTTATGTCGATGCAAGCTTTGACACTGATCCGGATGACTCTAAGTCACAAACCGGATACGTTTTTTTATTGAATGGTGGAGCTGTCAGTTGGTGCAGTTCCAAGCAGAGCGTCGTGGCAGGATCTACATGCGAAGTGGAGTACATAACTGCTTCAGAATCAGCAAATGAAGGAGTCTAGATGAAGGATTTCATATCTGATCTAGGTGTCATACCTAGTGCATCGGGTCCAATGAAAATCTTTTATGACAATACTGGTGCAATTGCCTTGGCAAAGGAATCCAGATTTCACAAGAGAACCAAGCACATCAAGAGACGCTTCAATTCCATCCGCGATCAAGTCAAGGAGGAAGACACAGAGATTTGCAAGATACATACGGATCTGAATGTTGTAGACCCATTGAGTAAGCCTCTCTCATGAGCAAAACATGATCAGCACCAAGACTCCATGGGTGTTAGAATCATTACTATGTAATCTAGATTATTGACTCTAGTGCAAGTGGGAGACTGAAGGAAATATCCCTAGAGGCAATAATAAAGTTGTTATTTATATTTCCTTATATCATGGTAAATGTTTATTATTCATGCTAGAATTGTATTAACCGGAAACTTAGTACATGTGTGAATACATAGACAAACTGAGTGTCACTAGTATGCCTCTACTTGACTAGCTTGTTAATCAAAGATGGTTAAGTTTCCTAACCATAGACATGAGTTGTCATTTGATTAACGGGATCACACCATTAGAGAATAATGTGATTGACTTGACCCATTTGTTAGCTTAGCATGATGATCGTTTAGTTTGTTGCTATTGCTTTCTTCATAACTTATACATGTTCCTATGACTATGAGATTATGCAACTCCCGAATACCGGAGGAACACTTAGTGTGCTATCAAACGTCACAACGTAACTGGGTGATTATAAAGATGCTCTACAGGTGTCTCCGATGGTGTTTGTTGAGTTGGCATAGATCAAGATTAGGATTTGTCACTCCGTGTATCGGAGACGTATCTCTAGGCCCTCTCGGTAATGCACATCACTATAAGCCTTGCAAGCAATGTGACTAATGAGTTAGTTGCGGGATGATGCATTACCGAACGAGTAAAGAGACTTGCCGGTAACGAGATTGAACTAGGTATTGAGATATCGACGATCGAATCTTGGGCAAGTAACATACCGACGACAAAGGGAATAACGTATGTTGTTATGCGGTTTGACCGATAAAGATCTTCGTAGAATATGTAGGAACCAATATGAGCATCCAGGTTCTGCTATTGGTTATTGACCGAAAGTGAGTCTCGGTCATGTCTACATAGTTCTCGAACCCGTAGGGTCCGCATGCTTAACGTTCGATGACGATCGGTATTATGAGTTTATGTGTTTTGATGTACCGAAGGTAGTTCGGAGTCCTGGATGTGATCACAGACATGACGAGGAGTCTCTAAATGGTCGAGACATAAAGATCGATATATTGGAAGGCTATGTTTGGACACCGGAATGGTTCCGGACAAGTTCGGGCATTTTCCGGAGTACCCGGATGTTACCGGAACCCCCCGGGGAGTCAATGGGCCTTATTGGGCCTTAGTGGGAGAGAGGAGGAGGCGGCCAAGGTGCCCCCCCAAGCCCAATCCGAATTGGGAGGGGGTCGGCCCCCCTTTCCTCCCCCCTCTCCCTCTTCCTTCTTCTCCTACTCCAACTAGGGAAGGGGGAAACCTACTCCTACTGGGAGTAGGACTCCCCCCTTGGGCGCGCCATGAGAGGGTCGGCCCTCCCCTCCTCCACTCCTTTATATACGGGGGAGGGGGCACCCCATAGACACACAAGTTGATTGTTTAGCCGTGTGAGGTGCCCCCTCCACAGAATTCCACCTCGGTCATATCGTTGTAGTGCTTAGGCGAAGCCCTGCGTCGATAACTTCATCACCACCGTCATCACGTCGTCGTGCTGACGAAACTCTCCCTCGGCCTCAACTGGATCAAGAGTACGAGGGATGTCACCGAGCTGAACGTGTGCAGATTGCGGAGGTGTCGTGCGTTCGGTACTTGATCGGTTGGATCGCGAAGACGTTCGACTACATCAACCGCGTTTCATAACGCTTCCGCTTTCGGGCTACGAGGGTACGTAGACATACTCTTCCCCTCTTGTTGATATGCACCTCCTAGATAGATCTTGCGTGATCGTAGGAAAATTTTGAAATACCACGTTCCCCAATAGCAATACCACCTCAAACTGGATTAGGCCTTTACCTTCACCGCAAGGGGCCGAACCAGCATAAACTCCCTGTGTCCTTTGTCCCCTTCAGAAGCAGCAAATGAAGGAGTCTGGATGAAGGATTTCATATCTGATCTAGGTGTCATACCTAGTGCATCGGGTCCAATGAAAATCTTTTGTGACAATACTGGTGCAATTGCCTTGGCAAAGGAATCCAGATTTCACAAGAGAACCAAGCACATCAAGAGACGCCTCAATTCCATCCGCGATCAAGTCAAGGAGGAAGACATAGAGATTTGCAAGATACATACGGATCTGAATGTTGTAGACCCATTGACTAAGCCTCTCTCATGAGCAAAACATGATCAGCACCAAGACTCCATGGGTGTTAGAATCATTACTATGTAATCTAGATTATTGACTCTAGTGCAAGTGGGAGACTGAAGGAAATATCCCTAGAGGCAATAATAAAGTTGTTATTTATATTTCCTTATATCATGGTAAATGTTTATTATTCATGCTAGAATTGTATTAACCGGAAACTTAGTACATGTGTGAATACATAGACAAACTGAGTGTCACTAGTATGCCTCTACTTGACTAGCTTGTTAACCAAAGATGGTTAAGTTTCCTAACCATAGACATGAGTTGTCATTTGATTAACGGGATCACACCATTAGAGAATAATGTGATTGACTTGACCCATTTGTTAGCTTAGCATGATGATCGTTTAGTTTGTTGCTATTGCTTTCTTCATAACTTATACATGTTCCTATGACTATGAGATTATGCAACTCCCGAATACCGGAGGAACACTTAGTGTGCTATCAAACGTCACAACGTAACTGGGTGATTATAAAGATGCTCTACAGGTGTCTCCGATGGTGTTTGTTGAGTTGGCATAGATCAAGATTAGGATTTGTCACTCCGTGTATCGGAGACGTATCTCTAGGCCCTCTCGGTAATGCACATCACTATAAGCCTTGCAAGCAATGTGACTAATGAGTTAGTTGCGGGATGATGCATTACAAAACGAGTAAAGAGACTTGCCGGTAACGAGATTGAACTAGGTATTGAGATATCGAAGATCGAATCTTGGGCAAGTAACATACCGACGACAAAGGGAACAACGTATGTTGTTATGCGGTTTGACCGATAAAGATCTTCGTAGAATATGTAGGAACCAATATGAGAATCCAGGTTCTGCTATTGGTTATTGACCGAAAGTGAGTCTCGGTCATGTCTACATAGTTCTCGAACCCGTAGGGTCCGCATGCTTAACGTTCGATGACGATCGGTATTATGAGTTTATGTGTTTTGATGTACCGAAGGTAGTTCGGAGTCCCGGATGTGATCACAGACATGACGAGGAGTCTCTAAATGGTCGAGACATAAAGATCGATATATTGGAAGGCTATGTTTGGACACCGGAATGGTTCCGGACAAGTTCGGGCATTTTTCGGAGTACCCGGAGGTTACCGGAACCCCCCGGGGAGTCAATGGGCCTTATTGGGCCTTAGTGGGAGAGAGGAGGAGGCGGCCAAGGTGCCCCCCCAAGCCCAATCCGAATTGGGAGGGGGTCGGCCCCCCTTTCCTCCCCCCCTCTCCCTCTTCCTTCTTCTCCTACTCCAACTAGGGAAGGGGGGAAACCTACTCCTACTGGGAGTAGGACTCCCCCCTTGGGCGCGCCATCAGAGGGTCGGCCCTCCCCTCCTCCACTCCTTTATATACGGGGGAGGGGGGCACCCCATAGACACACAAGTTGATTGTTTAGCCGTGTGAGGTGCCCCCTCCACAGAATTCCACCTCGGTCATATCGTTGTAGTGCTTAGGCGAAGCCCTGCGTCGATAACTTCATCATCACCGTCATCACGTCGTCGTGCTGACGAAACTCTCCCTCGGCCTCAACTGGATCAAGAGTACGAGGGACGTCACCGAGCTGAACGTGTGCAGATCGCGGAGGTGCCGTGCGTTCGGTACTTGATCGGTTGGATCGCGAAGACGTTCGACTACATCAACCGCGTTTCATAACGCTTCCGCTTTCGGGCTACGAGGGTACGTAGACATACTCTTCCCCTCTTGTTGATACGCATCTCCTAGATAGATCTTGCGTGATCGTAGGAAAATTTTGAAATACCACGTTCCCCAATAGCAATACCACCTCAAACTGGATTAGGCCTTTACCTTCACCGCAAGGGGCCGAACCAGCATAAACTCCCTGTGTCCTTTGTCCCCTTCAGAAGCAGCAAATGAAGGAGTCTGGATGAAGGATTTCATATCTGATCTAGGTGTCATACCTAGTGCATCGGGTCCAATGAAAATCTTTTATGACAATACTGGTGCAATTGCCTTGGCAAAGGAATCCATATTTCACAAGAGAACCAAGCACATCAAGAGACGCTTCAATTCCATCCGCGATCAAGTCAAGGAGGAAGACATAGAGATTTGCAAGATACATACGGATCTGAATGTTGTAGACCCATTGACTAAGCCTCTCTCATGAGCAAAACATGATCAGCACCAAGACTCCATGGGTGTTAGAATCATTACTATGTAATCTAGATTATTGACTCTAGTGCAAGTGGGAGACTGAAGGAAATATCCCTAGAGGCAATAATAAAGTTGTTATTTATATTTCCTTATATCATGGTAAATGTTTATTATTCATGCTAGAATTGTATTAACCGGAAACTTAGTACATGTGTGAATACATAGACAAACTGAGTGTCACTAGTATGCCTCTACTTGACTAGCTTGTTAATCAAAGATGGTTAAGTTTCCTAACCATAGACATGAGTTGTCATTTGATTAACGGGATCACACCATTAGAGAATAATGTGATTGACTTGACCCATTTGTTAGCTTAGCATGATGATCGTTTAGTTTGTTGCTATTGCTTTCTTCATAACTTATACATGTTCCTATGACTATGAGATTATGCAACTCCCGAATACCGGAGGAACACTTAGTGTGCTATCAAACGTCACAACGTAACTGGGTGATTATAAAGATGCTCTACAGGTGTCTCCGATGGTGTTTGTTGAGTTGGCATAGATCAAGATTAGGATTTGTCACTCCGTGTATCGGAGACGTATCTCTAGGCCCTCTCGGTAATGCACATCACTATAAGCCTTGCAAGCAATGTGACTAATGAGTTAGTTGCGGGATGATGCATTACCGAACGAGTAAAGAGACTTGCCGGTAACGAGATTGAACTAGGTATTGAGATATCGACGATTGAATCTTGGGCAAGTAACATACCGACGACAAAGGGAACAACGTATGTTGTTATGCGGTTTGACCGATAAAGATCTTCGTAGAATATGTAGGAACCAATATGAGCATCCAGGTTCTGCTATTGGTTATTGACCGAAAGTGAGTCTTGGTCATGTCTACATAGTTCTCGAACCTGTAGGGTCCGCACGCTTAACGTTCGATGACGATTGGTATTATGAGTTTATGTGTTTTGATGTACCGAAGGTAGTTCAGAGTCCCGGATGTGATCACAGACATGACGAGGAGTCTCGAAATGGTCGAGACATAAAGATTGATATATTGGAAGGCTATGTTTGGACACCGGAATGGTTCCGGACAAGTTCGGGCATTTTCCGGAGTACCCGGAGGTTACCGGAACCCCCTGGGGAGTCAATGGGCCTTATTGGGCCTTAGTGGGAGAGAGGAGGAGGCGGCCAAGGTGCCCCCCAAGCCCAATCCGAATTGGGAGGGGGCCGGCCCCCCTTTCCTTCCCCCCCTCTCCCTCTTCCTTTTTCTCCTACTCCAACTAGGGAAGAGGGGAAACCTACTCCTACTGGGAGTAGGACTCCCCCCTTGGGCGCGCCATGAGAGGGTCGGCCCTCCCCTCCTCCACCCCTTTATATACGGGGGAGGGGGGCACCCCATAGACACACAAGTTGATTGTTTAGCCGTGTGAGGTGCCCCCTCCACAGAATTCCACCTCGATCATATCGTTGTAGTGCTTAGGCGAAGCCCTGCGTCGATAACTTCATCATCACCGTCATCACGCCGTCGTGCTGACAAAACTCTCCCTCGGCCTCAACTGGATCAAGAGTACGAGGGACGTCACCGAGCTGAACGTGTGCGGATCATGGAGGTGCCGTGCGTTCGGTACTTGATCGGTTGGATCACGAAGACGTTCGACTACATCAACCGTGTTTCATAACGCTTCCGTTTTCGGGCTACGAGGGTACGTAAACATACTCTTCCCCTCTTGTTGATATGCATCTCCTATATAGATCTTGCGTGATCATAGGAAAATTTTGAAATACCGCGTTCCCCAACAGCAATACCACCTCAAACTGGATTAGGCCTTTACCTTCACCGCAAGGGGCCGAACCAGCATAAGCTCCCTGTGTCCTTTGTCCCGTTTAACCCCTTTAAGATAACCTAGTTGCGATGGCTCCACGACTAAGTCCTTCCTTTAGGACATCTGCCATGACAATTCCACGACACATCATATGAACCGCAATTATGTCCTTTCGTGCCCACACCATTGAGCAAATACAATTATGAATAAGCTAACCAATGTCTGTATCTTACATTACAAAACGAGAGGAATAGACTCATTTTGCTTTGACAAAGAAAAGAAGGCATTTTGCTCCCTATTTAAGGCCCAAGACGATATATGAGACAAAATTAACCCTTACAAGAATAAGAAAATGCAGGCAAGTCCTTGAAGAAATTGACATTGTTTTCCTTCTGCATTCATCAGCGCGCACCACAAACAAAGTTAGTTGCTGGCTTGCTGCCTCTAGGCCTTCATCTCGCTGAAGCAATCTTGTTGAAACCCAGGAGGTTGAAGAAGCAGCAGTCTGTAACTCGTTGATGTAGATCAGTAGATGCCAACAATCATGATATGGACAAACTGCAACCTTGAAGAAGGTGGCACCAAGTAGGGCTTGAAGATAATCCAAACTCCAGCTAAACAAAGGAGGAAGACATAAACCTTGTATGTTCATCGGCGGAGCATTATCTGGCTGAGCTTCATCGGACGAAGGAGCTAAAGGAAAAAACATGTAACATCATCCCCTCCGTAAGGTGTCGTCAATCACCTAGGTAAAACGAGGCCCAAGATCTGGCCATGACTGAACCTCCACACCTTGATGCCAAACAACATCACTGGAAAGAGAACATGACGAGGAGAGCCCATTCGTCGTTGTCAATGGCGTCGTCACCTCACCACTGTCAGTCATACACTTAGACTTAACCCTAGCAAAAGCTAAGATGACCAGAGACAACCAAACAATATTCAAAAATATGGAAAACATAAGAGAAGCGGAAGGCCACAACTTAGAGCAAATTGGCCAAAATTTTACCCCACCAAATTCATTGTTTTTGAATAATATGCACATGAAAATATAAAACATAGCACACTGATAGATGAAATAGCATATAAAATGTAGTTCACACAATAGCAAATACACATCAGATTCACACAACAAGCAATACAACTAAAATCCAGTCCAGTTCAAATAGACATAGCCTAATAGAGATGATGGGGCGCAGAACCTGAAGGAAATAGTTCTTGAACAAACCCTGATAATAAGAAAAATGGCATATCACCATTATTTCGCAAGCAGCCAAATTCAAAAACAACTGAATTCCAATTACAAAATTTAAAAGACGCTTAATCCGCTGCTTAGGCCAAAGCGGAGTGTTTTGCCATCGCTCATAAGCATTGGTTAAAAGCGCTTTCTTGAGCGCTACAACCAATACCGGGGTCCCCCACCTCGCTAACGTGGGAAGGCACCCGGAGCTGAGGGGAACCACCAGGGGCAACTGATAGGAGGAAACATATTTTGCATCTCAATCTTGTTTTTAATACTAATAAGTAGTTAATCAACATCTAACTGAATTAGAATTCAGTATTAGTTGTATTATCATTTTTTATTGTGCGAGACCAAACAATGACATGAAAATCATCACCATGCGTGCGGGACTGAGTAGATCGGAAGGACAAAAAAAACTGAATGCTGAATTGAAAATTAGCTAAATGAAAAACAGGAAGGCGTTTTTCAAAGCGTTTTTTAGAC
Organism: Triticum urartu; assembly: GCF_056163025.1. Taxonomy (NCBI): domain Eukaryota; kingdom Viridiplantae; phylum Streptophyta; class Magnoliopsida; order Poales; family Poaceae; genus Triticum; species Triticum urartu. The sequence goes on from NC_141875.1 coordinate 623,100,585, forward strand.
TCTTCTCTTTTTCCTTTTTTGAGGGATTTTTTTAGATGCTTCCCAGTCTTGTGGGCATCTCTAAACCTGCAAAACCCAACAGAAAAGCCGGCACCTCACCCGTAGACGCGTGAAATGCGCCCCCCAATCTAGAAACTGCTCACTGGCATGCAGCATTCCTCCCGCTGGGGACCCACTAGCAGCGACACATCCGGCCGTTCCGTTTTCTCGCCAGCTCGAAGGTAAACACACGCGCACACAAACAAAAAGAAAAGAAAAGAAAATATAAGAGTTCAAAAAGGCAGGGGAAAGAGAGCGAAACGCTATAAAAACGCGACCACCGCCTCCGTCTCCGCCTCCTCCGAGACGACGAAGCCGACCAAAGTAAGCAACGCCGCCGACCCCTCGAGGTAAGGTCTCCGCGCCCCCAAAATCCTCCTCCCCGGAATCCCGCCGCCTCCCACTCCGTTCGTCTGTCCCCTCCTCCTCCGCGCCCCGCCTCGCGGAAATGCCCGCGATCGAATCGGCCCGGTGGCGGTTTTTGCGGCGGTCGGCGTTTCGGCGCAGGCGGGGATGCCACGCGCGCGCTCTCTCTCTCTCCGCGGTTGACCGGGGTTAGGCGCGGGTTCGTGGTGGGGAAGCGATTTGTTAGGTTTGGTGTGCGGTTTGAAGGTTCTCTGCGATCATGGTTCGATGCCCTGGATCTCGGCGCTCGTAGTCGGCCAGCCACTGTCTGTCTAAGTTGGTGTGGGCTGTGTGTAGGGAGGTCGCAGATGCCGGGTTTGGTAGTGAAATTTCTAGTGTTTGGAGTTTATGCGAGGTGATTTTTGTAGTTTGGGATGGGAATTTCTGTCAGACGGCGCAGTTTATTTTCAGTTGAAATGGTTGCAGAAATCCCGCGCTGTAGTATGATGGATGTGATATGTACATGTGCAAATTCGATGTTCTCAGATAGAGCAAAGTCTAGCTGATGTACGCTTTCAATCCGTGAGATGATTTCTGGTTCGAGGTTGTTTCAGATTTTGTTTCTGACATCGAAATGCTTTGCTGTCATCGGGAACAACTTTGATGTTTCAAAGTGCTGACATAAACCACTTAAACGAACAAAAAACTTTAAAACTGATGCTCCTTCTGAACGTATATGGTGGTTCAAATGCTGTTGTTCTAGAAGGCTTCATTGGCTAGGAGATGACATCGGTGCTCTGAAGTTAAATAAATATGCTCCTGTGTAATCCTGTAATATTTTTCCTGATAAAAATCATTTATGTGCTTTCTGTAGTAGGGGTGAAACAAGGCAAAGGGAGAGTAATGTGGCGTCGCTGCATTTGCTGTCAAGCCACTGAGTTTGATGAGAATGAAAATGGGCGTGCCAAGGCCAAGGCCCCAACAAATAACGTAGATGGTACACTTATTTACCTTGATTGTATCATTTGCTTGCTAGTTTACAGTTATCATGCCACTTAAACTTAAAACTCTGTTCTGGTCATTTATCTGACATTCACCACATAGAATTTGATGTTATTTCCTCTGTTTTTTCAAGGAATGAAAAAGGGTTTGAAAGATTCTGCTACTGTGAAAGCCGAGCCACAAGATTCAGCTCCCTCTATCAATATTCCTGTTCTATCTTTGGATGAATTAATAGAAAAGACTGATGATTTTGGGGCAAAGGCTTTAATAGGCGAAGGGTCTTATGGGAGAGTGTACTATGCTGTCCTTGATGATGGGACAAAAATGGCAGTGAAGAAACTTGATGCTACTGAAAATGAGCCCATATCAGAATTCTCGACTCAGGTTGGCTTACTATTGAAGATTGGACTTATTCTTCTGGTTATACATCTGACACTTCTTAATGCATGAAGTGTTCTCTAATTTTAAATATGTATATTTTTCTGAAAATGCACGGAGAGTCCATCAGCAATGATCCACACTTTCTTATGCTAGGTTTCCTTGGTTTCAAGATTGAAACATGAAAACTTCGTAGATATATTGGGATACTGTATGGAGCGTAACCTTCGCATAGTAGCCTATGAATTTGCCACCATGGGGTCCCTGCATGATGTTCTACATGGTATGATTATGCATATCCATCATACTCCACAGTTTGATACAAAATTTCCTATTCTCGTTGGGAACTTGGGGATTGGGGTGGTACAGCTATTGTGGATTATTTGTAAGCAAGTATGTTTTTAACTTGTGCTAACAGGAAGAAAAGGAGTACAAGGTGCACAACCTGGTCCACCACTTAATTGGATGCAGCGAATGAAAATTGCTGTTGATGCTGCCAAAGGACTTGAATATCTGCACGAGAAGGTCCAGCCTTCTATTGTACATAGAGATGTTAGATCCAGCAACATCCTCTTATTTGAGGACTTCAAGGCCAAGATTGCAGACTTCAATCTTTCAAATCAGGCTCCAGATATGGCTGCTCGGTTGCATTCTACTCGTGTGTTGGGAACCTTCGGTTATCATGCCCCAGAGTACAGAATCCTATACTTTCAAACTACCAAATCCGTGATGAATTAATACTTTGATAACTATTTTATTGCTAAAATATACTCCCTCCGTCCCAAATTAAGTGACTCAACTTTGTACTAGCTTTAGTACAAAATTAGTACAAAGTTTAGTCACTTACTTTGGGACGGAGGGAGTAGTTCTCTTTGGAGTGTGAACTTGTCTAGTTAATTCTGTATGAAATCGATTGCATTGCTTGTTCAAAGCAGAGGTTAAAAAATGTCAACAGATAAGCACATTTATCAGCAACATTAGAATTTAATCATTTCCTGGCATTTATTTGTACATTTTGGCACTTAGCATTTATAGCAATATGCTGAGAAACTTGTGTCGTTGTAGAATCCATCAGCCTGTTTTTTCTCTTCTGTTCAGATTTTGTTTGACCAGATAAAACTGGTTTATACTCAACTACCAATCTGAAAAAGAATCAAGTTCACCAGGTGGAGGCAACCCAGTTTCCTGTACTTGGGCAGAATCAGACACAAATATTTATGTATTTTATCTTCTACTCCCTTTGTTCCATAATTCTTGTCGTGGTTTCAGTTCAAATTTGAACTAAACCACGGCCAGAATTATGGAACGGAGGGAGTATTAACCATTACTGTTACTGGCCAGAAACTTGTAAACTCTCCCTGGCAGTAAACACTCTAATATGGGGGTACTCCTTACATAAAACCTTTCTTGAAGTGATGCAATTGTCTACAGAATTCTGATATTACAGAATACTGTTTTTGTATAACTAATGCTTTGTAATAATATAAACTTTCTAGGTACGCAATGACTGGTCAGCTGACCCAGAAGAGTGATGTGTATAGTTTTGGGGTTGTTCTCTTGGAACTTCTGACAGGAAGAAAGCCTGTGGACCATACAGCGCCTCGAGGGCAGCAGAGCCTGGTTACATGGGTAATGCTCACATCGTAGTTACTTATTTCTCATAATAACAAGACACATCCCCATCCTTCACCGTGGACTTTGTTAACCAGTTCTCTGAGCATATAGCTTCTGTTGTGCAGGCTACACCAAGATTAACTGAAGACAAGGTGAAGGGTTGCATAGATCCCCGGTTGGAGGGTGAATATCCGCCGAAGGGACTTGCAAAGGTCTCCCTACTCCTCTTGTCTCTTGCCCCCTCTTTTGTATACCCACTAGCTTGACAACTTGTAACTTTTCCATCTGTTTTCACACTTTTCACCTTCGCACCTTAATACAGCTTGGGGCGGTAGCAGCTCTGTGTGTGCAATATGAAGCCGAGTTCCGTCCAAGCATGAGCATTGTGGTGAAGGCTTTATCTCCCCTTACCTTGAGCAGGCAAACTCCACCTGGACCACCACCAGCTCTGGACAGTTGATCCACAGAATTAACCAAAGAAATAAGTTAGTCCATACGGTTCTGTCATTGGATATCTCATCGCATGTTTAAGGTGCTAAGAGTTATGTTTGTGTCATCGCGCAGGATACCTCTTTAACTGAAGATGGCCTGCACGAAGATAGTCCGTCCGCTCGCCTTAAGCTGCTATCTCTTTTACCGAAAGCTGATGATGATATGCAAGTCAAGACATGAGGAAATTGGAGCCTTGTCAGATCACTTTATAACTAACTAAATTAAGACGTGTGGCTTTGGTGGAACACAGAGACGTCCTTTTCTAGTAGTATATCTCTAAAACTTCGGAATTATATCTGTAGAGAACAATATCTGCATTTTTCACATTCGTTGAGGGTGGATTGTAGAACTTCCTGTCGTGCTACTTTTGGGCTTTGGCCTAACTATAGGGGACGAAATACCTTTCTTACGAGTTACGATCCTCCTGGCCGTGCATCAGCTGAGGAACAATGGTTCCTCTATTACCGTCCTTGGGGTTATGATTTCTTGATTCTCATTATAGATCCTTCACTAAGATCATGTAGTCTGCGTACGTGGGAACAACTACGGTATTTTCAACTGGTTTATATACAGTCCTGCCCCCTCGCATCCAACGGTTGGCCTATTGCAGTTTACCTTGTTAGGGCATGTTCAACGGCAACCTGCAAAAAACCTCCTGCATCTATCTGTGGAGTGGAGGCAGCCATCCAATGCTAGTTGCATACATTTCAAATCGCACTTTAACTAACCGGATGAAATTCATGCAAATAGGCTGATATTTATTACAATTTGGATAGAAAATAGCACAAAGTATCCACACATAGCATGCAAATTAAGTCTAATACAACAAGGTCTCAAACTCGACTAGATCTCGGATGTCCAACAAAATTTTTCAGGAACGGATCATGTCCTCCCGCACATACTTCCCCCTCAGTTTCATCCAACAGTGCGTTCACGTAAATGGCCGTCCCTCTCACCCGTGGTTCAACATGGCAGCGCGTGTGGGCTACATATAATGTGTAGACCAACATTGAGTAAATAAATCAATCAACAAGTTTAGCAAGAGGACGTGTAGACCAACATTGAGTAAATAAATCAATCAATAAGTTTAGCAAGAGGAAATAAAACTTACCATCTCCTCCATGCCCGAGTGCAATGGCCACCTTGCCTTGAGCTGACTGACCAAATTGCGGAACTTGATGACATTAACCTAGATAGCGTGCCAGCGATACGACAACGACCTCACTTGTGTGGTCGCATGATGTACACGTCGTAAGGCGCAGTGTGCTTTCCTGTGTAAAACTTTTCATGCACTTGCTCCTAGAAGGGCGTCTCTCTGGTCCTGCCTATGAAATCCGTGGATACGGCCAGCCACGCATCGCACAACTCATCCTTCATGGTCGAGTAGCTCACCATCATTCGTACTCTAAAAATGACATAGCATTTGAAACTAAGCTCAATGACATTTGACCGAACACCTGCCAGGCGTGGTGTCCGCCATGAAGGTCGTCAATAGGGGGCGGAGTGTACCTGGGTACAAATGGCTCCAAGGCTGAAAGCTCCGTCGGAACAGCGAGCGGGCACGTCGGTGCTGGTTGCGGACGTCCGACAATGCCGGAGACGAACAGCGGCGGCGACGGAGGTGGAGGGTGCGGATGCAAAGTAAAAGGGGGAGAAGGGGCGGAGTGGAAGGAAATGAGACCGGGAGGGAAGATTGGGTCGGGCGGGGGTGTCGAAGTCCTACGTTTCATGTGTCCAGACTCCCGTAAACCTCCCACACTTTTGTCTCCAATTTACAGGAGAAATCACGTCCTGACCGCCTCGTGGACCGATACAGGTCGGCGTTGGACAGCTTTCGTGGGCCGTACAACGTAGTTCGAACGGTTGCAGGAGGTTTACGGGTCCACTTTGGCTAACGTTGACACGTAAATCCCCTCCCGCATCCGTCCTAGTTTTTTTTAATGTCCGCTCGTTCAAATAGCCGCATAAATAGAGTTCAGACGTTCAAATAGCCGCATACATAGAGTGCAAATGTTCAAATAGTTGCATGCAACAGTTCAACTTTAAAAAGGTTCAAATATTAATTACATTCCAACATTGTTGTCCCCTTCAACTGCCCACAGGTGCTCAATCAAATATTCCTTTAGTTGTCGATGTCGGATTTGTTGATGCATTTGAATAAACTCTTCAAATGTGTCCGGATTCTGGTTTGAAGTTCTATAGGATCACCCATGTTCTCAAATTCTAGAGCTACGGCAACATCCTTATCCTCATCCTCGACAATCGTATTGTGCATGATCACACAACATGTCATCATTTTCCACAAGGTCTCTGGATCTCATTGTTTAGCAGGTCCATGAACAACTGCAAAACGGGGCTGCAAAAATCCAAATGCCCTTTCTAGCTGCTTCTTGTCTTTGAGCAAAGTGAGACTTTTTCTGACTAACTGGGTTAGAGATGGTGCTGACAAAGGTAGCCCACACAGGATAATACTGTCAACCAGATATGTACTCATGTCCATTGACAATATAGTGGCAAGGGGGAGCTTTTACTTCAGTTATCCTCACAAACAATGGTGATCGCTGTAGCACATTTGATGTCATTGTGAGACCCGGTCATGCCAAAAAGCATGCAAAATTCAAAGATCATGTGATGCAACTGCTTCAAGAATGATGGTGGGCTTCTTAACATGAACCTGATATTGCCCTTGTAAAGCTTCGGGCAGTTCTTTCATTTTCAATGCATGCAGTTAAGAGATCTAAGCAAACCTGGCCACCCTCTTGCTTCTGAGATTGCCAAGAGCCTCTCGGTGTCTCTGACAGTTGGTTCTCTCAGGTACGGAGGTCCAAACACCTCGACCACGACAGTTGCAAACCTGGCCATGGCATCTCCACAAGTGCTCTCAGACATCTGTAGGTACTCTTCCCACAAATCAGCGGCCGTGCCATATGCAAGCATCCAGAGTGCGGCCGTGCATTTCTGGTAACCAAAGAATCCAATCGTTCCCACGACGTCCTTCTTCAAGACAAAGTAGTCATCATAGAGCAGACGCCATGGTATAAACAGTCAAAGACAGTCTTGCGCATCCAAAAACTCCAGTGAAAAGGGTCAGCGAAGAATGCATCGAGGGAAAAGTAATCAACCATTAGTGTCAAATGGAAACACGCCTTGTTGCGGTTGAGCACTCGATGACCCTCCGCGTCTTCAATGACTGCCTGCATCATTGCTATCTCATCTGTGTAGTCCTCCTCATCGGATGAGTCATCAGACGACTCAACATAGTGTTCGTATATGTACTCCAAATCAGAATTCATTGCTTGAAAGAAGAAGAAACAACTTTTTTAGCTCCGGCAATTCATCGAACAGTTACCGGGCATGGTGAGTATAGCAGTAGCGGATAGTACCTAGAGGGACGGTCGGAGGAGATGGGTTGAACGATGACGAAGGAGAAGCAGGGTGAAGCCCGGCTAGAATGCTAGGGGTGATGAAGAAGTAGAGTTTTGACAGAGGTATGGTGTAACGCCCCGAGACCGATATGCCAGGTGTCCTCCAGTTATTCGATGTTGTTGCCTTGTCATTGCTTGCGTGTCATGCTTTGCATATCATGTCATCATGTGCATTCCATTTGCATACATGTTTGTCTCATGCATCCGAGCATTTTTCCCGTTGTCCGTTTTGCATTCGGCGTTCCTATGTCACCGGTGCCCCTTTCTACCTCTTTTCATGTGCGGGTGTTAAACGTTTTTGGATTGGACCGAGACTTGTCATGCGGCCTTAGTTTACTACCGGTAGACCGCCTGTCAAGTTTCGTGCCATTTGGACTTTGTTTGATACTCCAACGGTTAACCGAGGGACCGAAAAGGCCTCGTGTGTGTTGCAGCCCAACACCCCTCCAATGTGGCCGAAAACCCACCTAAACCCCCTCCATCCTCTCGGTCGTTCGATCACGATCGCGTGGCCGAAAACCGCACCTCATTTGGACTCTCCTACCTCCCTCTACCTATATATAAGTGTCTCCCTCCGTTTTTCTCGCGTAGATCAAACCCTAGTCTACCACCTCCCCGCGCCGCCGAACACGTCCACGACGGCCGGACATGTCCACCGCCAGCCGCCACGCGTTCCGGCCAATGAGAGGCCGACACGTCGTCACCGCCGCCTCCCCCGTCCACTCCTGCGCCGCCACGTCACCGCCGCCATCTCCTCCGGCCCGGCAAGCCCACGGGAGGCCCTCTCGGGCCCGAGGCGGCCGCCGCCTACCTCCGCCCGCGCCCGCGCGTGAGGAGCCGCGCCCTCACCCGCGTCGGCCTGTCGCACCCCCCAGCGCCGCCGTGCCTCATCGCCGGCTCGTTGCTCCGGCGACCTCCGTCGCTGCGCCACCTCGCGCATCCGGCTGGAGCAGCCGCGCCTCGTCGTTGGCCACCGCGTCCGCGGCCACCTCGCCGCGTCCGACCACCGCCGACGCCGCCCCGTCCTCCCCCGGCCCGGATCCGGCGATCCCCGACAAGTCCGGCGACTTCCTCCTCCGGCGAACAGGGTTTCCGATGAACCTCGAAGCGCGCGCCGCCTCAGATCCAGATCCGGGCGAAACCCTAGGGTTGACTTTTACCCTAATTTCAGTAATTTTGGGCATGTTCATCGCATCATAACTCTGTCACCGTAGCTCCGATTCGTGCGTGTAGCATATCAAAATGTTCGTCTCAATGAGCACATCATTTCATCTCATTGCATCATTTTTATTTTAGCTCATCTTGATGCCCGAAATGCTGTTGGAAGAGGGCTATGTGATGATTATGTCAGATCTGTTTCAGCAAATAGCCTTTTGTCATTTTTGCCATGATTAATGTGCGCATGCTATGATCCTGAGCTCTACATGTGTTTTTTTATATGCCATGCCATCTTTACAGGGGTGTATGCCATGTATTTTTGTGATCTTTGTGGTGACTAGCACAAGCATGCAAAGTAGCATAATCGTTGATGCTGATTTCAGGGACTTAAAATTTCACTAAGTCCTTGTCCTGATTTTGTTGTTATGCCATATGTTCATGTCGTTTCCTAGTGATCCGTGTCTCTTTTGAGGATGATCAATAAGGATGTTTTGTAGATATTATGGTGCTCTATCCATCCATGTCTTTCTTTGCAATTATGGAGCACCCTAACTTGAGTCAATCGAGCTCTACTTTTGCTATAAAATGTTCCTAGCAGATTGTTAACATGTTTAGCGATTTTGCCGAGTTTGTTGCTATTGATCCGTCCATGCTATGTTGTTATTCTTGACATGTCTAGCTTCTATGACATGTCTTCTTGATGGGTGTATGCTTAGTTTGTCATGTCATGCTTTGTAGTGAGTGCATCGAGCTCGTAAACATGCCTACTCGTTATCTGTTTTGCCATGCTCCAGTTTTTCTCTAAGTCTGAATCTGTTTATATTTTTGCTATGTTCACATGCTTGCAATTGTATTTTCTGATCCCTTTTGGCTCATGGTCACTAAGGGACTTTTGTTATATGTTTTGAGTAGCTTCTTGCCATACCTTGCTTTGCCATGATATGTTCCTGTAGCATGTAGTTTTCATGCTCTAAAGATTGCTTCCTGTTGATAAATTCCTGACTGGTGGTTACTTTCACTAAGTCTGTAACCTGTTATCTTTTACACTTTTGCCATGCTTGTTTGAACCTGTTAATGAGTGAATTAGCCTTAGCTCAGTGTTCATCTTTTGTCAAGCATCATGAGTGGATCCCTTTCATGTATTTTGTTACTATGTTTGAGTGCTGTAGCATATTTATCTTGATGCATTTAGATGGTTACTTGCTGATTATCGCGGACCGGTGCCATATTTGTTTTGCTTGCCATTTCCAAACCGTGCATCCGATTCCGGTGATCTTTATATCGATTTCAACCGAAATCATCCCACCTTTCCAGTGGCATTCTTGGATTTCCAAGTTGAGGTCAGGTTCAATCATTTCTTTCCAAATCATGCATATGTACCGCATACCGTATCCCGCATATCATACCATGTTCATGTGTTGGTTGTTTACTTTGTTGTGTGTTTCTTTCCGGTGTTGCTTCTTCGGGTTGGTTCCGATAACGTCGTGTTTGTGAGGATCCGTTCAACTACATACGTTTATCTTCTTCATGGACTCGTTCTTCTTCCTTGCGGGATTTCAGGCAAGATGACCATACCCTCGAAATCACTTCCATCTTTGCTTGCTAGTTGCTCGCTCTTTTTCTATGCCTATGCTACGATACCTACCACTTGCTTATGATGCCTCCCATATTGCTAAGCCAAGTCTCTAACCCACCTTGTCCTAGCAAACCGTTGTTTGGCTATGTTACCGCTTTGCTCAGCCCCTCTTATAGCGTTGTTAGTTGCAGGTGAAGATTGGAGCTTGCTCCATGTTGGAACATGGATATTTGTTGGGATATCACAAATTCTCTTATTTAATTAATGCATCTATATACTTGGTAAAGGGTGGAAGACTCGGCCTCATGCCTGGTGTTTTGTTCCACTCTTGCCGCTCTAGTTTCCGTCATATTGGTGTTATGTTCCCGGATTTTGCGTTTCTTACACGGTTGGGTTATAATGGGAACCCCTTGACAGTTCACCTTGAATAAAATTCCTCCAGCAATGCCCAACATTGGTTTTACCATTCGCCACCTAGCCTCTTTTCCCTTGGGAGTCACGCTCCCGAGGGTCATCATTATTTTAAACCCCCCCCCCCCCGGGCCAGTGCTCCTCTGAGTGTTGGTCCAAACTCGAGCCCTGTGCAGCGCCCCCTCAGGGAAACTCGAGGTTTGGTTTTAGTTGTATGGAGCGCTCATCCGAGTGTGCCCTGAGAACGAGATATGTGCAGCTCATATCGGGATTTGTCGGCACATTCGGGCGGTGTTGCTGGACTTGTTTTACCATTGTCGAGGATGTCTTGTAACCGGGATGCCGAGTCTGATCGGATTGTCTTGGGAGAAGGAATATCCTTCGTTGACCGTGAGAGCTTGTGATGGGCTAAGTTGGGACACCCCTGCAGGGATTGAACTTTCGAAAGCCGTGCCCGCGGTTATGGGCAGATGGGAATTTGTTAATGTCCGGTTGTAGACAACCTGAAGTTGATCTTAATTAAAATACATCAACCGCGTGTGTAGCCGTGATGGTCTCTTTCCGGCGGAGTCCGGGAAGTGAACACGGTGTTGGAGTTATGCTTGACATAGGTTGTTCTAGGATCACTTCTTGATCATAGTTTCTCGACCGTGCTTTTGCCTTCTCTTCTCGCTCTCATTTGCGTTGTTAGCCACCATATATGCTAGTCGCTTGCTGCAGCTCCACCTCATACCTTTTCCCTACCTATAAGCTTAAATAGTCTTGATCGCGAGGGTGTGAGATTGCTGAGTCCCCGTGACTCACAGATACTTCCAAAACCAGATTGCAGGTGCCGATGAAACCGTGCAGGTGACGCAACCAAGCTCAAGGAGGAGCTCGATGAAGACCTTGTTCGTCGTGTTGTTTCGTTCTAGTTGATTAGTAGTGGAGCCCAGTTGGGGACGATCGGGGATCTGTGTAGCTTTTGGGATAGTCTTCTTTTATTTTGGTTCCGTAGTCGGACCTTGATTGTATCTGGTTGATGTAATGCTTTATTCATGTAATTGTGTGAAGTGGCGATTGTAAGCCAACTATGTATCTCTTTCCCTTATGTATTACATGGGTTGTGTGAAGATTACCTCACTTGCGACATTGCTTTCAATGCGGTTATACCTTTAAGTCGTAATTCGACACGTGGAAGATATAGCCGCATCGAGGGCGTTACATATGGCGTGACGGCCGGGGTGATGGAGCACATCGAAGACAAAAGAGAAAGAACGAAGGAGACAAAATGAGGATAGATACGCGGGGTCTGAGCGAGAGAAAAGTGACTGCGGTTTCCTCCGAAGAAGTAAGGGCAGGTGGTGCTCCCGTTTTACTCGGGACGCACGACAGAACAGAAACCACAAGAACTCCCGATAAAAAGAAACCACAATAGCTCTAATAAGACGTTGTGGGCGTCAATTTGACGTGCCTTCGAAAAGGCCAGCCCATTTTGGACGCTGGGAAGAGAAATTAAAACAGCATTGTAGGGACCAACAACGTAATGAACTGGTTCACTGCGGTCCAGCACTGTAGAGACCGGTTCCCTGTAGTGCCCGGTTTTATCGAACGATTTTTATTCTGAACAATTTTTATTTATACATTGAACATTTTTGTAATACAATATATGATGAACATTTTTGTAATACAGTCTATATGATGAACATTTTTATAATGCATGCATGTTGAACTTTTTGTAATATACGGTGAGCATTTCAGACAAACGCACGTATCCAAGAACCGATGAGGTGCCGCATTGGATGGTTTTCAGCGTCTGAACACCTCAGTCTGAACCTTTCCGGATGTTTTGAAGGTTCGTGTTGAAGAGGCCCTTAAGCTGTTGTCTCGCAATCAAGTTCTAATCATCCCAACACTTTCAAATAGCAAGATTTGACATGGGATCGAGGGTGGTCGTTGCCACTGCCGGAAAATGGCAACCGCAACATTGTGGTTGCCTTCTTTGGCCGGTCTGGGGACAGCCTCGTCCCCATTGGTGCCTACATCGGCGTTGCCCCACCGGAGGACAATGTCTGATCGTCAACCACTTGCATACATAACCTCTGCTCGAAACCACTCAAAGACAAGGCAAACATTGTTTGGATTGCATATGTTACAATATTCAATTCACCACAAAATTCCCGGGCCACTAGCACAAATGAAGTTTTGTTCTACAACTGAATCATATACTCTCTCCATCCCACAATAAGTGTCACTGGTTTAGTAGTACAAAGTTGTCACAGAAGAGAAATGATCATACGCCGTATTTCATGACATATGAAATATCCTTCACTAACTAACAATCCCAACATCTCAAAACGAAAAAGCAACCCCAACATGGAAATATTGCAGTAAAAGTATTCAGTAATACTCCTAACTAATAACCGTGCGTAACATAGGCAGGACAACTGACTGCGTGGCTACGTCACTCTCCCATCAAGCGCAGCACATGATCTACTTCGGGGCAGCTCCCTATGATATCAAAGAGCACATCCTGCGCCACCTCATCTATGCCGCCCAGCAGTACGGAATGCATCGGCGGCAGATCGTCCTTTTCCCGGTCACCATAGGTTTCGACACCCTGCATGCAGCCGTAGTACAGCTTCATGAGCTCGTCGATCGGGCTCCGGCTCTCCTCTGTGATTGCGGCAGCGAGCTGATCCGGCAGCATTATGGTCAGTTCTGATCCGCTCCCACCCGAGCTGCCGCTGCGAGAGATCTCGCGCTTGCGCTTGTCCTGCGCGCCGCGCACAACGCTCTCCAGGCCATCGTCGTCCCTGTCCTTCCCAACCTTCTTCTTCTTCACCTCGTCGTCGTCGTCGTCCTCATCCGCCTGCTCCTGATCGAACGGCGTGATCCGCAGCGAGCTCTTTAGCCGGCTGCTAAGCTTCTCCTCCTGCCTAAGCACCTTGGACCAGGTCTCGGACTCCTTGGCGCTCATCTTCTGCTGCAGCCGCTTGGACTGCCACACGAGCTTGCGCATCTGGTCGAAGCGCGGGCTCATGTGCTTGATCACCGCGCTGAGCAGGGAAACCTTCCACGCCTTCTTCAGGTCGTGCGGCTTCCGGTACGGCGGCACGCCCTGGTGGGCCTGCATCTCGCCCTGCGTGCCCCACCAGGGCTCGTGCCCCGTCGGCCACCACGGCGGCGCCAGGCCGCGCTCCAGCGGGAAGCTCCTCTGCGGCGGCTCGCAGTGCTGGATGAGCGCGGAGAGCACGGATCCGAGCGTGCTGTCTTGGATGTCCTGGAGACGATGAAGGGAGGAGGCCAGGGCGACCGGGCTCTCCCCCATGGGGCCGGCCAGGCCCATTGGGCCGGCGCGGTCGAAGCTCACGTTCTCCTTCCACCAGCCGCGGAGGCTGTCGGAGGAGCCGGACATGGGCTCGCCGGCCTCGTCGATGACGCCGTACACGAACCCGCGCGCGTTGCAGGCCTCCATCATCCGGAGCATGTGCCGGAGCACGCCGTCCTGAGCGCGCAGCATGGCCTTGCGGCGGCACCGCACGTCGGGGGGTTCCTCCTGGCCCGACGACGAAGAGGGGGATGCGCGGGCAGCTGGAGCCGGCGCCGCGCCCCTGGCGCCGGCGCGGCCCTCGAGCCTCGTGAGCAGCATCTGGTCCTTCCACATGCGCTTCTTGAGGTCGGAGATCTCGAGTGACTCAGAGCCTGATTCGGAGTCGCTGATCTCCTCCTCCTCCCGCTGCTTCCCGCCAGGGCCGTCCCCGTGCTCCATGTCGGCCGACTCTGCGGAAAGATGCCTCCTGCCGTGAATGCCTTTATCCATGGAGTAACTGATAATTAACAGACGATCTATGACGAGCGAATGGTTGCACCGGCGAGCTATTTATATGCGCGCCCGCGGTCGACGTGTCCAGTCGAGGAGAATTCAGTGGCCGGCGGTCGGGTGATGTCGTGGCGTTGCTGCGAGCCCATGAATCTGGCCAAAGGACGTCTCGGGAATCCGAGCTTTATCTTTCTGTGTAAGACCAACTCTAGCAGACCCCGTATAATAGCGATCCGCATAAGGTGTTTATAATTCGACGAAGAATTATTTTATGAGTTGAAATGGTATGCGACAGAGTATACCTTGTATATGAAACTGTATAATTGTAAAAAAAACTTTTACAGGAGAAATTGCAACAACACTAGTTCATCACATACTATATAATCATACACTAGTTCATCACATACTACAATATCATACATACTACATTCTTCTACTACTACTAGAAGGGGTGGGGGACCTCGCGGCGGTGAGGCCAAGGCCGATGTACCAAAATGGACGAGCTCGCGGCCGAAGACGACGCGGTGGAGGAGCTCAGTCCTCCTTCTCAGAGTCGACGAGATCCATGAACTTCAGCCTCTGCTTCTCGTGGATGTGCCACCACTCATCGTCCTTGTCCTTCACGGCAAGGTTGGCCGTGACCGCCTACTTGAGGATGAGGTGTTCGAGCTCCTCGTCGTGGCGCCGGCACTCCGCCTCCTCGCGCAATCTCCGTTCGACAATGCCAGCCGCGACCGCGTCGACATCGGCCACCAAATCTTCGGACCCGACGACCCCTCGGCGCTCGATCTCCTCCGGCTCTTGCTTGACGGCGATGAGTTCGATCTCCTCCGGCTCCTCCAACCACTCCCTCTTCACGGGGAGAAGCGCCGCGCCGAAAGAGGAAGAGCTCGCGACGGAGGAAGAGCCCGCGGCCAAGGAGGGCGTACGCCCGTGCCGACGGTCGTACTCCTCCGTCTCGCGACGAAGGAGCCTCGGCGGCGGCTCGAGGCCCTTGTTCGTCCACTTCCTCGCCGCGCGCTTCCTCGCCCCATCCGAGCGGACACGCCGCTCGCGCTCGGGGTCGCCGCCCCTGCCGGAGCTGCCATTGGAGCTGCGGCCGAAGCTCCACATGCGGCCTCACATGGCAGCTGAAGGCGGAAGGGGACTCACCGGCGAAGAGAAATGTGAGGGAGAAGTGGGGAATTGCGGCGAAACGCGGCGGTAGGGGATAGGGTTTTGACCCGTATCTACCCCGCAAATCCATAAATATACTGCTTCGGGGGGGCGGTTTGCGGGCCGTGGTAAAAAAAATTACAAATCAGACGAATAATTGAACCAAACAGCCAAACAGGTATATTCGTAGGAATTATGCGGGTTCGTGAGATATACGGAGTTGCTCTAAGCGCGTGCTGCCTACGTGTTCCAGGCTCTAGCTCTAGGCGAGCTAGCTACCGGGTGTGCGCACATGGTTTGGATATGGATCGGAAAATGCCGGCAAAATATTCTGTTCCGTTCCGGTCTCACTTTGTTTAGTAAGTTTACGTGGATGGTTTTGATATGTGTTCATGTGGATGCATGTGGTGGCGGCCGGGTGAGCAGGCATGCGTGCAACCATGCAAATTTTCTAAGCAGCGGTAGCCAAGCGGTACACATATACTCGCTCTGAAAATTTAAAAATACACGCTATTGATGAACCAGCAAACACAGATAGCTTAGTCATGTTCTAAAAAAATGGATAGCTTAGTCATGTTTCAAAACATAAAAAGAAAGATCACTTTGCTGGACGGTATTGCATTATCGGATACCTGATTGTTTTGTGGACACTATTATAAAAACAAATGCAAGTGCATATTTTATTTTTGAAGTGCTGCCTTCCAAGAACCCTAACTGTTATGTTTCTACCGTAGTTGGCTTTGCTGTGTGGTATCTACTTTAATAAGCTATAGTTGTTTTCTTAATCGGAAAATCTTATCCTCCATTCATCCCATAATATAAAAGTGTTTTATATCAAAATGAATAAAAGGGGATGTATCTAAATGTATTTTAGTTCTAGATAGATACATTCTTTTTATCCATTTTGATGACAAGTATTTTTGGACGGATGGAGTATTATAGGACAGAGGGAGTACATGTACATCGGAACAATATGTAGTTCAAATGCAATCTTTGTGAGATTGTAGCACAGGATATATACAACCAGTTTGGATGGCGGTCCAATAATAAGATATATGTTTAGTCATCTCGCTCTATTTTCGTCGGTTATGTAATTTCTTTTTCTTTTCACTCGACTTTGCTTGCAAACTTGTATTGAACTACGCACTTTGTTCCTGCTTTGCTTAATAAAATGTTTGTGTGCAAAGAACGGGGGTAATCTTTCTTTTCAAAAAGAAATTAGGTTTCCTGTTGTTAAAGGCCAGTTAATGCATAAATACATACATATATTCTGAATATTTGAACATTACATAGTAAAACTGTATATCCCTTATAATAGATTGTTTTCTTTCTTCTACGGGAAGAAAGAGAACCCTTTGGCTAGGGTTTCTTGTGCCTCCCGCCGATGTCGCCGCCGGTCTACCTCGTCTCGTGTGGTCTTAGGGCCATGGAGGCGTGATGGATCCCGGCTCTTGCCGGCGGGAGGGCTCCGTTTTTTCGTGCTCTTTTGAGTTTTGTTAGGATTTTTGTCCTACTCATAAATGTGAGGCGGCGACGGCTCTCTAAAGATGAAATAAGGTACTTTCCGCCTTGTCCCCGTCCCGGTGGTGTTTCTAGCATCATTGGAGGGTGTGTGGAGGTTTTTCTCCGGCAGATCTCGCGGGATTCTGTTGGCGTTTGTCTTCGGCGGATCCACGTGGATCTTGTCTTCGTTCATTTGTGTTCATGTGTGTAGAGGTTGCCTTCCGATCTACGCTTTTTTCATCACGGCGGTTGTTGTTCTGGTGCTGGTCCTATTGGGCCTTAACACGACGACTTTTCGACTGTCTACTACAACAATGTTTGCCTGAGTCCTATGAGGGAGGGGCGAAGACGGCGGCGCCTTCGGTTCACTCCAGTATATTTTTACTTCTAGTGGTCGCTAATGGTCTACGGGCGTAGATGCATTTTTTTTTACTTTAGGTGTTCTTGGTACTACCTGCAAAAAAACATAGTAAAATTGTAAACCTTAACATATTAGGCTTAAATAAAGATTTATTTATACCTATAGACATCAGCAATTCAACATATTATACTTACATCACGCTGATGCTCGCCAAACTGATTGACAATCTCAAAAAAGATGATGGCAGCATAGAGGTGTTCTTTTGGCAGTGTTTCTCTAAAAATGTGCACATTTACTTGGAGCGTGTTAGTGGGACTGCAAATAGCTAATGCTGATACGGCTGAAGGAAAATAAGAATAGTTCAAAATAATACATGTCGGCTTGTCCAACACGATCATGTATGTCTGCTTTAACAAAGACACTCAATGCAAACCTTTTCAAATGAAGATAGTCATCCGCCACCAAGGGTGAAGATCTCTTATCCTGCAAACCTTTTCAAATGAAGATAGTCATCCGCCACCAAGCGTGAAGATCTCTTATCCTGGACGATGCGAAACTTAGTTAGGATAATTAGGACTAAAAATCTGAGAGAAAGAAACTTACTAATCTATATTCGAAGAGACTAGCAGTAGCAAACATGTCCGTGCGTTTCAACTGGAGACAAAAAATAATATGGTCTAGCCAGATAAGTATGGCTCAATACCCCGACATATGAGCGTCTTTTATTTTAACACGGCGGTCCATCATGTTGGTACTTATATTTTTTTCTCACCCTCGTTGTTGATGGCCGCGGTGTCCACATAAACCTAATCTCGTCGACCACGAATTACTCTCAATGCCTAGACATATAAATGCTTTATAAAACTAACTAAATCCTAGACATAAAAGACTTAGCCGCACAAATTCTAGAGCTATCTAGAGCAATCTTATGGAGAAGTACTAAAATAGATCAGATGATATTCTTAAAAAAATCTTTATGAGCACAATTTTGAATAATATGGAGGTCAACATTAAGCCACTGGTTTACATAAACCTCGCAGGAACAGTTTAGTGTACACCGGTTTTGCGAAATGAACCTTTTTTTGCCCTGGTTTTTATTTTTATTATTTTAAATTTTCAGTTTTTCTTTTAAGTTTCCCTTTTTCTTTTAAGTTTTTTTTCGTTTAATTTTTTCAAGTTCGGTTTTATTTTCTTTTTCTTTTTAATTTCCCTTCTCCTTTTCTTTTTAACATTTCACATTTTCATTTTGCGAACATCTTTCAAATTCATGAATTTTTTTTGAAATCCTAAACATTTTTGGTATTCATTTTTTTAAAATCGTGAATATTTTTTGAAATCATTTTTTTCTCTTCAGTTTCCTTTTTTCGTTTAAGGTTTTTCAAGTTTAGTTTTCTTTTTTTATTCTCATTTCCCTATTATTTTTTAAATTTTACTTTATTATTTTGCGAACATCTTTCAAATTGTTGAATATTTTTTGAAATCTTAAACATTTTGGAATTCAATATTTTTATGAAATCGTTCATGAAGTCCTGAACATTTTATGAATTCATGAACATTTTCCGAATTCGTGAACATGTTTTTGGAAACTTTTGAATTGGCAAACATTTTTTGAATCGACAAGCATATTGTTGAAATTTGTGAACAAATTTGAAATTAATGATCATTTATTTTGTTTAGACGAACATTTTGTCAAATGAATGAATAGTTTTCGAATTCATGAACAACTTTTATATCAGCGAACATTTTTGGAATTGATGAACTGTTTTTGAAATTGGGGAACAAATTTTGAAGATTTAAAAAAACTTGTGAACATGTTGCAAAAACTGATTGACATTTTTCAAATTCATGAATAGGTTTTGAATACATGATATTTTTTTCAAAATGATGAACATTTTTTATTTTCTGAATATATTTTTCAAAATCATGAATTCTTGTATAATATGGGCAGAATTTTGAAAAATCACCAACATTTTTCTAATCCACGAACTTTTTATGATTTCCTGAAAAATTTTTGAATTAACAAACATTTAATGATTTTGCAAAAAAATCGAAACTCGCAACTCTTTGAAATTTAAAATTTTGTGAAATCTGAATTAATTTGGAGAAGGAAAAATAAAATGGAAACAATAGAAGAAAAGGCAAAGAAAAGAATGGGCGCCACGCCCCACACATGGGCCAGCCCATGAACGCTTGCTGAAAAGTGAGAGAAAATGAATAGAACCAGGGATCGAACCTTGGGCCCCGCGTGAAGTGGGAGGCTTCGGCCTCTGCGGTTCATGCATGTTTGTGACATTTTAGGGTATCACTGTATAAAAGAACCGAACCCGACGCGTCTTTGACAGAAAAAATCAAAACGTTTTCTTCACTTATGGATCACATAGTGGGTAATTTATGATAATTTTAAGGAAAATTTTAGGACGGACGGACATAAGCATTAATGACTTTATTATTATGTATAGACTAAGGTTATCATATCGAAGAGGACCGCAATAGCTGGCGAACGTTTGATGTGAGGGGTGGCCTTTGTGAACATTTTCTTTAGAGACACATGTCATTTTCTTCATAGGCATATGTATAAAAGATTGTAACTTACTTTAGTGATCTAAAAAGTCTTATATTACTTTACAGAAGGAGTACTTAAAAAAACTTGACTCGGGAGTGCCAAATCTGAGTTGTTTTGATTAGAAAGAAAATTGTGTCTGCCGCCTCCTGGCTCCTATCCTAAAAAAAACCTAGGGTTCCTCCGCCTCTCGTCTCCTGTGGCCTTAGGGCCATGGGGCGCGGTGGATCCCGACTCTTGCTAGTGGGAGGGCTTCATTTTTAAATATTTCTTTAAATTTTGTTAGGGTTTGTGTCCTGTTCAGGAAGGCGAGATGGTGTCGGCTTCATGAAGTAATAAGGTTCTCCCCGCTTGGCCCCCATTCCGGTGGTTCTTTTAGTATTGTCAATGGGCGTGTGAAGATGTGTGTCCGGTGGATTTGTTTTTGATGGGTTTGTTCGGATCTGGTTGTCGTTCGTCTATGTTCACGTGTGTTCATGTTGGATCCTTCCAACCTACACTACTCTTCATCGCGGTGGTTGCTATTCTGGGGTGCTGGTACTACGTGGTCTTAGCACGACGACTTCCCGACTGTCTACTACAATAAGTTTTGTCCGGCTCCGGCAAAGAAGGGGCGATGACGGTGGCACGCCTTCAACTCACTTTAGTGCTTGTAATCATTGCTAGGTGGTCTACGATCTAAATATAATTTTTATTATTTTTGATATTTATTGTACTGCCATAATTGAAGATAAATAAATTGGAAGTTTTTTTGAAAAAAAAGTTGACTCGGACGTGCATATACAAGTGACATTTATATACGAACACCATGATGCTGACTAGGCGCGCCAGCGTAACATGATACCCGCTGTCAGCGAATGGGCAAGTACGTGTGGCCTGTTTTTTTTGGAAAACCCATGATTTTTTTTCTTATGAAAAGGCCCTCAGAGAGAAACAACACAAATAAAAAGAACTGATCGAGGGGGGTTCTAACATGTGAGCTGCCTCTCACATGCGTGTCACGGTGTCAGCTAGAAAGTAAACACAATCACATTTAATTTTCTTTTTAACAAAGTACAGAGGCAGACGCGCATACATTATACATACATTCATCTCTATAAACACATACACGTACACTCTACCTCTATTAATATCTTTGAGAGACTGAGCCGACACATCATTTTGAGATTAACGAGATCGCCATAGATGCCCTTGTAGTCGACAGAAACGTCTCCTCCCACTGAACGCAATTCGCCGGAAAGCTAATCCAGAAAAATACGAGCACCGATGCCAAGTCTAGAACTTGAATTCTGATGGCTGAAATACCACTGTCCCACTAACTACCCAACCACGGGTTGGTTCGTACAATCATATTTGTTGAGATATAAGGATTCATGATCTTTACATACATCAATCGGAACAACATAAACTAAAGAAATATAATCCACCAAAAACAGTGTGGGGTTCAAACATACGACCAAAGGTTAGCAACGAGTTCTCACGTTTCCGAAGTATAATTACACTTTATGACTGTATACAAAACTTAATTTAAAAGGAATTAAAAATGTTTGTATTATTTAAAAATAATTCATGTGTTATTTTAAAACATATTCGTCTGATTTAAATATTTATATAGCTCATATAGTTTGAGGATCTGCAATATGAGGGCTCACTAGCCTTGTATCTTTTTTTTGTAAAACACACAAACTTTTATATATTATATAATTTTTTAAAACAACTTAAAATATTCCTTAAAGCATGAACACTTTTATCTAATATATGGACATTTTATTAAAAGCATGGAAAAATTTAAACTTATATGAGATACAGACATTTTAAAATGACTTTAATATTTTATTTAATATACAAACACTTTTTAAAATTATAAAAATATTTTCATAATTCATAATTAATTATAGTATTTTTAAAATTATTTTGTAGATAATTTATGAAATTATATGAAAAATATGAAATTTATTTTAATTATATGTATGTTATTTATAACACATGTTTATGATTTAGGTATTATTTACAAATTTTCAGAAACGAAAAAGGCCTAACATGTTGAGAGTGGGCTGCAGTGCGGTCCGTCTTAACCAAACGATCGTCTTATAGTTATATAAAGTGAAATTTATCTTTTCTTAACACGAGACCTCGTTGGTTGGAGTGTTGTCCGTGGCCGTTATATATAGCCCTAGGTTGCATGTTCGAGTCATCAATCCAACTAGCCACGCATGCATGCGAGTAGCTTGTTGAGGGTTCGAATCCTCACTGTCTAAGTCAAGTCGTGGCACCAATTCAATATATGACACATGTTTTGGCATTAAAGTGATTTTTCTCGTCAAGCTTAAGCACTGATGGTGTAATTGATCGGAAAATTAAAGGAGACAAACAGTAAGATCTACACATGAGCCCCAAGAGAGACCCTAGCCGTCACAACATCAATCTCCTCCCTTCTGCCTGTGGTTGTCGTTTCGACGACGCGGGATAGACAGGAAGGGATTCTCGTCTCTCGTCCTTTGTGTAGTAGGTTTTGTCTTGTGGTGACGTTGTTCCATCGGTGTCATCTCGAATATGGCGCAGGCTCCAAAAAGTATGGCGATGGAGCGCCGAGCGTAGAATGAGATTATGCTAGACCTGCTTTTTCGGACAAAATTACCATATGAGCGACGATGGGGTCGTTAATAGCCGCTCTGCTAGAGTTGATCTAAATATCTCTTTTGCATGGCACTTATTTGAATCTGGACTTTCTGAAATGGATTCTATACATGTTATTAAAGATTTTGTGGGAGAAGCTTGTGCTTGTATCTGTCAGCGGTAACAATAAACTGTCATCAGCCCTTCGTGTGATTGATTTCCTTGAAGAAAATGCAAATCATGACTTTGTGGGATGCTTTTGAGTTCACTTGTCGAGCTCCATATCAGACTTAATAGTGAGAACAATATGGACGTTTTGCTGGACCTCGTTGATACGAGTAGATATGATACTTGCTGAAACACGCTAGCTAGAAACGGTGTTGATGAACAAACTCCACGTCGTTTAATCACTGTACTCATTATTTAATCAATCAGTACAAAATTATATTCTTGTATCAAGCAAACAGCCGAACATCGGGAAGAGAAGCAGGAAGGCGAATTCTCCTGGACACGCCGCGGTAGGAGAAAGTGGACTATAGCGATCAATGAGAGCACGTATCTTAAGGCCAAGCCATGCTCCCCTCAAAAAAAAAGGAGAGGCAAAGCCATGCTCGATCAGAGCTGTGGAAACGCCTCACAATCTTCAGTTTTACGATTATGCTTAAGGGAGGAAATGTTCTTGGTGGGCGGCCGTCAATTAGTTCGCTTGCTTTGCTTAGCAGCACAGCTTGGCGCGCAAGTCAGCCGCGTCCACCTCCTTGGCGCCGCCCGACGGCCGATAGTAACCAGTCACCGGGTCCGGCACCCACGCGGCCTTCTCAGCGCCAGTGCCCACGTCCTTCTTGGCCGCCATTGCGCTCTTCGCCGCGACAGCGGTCTTCTCCTCGGTGGCGGCGGCGCTCCTCCCAGCTCCTTTCACCATGGTCGCGGCCGCAGAGTAGCCCCTCCTGCACGGGCAACATCAACAAAGAACCATCAGTACAGATACAGAGCTACACATGCCATGAAACAACACCAGACATAGCATGAATCTAACTGCATCTCGTATCACGGCAAAGATTGCAGACCTTTGTGCTAGGAGGCTGACACAGCGCGAGGCAACTCTCTCCATGGGATCAGGAATTCAGGATATCTTCCTCTTCTATTTTCTCTCGCCGTGCTCTCTTGTCTCCTTGTAAAATGCCTCTAAATTATGTGCGATGTGAGGAGGAAGCGTGCGGGGAGGGCCTTGTTATATATAGACCAGCAAGAGAGGAGCTCGAACTCTGAGAGCCACGGAAGGAGTTCGAGACGAAGGCTCATGGAAGACGGCCATACGCTTACCGAATCAATTCAAAGTTCGTTCGCCACGTATAGATCGGAGGGCCGGAGCTGGCCGACGAGCGGGGCCCGAGCGGCGGGGATCCTGGACCGGTATCTGGAATCCGTGGCGGGCAAGTTGGCCTGTAGGTGGAGGAGCCACCTGGGCCATGTGTTGTAGGCCAAAATTCGCTGGCCAACCAACCGGGGGAAAAAGCCACGACAGCTTTCGCGCCTCCTCTCGCCGGGAATGGAATTTCGGTAGATTTTTGTATTGTCGTGGCCACGGTTCAAAGGTTCGTTCGTTCGTTCGGCGCGCCAGCACGGATCGCACGCCGAACCGGCAGGTCCATTCAATAACGTTGCCTCCAAAGGTTCGGCGTCACGCTCGAACAGATGCTACAACCTAACTACCTAAGGTGTGTGTCACGAAAAAGGCATCGTGGTAGTGTGTGCTTTTGTTCGGTGCGCCCTCATGCGAATATGCGGCGCCGAATTAACGGTTTGTTTGTGCGAGATCCGAAATGTTTGGCCGCTGCACGGCCCGGGAATTCCTGGACTCGTTCTTTTAGGCGCTCACGTACCGATCTTTCCTTGTTATTACTTACATCAACTTCAACGGGTCCATCCAAACAGATGACGTTTCTATTCGTTTTTGTCTGTTTGGAACGGCCGCCCGCCCGCCGTTTGCTCTTTTTTAGATTTGGGTCGGCAGTGCGCCCAACAGACCGATCCATTTCATGACCGCACGCGTTTTAGATCATGCCAGTGGCCATACCATCGCCCTAGTTTTGACGCTCCACCGCGCGGGAAAGGTTTGTGCGCTTGGAGGGAAAAGCAGGCTAGCGCGCGGGAAAGGTTCGCGCGCGCGCCGCGGCCCACGCTGGTTATAAGAAGGCGCTCCCTCCACACTGTGTCCGTCGCCCACTCGTCTCGCCCCCTCTCACTACCCTCGCCGCCTCTGCGCCATCATGTCGATGCACCGTCTGGGCGCTTCGGATTTTTGCGGAGTCCGCGAGCGCCGCTCCGGCGCCTTCTCCTCCGAGATCTGATTTGGCGAGAAATGCCTCATCCTCGGCACCTTCGACACCGCAGAGGAGACGGCCCGCGCGCACGATGCGGCGGCATGGCGCCTCCTGAGGCCTCGTCGGGATATGAATTTTCCCGACGTGTCGAGCCAGCGGGCGCAGGATCTCGCGCCTCTCCTGCGGCTTTTCATCGACGAGAATCGTCGTGTCCACCGGAGGCGGCAACATCGCCTCGCCATTGCCGATATGGATGTGGAAGCCATGGTGGTGTGGCGCGAACGCTTCCCGCAGGACATCGTCGACGAACGCCGATTCTACAAGCAAAGAAGGACGGAGAGGGACGCGAGGAGGATGGAGCGAGCCGTCTATCGGGAGGACAAGCGTTCGCGGAAGCAGGTCTCTCAATTGAAACTGAAGCTATGAGAAATGTCGGGTTGGGACTTCGAAGACGAGCAGCATGCTGACGCCTACATTCAAACGTCGGAGGAGGACATTACCAAGTCCGAGTCGTAAAGCGACGAGTAGTTGGTCCTTTTTTTATCTGTGTACGCTAAAACTATCTTTTTATCGAAAAAATGGCCGGCGGCGTCGGCGACGAAGCAAACGGGAGAGGGTGTGTTATTTGATGTGGAGAGGCCAATATGCCACCGACCAGCGGGCCCGGTGAGAAAAGAGGGTGAGCGCGTGCGCGTCCGTTTTGTGTCCGCGCCAACACAAATCCGGATCAAAAATGGGCCAGGAATGGGTCAGCAGGCGGACGAAAGCGGACGCACGTCTGTTTGGGTCGGCGCATTGGACCGACTTTTTTATCCGCGCCGACCCAAACGGACGGCTGCGGATGAAATGGATCGCCCCTTCGAGTTGCTCTTAGTTCGTGACAATATCAGCCACCATATATGACATCTCTAATACCAGACGAAGAAATGTGAAACCAAGTTTTGCATAAATTTAAAAGGCAGCCCTCCCTAGCGCTAAGCGCTCATGTACCGATCTGATCGAACGCCTTTAGAGCCGCTGGATGGCCGGATCTCGCACGACAACCATCCCATTGTGACATCCCCGATTTGACCGTACACTAATCATGCACGCAAATATGTACGATCAAGATCAAGGACTCACGGAAAGATATCACAACACAACTCTACAAATAAAATAAGTCATACAAGCATCATATTACAAGCCAGGGGCCTCGAGGGCTCGAATACAAGAGCTCGATCATAGACGAGTCAGCGGAAGCAACAATATCTGAGTACAGACATAAGTTAAACAAGTTTGCCTTAAGAAGGCTAGCACAAACAGGGATACAGATCGAAAGAGGCGCAGGCCTCCTGCCTGGGATCCTCCTAAACTACTCCTGGTCGTCGTCAGCGGGCAGCACGTAGTAGTAGGCACCTCCGGTGTAGTAGGAGTCGTCGTCGAAGGTGGCGTCTGGCTCCTGGGCTCCAACATCTGGTTGCGACAACCAGGTAGAAGGGATAGGTGGAAAAGAGGGAGAAAGCAACCGTGAGTACTCATCCAAAGTACTCGCAAGCAAGGAGCTACACTACATATGTATCCATTGGTATCAAATGGAATAAGGCTATCATATGTGGACTGAACTGCAGAAAGCCGGAATAAGAGGGGGA
This sequence comes from Triticum urartu, assembly GCF_056163025.1. NCBI lineage: Eukaryota > Viridiplantae > Streptophyta > Magnoliopsida > Poales > Poaceae > Triticum > Triticum urartu. The sequence continues at coordinate 623,126,974 of NC_141875.1, forward strand.
TAGCTAGTCCTTTCGAAGACTACGCTTCTGGCAGCCTCCGTCTTGCAGCATGCAGAAGAGAATAGACTGAAGTCTTCCAAGTAGCATCGCATAGCATAATCCTAACCGATGATCCTCCCCTCGTCGCCCTATGAGAGAGCGATCACCGGTTGTATCTGGCACTTGGAAGGGTGTGTTTTATTAAGTATCCGGTTCTAGTTGTCATAAGGTCAAGGTACAACTCCAAGTCGTCCTGTTACCGAAGATCACGGTTATTCGAATAGATTAACTTCCCTGCAGGGGTGCACCACATAACCCAACACGCTCGATCCCATTTGGCCGGACACACTTTCCTGGGTCATGCCCGGCCTCGGAAGATCAACACATCGCAGCCCCACCTAGACCAACAGAGAGGTCAGCACGCCGGTCTAAACCTAAGCGCCCAGGGGTCTGGGCCCATCGCCCTTAGCACACCTGCACGTTGCGTGGGCGGCCGGAAGCAGACCTAGCCTAGTAGGCGTTCCAGTCCAATCCAGCGTGCGCCGCTCCGTTGCTGACGTCACGAAGGCTTCGGCTGATACCACGACGTCGAGTGCCCATAACTGTCCCCGCGTAGATGGTTAGTGCGTATAGGCCAGTAGCCAGACTCAGATCAAATACCAAGATCTCGTTAAACGTGTTAAGTATCTACGAACGCCGACCAGGGCCAGGCCCACCTCTCTCCTAGGTGGTCTCAACCTGCCCTGTCGCTCCGCCTCAAAGTAACAGTCGGGGGCCGTCGGGAACCCAGGCCCACCTCTACCGGGATGGAGCCACCTGCCCCTTCAGCCCCCATCTCCGAACAGTATCACAGGTAAGGTAACTGTGTAAAGTATATTGTATATGCCCGTGGTCACCTCCCGAAGTGATCACGGCCCAGTAGTATAGCATGGCAGACGGACAAGAGTGTAGGGCCACTGATGGAACACTAGCATCCTATACTAAGCAGTAGGATAGCAGGTAATGGTAACAACAGTAGTAGCAAGGATAGGCTATGCATCAGGATAGGAATAACGGAAAGCAGTAACATGCTACACTACTCTAATGCAAGCAGTATAGAGAAGAGTAGGCGATATCTGGTGATCAAAGGGGGGGCTTGCCTGGTTGCTCTGGCAAGAGAGAGGGGTCATCAACACCGTAGTCGTACTGGGTAGCAGCGGCGTCGGTCTCGGTGTCTAGCGAGAGAAGAGGGGGAAGAAACAATAAATACAATGCAAACAAATGCATGACGATGCATGACATGAAAAAGCGTGGTGCTAGGCGTGCCCTAACGTGGTACGAGGTGGTACCGGTGAAGGGGGAAAACATCCGGTAAGGTATTCCCGGTGTTTTGCGTTTTCGGACAGACGAACCGGAGGGGGAAAGTTGCGTGTTTGCTATGCTAGGGATGCATGGCGGACGAACGGGCCGCGTATCCGGGTTCGTCTCGTCGTTCTGAGCAACTTTCATGTACAAAGTTTTTTCATCCGAGCTACGGTTTATTTTATATGATTTTCAAAGTTTTAAACAATTTCTAAAATTTTCTGAATTTATTTATTATTTCTAAATTAAAGGTGGAATTGCTAAGTGTACCCACAGCTTGTACATAACAATGTACTAAAGGGGCTGACAGGTGGGGTCCAGTTGACTTCCCAGTCAACAGTCAACTGGGACCGTTGACTGGTCAAAGGGGCCTAGTGGGACCCTCCTGTCAATGACTAGGCTAGTCCAGTCAGCAGTTTGACTTGGTCAAACTGGACAGCAGGCCCACCTGTCATTGGCTATACTGTTAATTAACAGTAGTTAATTAGGTTAATTAAATTAGGATTAATTAAGTTAATTAATTTAATTAACCAATTAATTAATTAATATTTTTTATTATTTCCTTTTAATCTTTTTTTAAACGTTCCAGGGGCTAGGCCCCACATGTCATTGGGTCAGGGGGCCTTAGCGGGCGCCGGCGCACAGGTGCGGATGCGGGCGCTGGGCGTTGCCCGTTTGGGCGCACGCCCACGTTACCAGGGGTGCTGGCCACGGCGGGGCACTGGCCACGGCAGGGCGCCGGAGCAGCACGACAAGGGGGCGCGCAGCGCAGGCGCGCGCGGCCAAGGCAAAAGGCAGGAGCGGGAGGGGCTGCGGTGGCACGGGACGGCCCAGGCGGGCGCGTGCGGGCGTGCGGCTCCTGGCGGCATCGACAGCAGGGGAACCGGGGGCGAGGACGCGAGGAGCAGGGGCGGCGGCCGGCAGAGGCCGCGGGGCGCGCGCGGTGGGGCGACGGGGTTCGCGCGCGGGCGAACCGCGACGGGCCATGGCCACGTAGAGGCGGCGAGGTGAGGTGCGCGGCCCTGGGTGGCCGCGTATGGCGAGGCGACGGCGGGGGACGGTTCGGGCGCGACGAGCGCGGGGAGGCCGCGAGCAAGCACGGCCTCGGGCGCGCAGTGACAGAGGACGAGGGGAGAGGGGCACGGGGAGGCGCTCACATTGGCCGTAGGGGTTCAGGGCAGCGGGCTCAGCGGCGGTCGGTGATGACGTGCGGGGTGGATGGCGAGGCGAGGCGAGGTCGAAGGAGCGCGGCGTCGGGCGACGATCGACAACGGCGCTCAGGTCAGGGGCGGCGAGTGCTGGGGCGCGTCAGGAAGAAGGCGTCGAGGACGGCCGTCGGGGAGGGGAAGGTTCGGCGAGGCGGCTCGGGTGAGGTGGCCAGCGGGGCGCTGCCCCGATCCGATCGGGGAAGGGGAGAGCGGCGTGGGGGGGGGGAGTGGGGGAGTGGGGCGACGGGTAGCGGCTAGGGTTTTGGGGTCCATGGATAAGGGGAGTGGGGGTGGGCCGGTTGGGCCTTTTGGCCTGATGGCTAGCTGGGCCATTCGGCCCAGGGGGAGGGGGGTTCTTTTTTTTTCTTTGTTGTGTTTGTTTTCTGTTTTTTTGTTTTTATTTATTTTCTTTTCTGTTTTAAATCATTTTAAATTATCTAGGCATTTTATAAAAATGTGTTTATTACACCATATTTACTTAAGCAAAATATGGCACCGTCCGAACATTTTTGTTTAATATTTTGAAAGCTTTTGTCGTTTGACTTAGTTAGGATTTAAATTTGAATCGGTTTCAAATTAACCCGAGATTAACTACAGTGACAGAGGTGACGTGTCACCATTAACGTGAGATTACTGTAGCATGATTATCCGGGCGTCACAATTCTCCTCCACTACAAGAAATCTTGTCCCGAGATTTAAGAGGTAGAGCAAGGGGGAGAGGTCTGGTTACGATATTCTAACGAGTCTTCTCGGTCTTGGTTGCACTTCCCGAAGTAGTTGATCCCCTTTGGTGATGTCTTCATTTCTCTATTCCGGGTCATCATGATGAAGTGGCCATCCTTCCTTCGGAGTGTTCATCATACTAACAAAAGAACAAGGGGTATACCGAAAGAATGGACCTCTGCAGGGTAGACTATCTGGTAGACAACATCGAGGATGGTTGCAGAAAGTAACTCCCGAATGAAAACTTAAGACAACATCGAGAGCAAAGTAAGTAGGTACCATGAGAAGTCTTCGAGCGGGTAGGCAATCGTACGATGCCTGAAACAAAGTGTGAAAGGGGTTCAAGCAACAGGAATAAGTATTGTGTTTGATACCAGAATCGATGATCTCTCGAAAGGTGGCTCGTGAATTACATACGAGGCCATGCGCAAGGAACAACGTTGGGAACAGGGGTGTACACAAGAGTCAAGTTTCAATCCTGTGGAACTGTGGGTTATGGGCCCACCATGTGGTTTAGAAGAAGGAAAATGGTGATGTCTTGCACGATCATGTAAGCAAGGGATGTCAGAGGGTAGCCTGTTGATTATGTCGGCAACAACGTCGGTGCCAAGGGCGAGGGATGAAGAGAACCATTTTTCCTGCTTGTTGAACGAGGCGGACCAATAGGCAATGTTCTCGTCCATCGGTGGCTACCGGAATGTCATCAACAATAGTAACAGGGCCTTACTGACGGAGTGGTACGACAAGGTGCTTACCTAAGCAGGGAAATGTCACTGCTCAGTTAAGTCAGATTACTGGAAAGGTTAAACAATACAATGGAAAGGAAATGTGATCAACACATTAAACGGAACAATGGAAAGGAAAATGTGTTTAAACACATATTTTAGGGGTATATCCTTCCCAAGGACAAACAGAGCATGATATCCGTGACAGGATATAATGTAGAAAACTCTTTAGGTACGGGAGAGAATTTTCATGACATTGCCCATACAACGGTGTTTGGATAATTGAGAAAGTAACATTTAGCATTAGGCTTCAAATGTTCTTGTTGAAAATCAGAGTACCACAGACATGCTTTGAGATAGCATTGACATGGTCAACAAGTGAAGATCAGACTTTGGATACAAGAAGGATTCATCAGGAACAACTTGCAGAATAAGTCTTACAGTTTTCCCATGGAAGAATGGGTAACCTTGCTGAAAGGGAACTATAACAATAGGGCCTCCGACCAGGTGTGCTAGGCATGACATCACCTTACCGGGTCACATAAAGACCATTGTTATAACTCTTGGAAATATGTTCCAACCATCATATCTGACTGAGATTCCGATCTGATTGGTCTGAGGATACCTCAGGCTCAGGATGCCTGAGAAGACAAGGTGCGACAAAATGTCGAGAAGACATTATAAGATTCTCGGGAAATGAACTATGGAACCGAGTTCCGAAACAAGAGTTCATCAGTAAACCAAGGAGAGGATGAGGAGGTGGCTGATGGACTCAGCGACAAATCATCAAGAATTCCAAAGGATGGATTTCCACAATTAGGTGAACAAGGGGATGACAATTGTCAGTTAAAATGATACAATGAGGTATGCTCGGGGAAACATACCCTTTTAAACATTGGTTGAAAGGTGCACCCGAAATATGGGCTGGGTCGCACGAACAATGTTAAAATGGTGACTTAATGAACAAAAGAATTAGAATGAAACTATCGATCATTCACTTCAAGCAATAGGGTTGCTAGAAGTTTTGAATTCACACCTCAAAGTTCAATTGCCGGTATTCCGATTAGAATCGACACGGGGACCAAGAATTAATGGCGATGGCGAGAAGTATTACTATACCAAGAATTCTTAGGAGGTGGTGAAATTCTCACAACCTTCTTCTTGAGATAAGAGATGGTAATGTTCCAAGGTAAAGAAGAACAATTGTTGGATAGCAAGGAACTCAAGGTATAACACCAAACACGAACAAGTTTGTTCTGGAGGGAAGTCAATAAAGTGGTCGATGGTAAGACAAATCATCGAGGGCAAGGATGGTATTTATCATCATGAACTCAATTGATATCTTGGAAGAGCTCGGAATGCTGATGATGATCACGACACATTTGTCGAGAGATTTCATGAAGATGTAATCAATCGGTGATGACATCTAGTCAAACGAATGATAAACGGAAGGTTATTGGAACCATGGTTACGACACAAACTCGAAATCAAGCTTGCGGTTCAAGGCAAAATGATATGATGAGGAAAATCGACGTAAGCTTAGCTCATCGTCAAGAATTGTGCTCCGTGAAGAAGGGCCAAGTAGCACAGTTAAAATTTAGCACCATGATGATATAGCCGATCAGGCTAGGAATGACTTAAGTGATTATTAACTCGTAAGCAACAACAATTATTTAAGAGTTATTGAACCAGAGTGCGGAATCGATTCACTTATTGGTGTCCTCGGTTGATGACAACCCAGAACCCGGGAAAATTGGAGTCGGTGAGAAATAATAGTTGATGAAGAACCCATAAGAAGTTATGCAGTTCTATGATATTCTTGAGATACCAGAGTGTAATACACGATGGTAGATCAAAGTAAAGGTTGGTCGGGTGCAATGACCTGTAGAAGATAATTACTTCAACTTGTCCGAGAAATGGTATTTAAAGGAGAACATGGTCGGAAACACTATTGCAAAAGGCCAGATCCCGGATATAAGATGAACTTATACCAAAGGAATAATTTAATTTAAAAGAAGCTTTAATGATAAGATCTACATCGTGTCCATGGGCATGAACACAAAGTTCAAGGTCGACTCCCACTTCTCCAATGCATACCCTTTCTCACTTCTCACTTTCGAGGAAGTTGTAGTGTTGAAATTTTATCCAGCAAAATATTAGAAGTGTATGACTCGTGAAAACTTTCGAGTTCACACATATTAAGGAAGGTATATATTCAACCCATCGGGGCATCTTAGAAACATATACCACAACTCCAGGAATAATTCATACAAGCTCGAAAGCAGCACATGGTTGAGAAAGTAGAGGATACAATTTACCCAAGGCATTATGTATCCGAGGACGGCTCAGAAGATTATTGAATATGAAGGACGATGTCAGATAAAATCCAAAAAAGTATCTGACGGTCCATAACAGGGCTGATGTGAGTATCGGTTCTCAATCAGAGGAAGAAGGAATGCAAAGGCATCAGATTATAGGAACAACTGACTAATTCAAAGCTCAATGCAAGGAAATTTATGATCCTCAATCAAGGGATCAGGAGCAAACGCTCTGATCAAGGACGGACAAGTTGAATAGACTTAGGGGTACAATCGATGGCAATCTGATTGGCCGAGGACCAGCTCACGTTTTAAATGACATCTGAGCTGGAAGGATGAATTCTATGATTTGAGTGAGGATTGCGAGAATTCGCAACATATTGAGTCAATGGACTCAAAATGATATTGACAAAGGTTGCCAATAAGATTACTATACTTATGGGATTAACCATAATGCAAGCAAGCAAGAATTTCAGGAGCAATAGGTTGCTCAGGATTTTCGGAAGACCGAATGGTAATTCGAAGAATTTTGTGAACTGCATGAATATCTGGGGATGAGCGGATACTCGATAAATGCGAGTAATTATCCGTAGTGGTATGCATGTGGCAAAGAACTGCAAGGCAGTAGGCACAAAGTATTCTCGGGGTATCTTATAATAACAAGATCGACTGGGAATAAAAGTAAGCACGTCAGGTCTAAATACTTATCCATAGGGATATTTCGGTGGTAGGGAATTGCAAAAGCAATGGCATAAGGTTTCGGGAGGACATCGGAGGGTATTGTCAGAATCTTCTGTTGAAGCAGTCGATCATCTGTAATGAAGGGGCTCTTCGGCAGGAAGTGGTAACGAGAACCTAGAGTTAGATTTTAGCAAAATCATTTAACCCGAGTAGGAGAGAGTCAGAATCCCAGAGTATAGACGAGGAATAAAAGATCCTAATACCACCCAATGGCGACGTGGGCCCGTAAGGCACACAGCCATGTTAGTAAAAGTTTTGTAATGACTAGACTCAACTTCGGCCAAGGAGTGTGGAAGGGGAATTCCTACAGGCAGTCGGCTCTGATACCAACTTGTGACGCCCCCGATTTGACCGTACACTAATCATGCACGCAAATATGTACATTCAAGATCAAGGACTCACGGGAAGATATCACAGCACAACTCTACAAATAAAATAAGTCATAGAAGCATCATATTACAAGCCAGGGGCCTCGAGGGCTCGAATACAAGAGCTCGATCATAGACGAGTCAGCGGAAGCAACAACATCTGAGTACAGACGTAAGTTAAACAAGTTTGCCTTAAGAAGGCTAGCACAAACAGGGATACAGATCGAAAGAGGCGCAGGCCTCCTGCCTGGGATCCTCCTAAACTACTCCTGGTCGTCGTCAGCGGGCAGCACGTAGTAGTAGGCACCTCCGGTGTAGTAGGAGTCGTTGTCGAAGGTGGCGTCTGGCTCCTGGGCTCCAACATCTAGTTGCGACAACCAGGTAGAAGGGATAGGTGGAAAAGAGGGAGAAAGCAACCGTGAGTACTCATCCAAAGTACTCGCAAGCAAGGAGCTACACTACATATGTATGCATTGGTAGCAAATGGAATAAGGCTATCATATGTGGACTGAACTGCAGAAAGCCGGAATAAGAGGGGGATAGCTAGTCCTTTCGAAGACTACGCTTCTGGCAGCCTTCGTCTTGCAGCATGCAGAAGAGAATAGACTGAAGTCCTCCAAGTAGCATCGCATAGCATAATCCTAACCGATGATCCTCCCCTCGTCGCCCTATGAGAGAGCGATCACCAGTTGTATCTGGCACTTGGAAGGGTGTGTTTTATTAAGTATCCGGTTCTAGTTGTCATAAGGTCAAGGTACAACTCCAAGTTGTCCTGTTACCGAAGATCACGGCTATTCGAATAGATTAACTTCCCTGCAGGGGTGCACCACATAACCCAACACGCTCGATCCCATTTGGCCGGACACACTTTCCTGGGTCATGCCCGGCCTCGGAAGATCAACACGTCGCAGCCCCACCTAGACCAACAGAGAGGTCAGCACACCGGTCTAAACCTAAGCGCCCAGGGGTCTGGGCCCATCGCCCTTAGCACACCTGCACGTTGCGTGGGCGGCCGGAAGCAGACCTAGCCTAGTAGGCGTTCCAGTCCAATCCAGCGCGCGCAGCTCCGTTGCTGACGTCACGAAGGCTTCGGCTGATACCACGACGTCGAGTGCCCATAACTGTCCCCGCGTAGATGGTTAGTGCGTATAGGCCAGTAGCCAGACTCAGATCAAATACCAAGATCTCGTTAAACGTGTTAAGTATCTACGAACGCCGACCAGGGCCAGGCCCACCTCTCTCCTAGGTGGTCTCAACCTGCCCTGTCGCTCCGCCTCAAAGTAACAGTCGGGGGCCGTCGGGAACCCAGGCCCACCTCTACCGGGATGGAGCCACCTGCCCCTTCAGCCCCCATCTCCGAACAGTATCACAGGTAAGGTAACTGTGTAAAGTATATTGTATATGCCCGTGGTCACCTCCTGAAGTGATCACGGCCCAGTAGTATAGCATGGCAGACGGACAAGAGTGTAGGGCCACTGATGGAACACTAGCATCCTATACTAAGCAGTAGGATAGCAGGTAATGGTAACAACAGTAGTAGCAAGGATAGGCTATGCATCAGGATAGGAATAACGGAAAGCAGTAACATGCTACACTACTATAATGCAAGAAGTATAGAGAAGAGTAGGCGATATCTGGTGATCAAAGGGGAGGCTTGCCTGGTTGCTCTAGCAAGAGAGAGGGGTCATCAACACCGTAGTCGTACTGGGTAGCAGCGGTGTCGGTCTCGGTGTCTAACGAGAGAAGAGGGGGAAGAAACAATAAATACAATGCAAACAAATGCATGACGATGCATGACATGACAAAGCGTGGTGCTAGGCGTGCCCTAACGCGGTACGAGGTGGTACCGGTGAAGGGGGAAAACATCCGGGAAGGTATTCCCGGTGTTTTGCGTTTTCGGACAGACGAACCGGAGGGGGAAAGTTGCGTGTTTGCTATGCTAGGGATGCATGGCGGACGAACGGGCCGCGTATCCGGGTTTGTCTCGTCGTTCTGAGCAACTTTCATGTACAAAGTTTTTTCATCCGAGCTACGGTTTATTTTATATGATTTTCAAAGTTTTAAACAATTTCTAGAATTTTCTGAATTTATTTATTATTTCTAAATTAAAGGTGGAATTGCTAAGTGTACCCACAGCTTGTACACAACAATGTACTAAAGGGGCTGACAGGTGGGGTCCAGTTGACTTCCCAGTCAACAGTCAACTGGGACCGTTGACTGGTCAAAGGGGCCTAGTGGGACCCTCCTGTCAATGACTAGGCTAGTCCAGTCAGCAGTTTGACTTGGTCAAACTGGACAGCAGGCCCACCTGTCATTGGCTATACTGTTAATTAACAGTAGTTAATTAGGTTAATTAAATTAGGATTAATTAAGTTAATTAATTTAATTAACCAATTAATTAATTAATATTTTTTATTATTTCCTTTTAATCTTTTTTTAAACGTTCCAGGGGCTAGGCCCCACATGTCATTGGGTCAGGGGGCCTTAGCGGGCGCCGGCGCACAGGTGTGGATGCGGGCGCTGGGCGCTGCCCGTTTGGGCGCACGCCCACGTTACCAGGGGTGCTGGCCACGGCGGGGCACTGGCCACGGCAGGGCGCCGGAGCAGCACGACAAGGGGGCGCGCAGCACAGGCGCGCGCGGCCAAGGCAAAAGGCAGGAGCGGGAGGGGCTGCGGTGGCACGGGACGGCCCAGGCGGGCGCGTGCGGGCGTGCGGCTCCTGGCGGCATCGGCAGCAGGGGAACCGGGGGCGAGGACGCGAGGAGCAGGGGCGGCGGCCGGCAGAGGCCGCGGGACGCGCGCGGTGGGGCGACGGGGTTCGCGCGCGGGCGAACCGCGACGGGCCATGGCCACGTAGAGGCGGCGAGGTGAGGTGCGCGGCCCTGGGTGGCCGCGTATGGCGAGGCGACGGCGGGGGACGGTTCGGGCGCGACGAGCGCGGGGAGGCCGCGAGCAAGCACGGCCTCGGGCGCGCGGTGACAGAGGACGAGGGGAGAGGGGCACGGGGAGGCGCTCACATTGGCCGCAGGGGTTCAGGGCAGCGGGCTCGGCGGCGGTCGGTGACGACGTGCGGGGTGGATGGCGAGGCGAGGCGAGGTCGAAGGAGCGCGGCGTCAGGCGACGATCGACAACGGCGCTCAGGTCAGGGGCGGCGAGTGCTGGGGCGCGTCAGGGAGAAGGCGTCGAGGACGGCCGTCGGGGAGGGGAAGGTTCGGCGAGGCGGCTCGGGTGAGGTGGCCAGCGGGGCGCTGCCCCGATCCGATCGGGGAAGGGGAGAGCGGCGTGGGGGGGGGAGTGGGGGAGTGGGGCGACGGGTAGCGGCTAGGGTTTCGGGGTCCATGGATAAGGGGAGTGGGGGTGGGCCGGTTGGGCCTTTTGGCCTGATGGCTAGCTGGGCCATTCGGCCCAGGGGGAGGGGGGTTCTTTTTTTTCTTTGTTGTGTTTGTTTTCTGTTGTTTTTTTTGTTCTTTTTATTTATTTTCTTTTCTGTTTTAAATCATTTTAAATTATCTAGGCATTTTATAAAAATGTGTTTATTACACCATATTTACTTAAGCAAAATATGGCACCGTCCGAACATTTTTGTTTAATATTTTGAAAGCTTTTGTCGTTTGACTTAGTTAGGATTTAAATTTGAATCGGTTTCGAATTAACCCGAGATTAACTACAGTGACAGAGGTGACGTGTCACCATTAACGTGAGATTATTGTAGCATGATTATCCGGGCGTCACACCCATCTAGCCGCGGAAGTCGTTCATTATGATCCATCCGTTTGCAACATGAGCCATCTTGCGCTCATCGGTTGCAACATGATTCATATTGCGTTCAGGAAAACATTCATGATTGTCCCTATCATGTTATCTGATCAAACTTGTAACATGAGAAATGTTTTTTTTGCGATAGTAACATGAGAAATGTTGCACTCGCCGGTTCCAACATGGATCATGTTGTGCCAGGAAAACATTTGTGGCCATTCGCCGCTCTGTTATGTGACCCATTTACAACATGAGTTATGTTGTGCTCGTTGGTTGCAGATGACCTATGTTGCGCTTTGTACCAGAACATTTGCAACACGACTCGTGTGCCACCGCGACACATGAGAGGTTGCAACCCCCAATGTCCTCTACAACCCATCATGCACCGATGAGCACCCTCGCATAACGATTCCACCCTCGTAGTACCGGCCGGCGCGCACACGCTCAGTTGCAACACTAGCAGTAACAAGTAGGCTTGCATCGGCCTCAAGCAGCACTCGTCGCAGGCTTTGCAGCACACCCACCAGCAACGCCCGCACGGTAGCCAGCCAACGGATCGGAATAGAACCTTGTAACACTGGCCTCCACTCTAGCACCTTCGAGCAGCTTCCTTGCAGTGATGTACCAGAATGACCAGCCCGACCGCCAACTGTTGGTATTTTGATGTCCGACCAATAGGTTGCATTGGAAGCAAGTCACATTCTCCTCCGCCCTTCATTTCATCACACCAGCCTCTACTCCATCACTCTCCAAGCAGCATACTTGCAACACCGGCCTCCACTCGAGAACGGTAATAGTCTGGCGGCCTGCTATGGGACAGTCAATTAATGGATGTGGCGAGATCTGAGGGGATGAGAGAGATACAACTGGTGCAGAGAGGAAGGAGAATGGGTGAATGTTCTCATGCGGAGATAAGGCTGGGGATAGAGATAAGCAGTTGGTAGGCTAGGGGGACACACGTCACGCTCTCTAGGAGGCTGACGTCGACGCTTGAGAGTGTTTCCCTTTTTTAGGGAGGAATTCCAAAACTTGTTGTTCCCTTGTGCGTTGCCTGGTCCCGAGTTCTTGCATGTGCCAAGTGATGCATCACTCTTGTTGAGCACTACTTAACATCATGTATCTTTTAAGGAACCCGAAAAGGTATATTATTAATCAAACAACATCATTGCAAGAAAACCCCAAAAACAAAAGAAAAAATCTAGTCCTCGGTGAATCGTCCATCCTCTTCATCATGCACATGGTAATGGTGCACTATTGTAGTTGTCGTTGGAGTTTTGCGCCATCATTAAAAAAAGTAGTATCCATACATGCAATTGGGAAGACATTGATCTCTGCTGGGAAATGCCAGCGATGTTGATCCTATAGGATCCGCGAACCAGAAAATACAATGAGTCGGTCATATACAAACATTCATCCGAATGGACTGAATAACCAGACCATGGAAAAGAAATATGGATTCTTCCTATGCAAGTATACTAGGGAGTGAGACAAAGTTGAGTGAAATTTCATGTGTAAGGGAGGAATCCGTATATCTATGAAGGTAAATTGATCCATGTGTCTTTCCCTATATAGAGTTGTGCAAGCAATGACTACCTATTCCATCTCCCTATTATCAGAATGAAAGCAGGATTGGATAAGAGATTTACACATGTCCCTTATGTTGGGGAACGTAGCATGCAATTTCAAAAAAAAATTCCTACGATCACACAAGATATATCTAGAAGATGCATAGCAACAAGAGGGGGAGAGTGTGTCCACGTACCCTCGTAGACCGAAAGCAGAAGTGTTAGGTTAACGCGGTTGATGTAGTCGAACGTCTTCACGATTCAACCGATCCAAAGTACCGAACGTACGGCACCTCCGTGTTGAGCACACATTTAGCTCGATGATGTCCCTCGAGCTCTTGATCTAGTAGAGGGTCGAGGGAGAGTTCCGACAGCATGACGGCGTGGTGATGGTGATGGTGATGTGATCCATGCAGGGCTTCGCCTAAGCACTACGACACTATGACCGGAGGAGTAAACTGTGGAGGGGGGCACCGCACACGGCTAAGATATTTTTGGTGTGCCTTTGGGGTGCCCCCGCCCCCGTATTAAAGGGGGGAGGAGGCCGACGGCAAGGAGGGTGCGCCATGGGGGGAGTCCTACTTGGACTCCTAGTCCAAGTAGGATTCGCCCCCTTCCTTTCTCCACCGGTGGGAATAGGAAGGACATGGAAAGGGAAAGGGAAGGGGGCGCACCCCCTCCTCCTTGTCCTATTCGGACTCCCTAGGAGGGGGGCGCGCGGCCACCCCCCGTGGGCTTCCCTCTCTCCCCCTTTAGGCCCATGTTGGCCCAACACTTCCCCGGGGGGTTCTGGTAACCCCTTGATACTCCGGAAAAATACCCGAATCACTCGAAACCATTCCGATGTCCGAATATAACCTTTCAATATATGAATCTTTACCTCTCGACCATTTCGAGACTCCTCGTCATGTCTGTGATCTCATACGGGACTCCGAACAAACTTTGGTCACCAAAACACATAAGTCATAATACAAATCGTCATCGAACGTTAAGCGTGCGAACCCTATGGGTTCGAGAATTATGTAGACATGACCGAGACATATCTCCGGTCAATAACCAATAGCAGAACCTAGATGCTCGTATTGGCTCCTACATATTCTACGAAGATCTTTATCGGTCAAACCGCATAACAACATACGTTATTCCCTTTGTCAACGGTATGTTACTTGCCCGAGATTCGATCGTCGGTATCCTTATACCTAGTTCAATCTCGTTACCGGCAAGTCTCTTTACTCGTTCTATACTGCATCATCCCGCAACTAACTCATTTGTCACAGTGCTTGCAAGGCTTATAGTGATGTGCATTACCGAGAGGGCCCAGAGATACCTCTCCGATACTCGGAGTGACAAATCCTAATCCCGATCTATGCGAACTCAACAAACACCTTCGGAGACACCTGTAGAGCATCTTTATAATCACCCAGTTATGTTGTGACGTTTGATAGCACACAAGGTGTTCCTCCGGTATTCGGGAGTTGCATAATCTCATAGTCAGAGGAATATGTATAAGTCATGACGAAAGCAATATCAATAAAACTAAATGATAATTATGCTAAGCTAACGGATGGGTCTTGTCCATCACTTCATTATCTAATGATGTGATCACGTTCATCAAATGACAACACATGTCTATGGTCAGGAAACTTAACCATCTTTGATTAACGAGCTAGTCAAGTAGAGGCATACTAGGGACACTCTGTTTGTCTATGTATTCACACATGTACTAAGTTTCCGGTTAATACAGTTCTAGGATGAATAATAAACATTTATCATGATATAAGGAAATATAAATAACAACTTTATTATTGCCTCTAAGTTATATTTCCTTCAGTCTCCCACTTGCACTAGAGTCAATAATCTAGATTACATGGTAATGATTCTAACACCCATGGAGTCTTGGTGCTGATCATGTTTTGCTCGTGAGAGAGGCTTAGTCAATGGGTCTGCAACATTCAGATTCGTATGTATCTTACAAATCTCTATATCTCCCGCCTTGACTTGATTGTTGCTGGAATTGAAGCGTCTCTTGATGTGCTTGGTTCTCTTGTGAAATCTGGATTCCTTCGCCAAGGCAATTGCTCCAGTATTGTCACAAAAGATTTTCACTGGACCGATGCACTAGGTATTACACCTAGATCGGATATGAACTCCTTCATTTGTTGCTTCCGAAGCAGCTATGTACTCCACTTCACACGTAGATCCCGCCATGACGCTCTGCTCTGCACCAACTGACAGCTCCACCATTCAATATAAATATGTATTCGATTTGTGACTTAGATTCATCCAGATCAGTGTCAAAGCTTGCATCAACGTAACCATTTACGAGAAGCTCTTTGTCACCTCCATAATCGAGAAACATATCCTTACTACTTTTCAGGTATTTCAGGATGTTCTTGACCGCTGTCCAGTGATCCACTCCTGGATTACTTTGGTACCTCCCTGCTAAACTTATAGCAAGGCACACATCAGGTCTGTTACACAACATTGCATACATGATAGAACTGTTGGGGAACACAGTATTTCAAAAGAAAATCGTATGATCACGCAAGATCTATGTAGGAGATGCATAGCAACGAGCGGGGAGAGTGTGTCCACGTACCCTCGTAGACCGAAAGCGGAAGCGTTAAGTAACGCGGTTGATGTAGTCGAATGTCTTCGTGATCCAACCGATCGAGTACCGAACGCACTGCACACATTCAGCTCGATAATGTCCCTCGAACTCTAGATCCAGCTGTGGCCGAGGGAGAGTTTTGTCAGCACGACGGTGTGTTGACGGTGATGATGAAGTTACCGGCGCAGGACTTCGCCTAAGCACTATGGCAATATGATCGAGGTGGAAATCTGTGGAGGGGGGCACCGCACACGGCTACGATCAACTTGTGTGTCTATGGGGTGCCCCGCCCCCGTATATAAAGGAGTGGAGGAGGGGGCCAGCTGGCCTCATTGGGCGTGCCCCAAGGGGGGAATCCTACTCCTACTAGGAGTAGGTTCCCCCCTTTCCTAGTCCAACTAGGAGGGGAAGGAAAGGGAAGAGGGGAAGAAGGAAAGGGGGGCGGCCCCCCTCCCCAATTAGGATTGGGCTTGGGGGGTGTGCCCCTCCTCTTGGCCGCCTCTTCCTCTCTTCCACTAAAGCCCATGAAGGCCCATTAACCCCCTGGGGGGTTCCGGTAACCCCCCGGTACTCCGAAAAATGCCCGAACCTATCCGAAGACTTTCCGATGTCCAAACATAACTGAGGGAGTCCTGGATTAGGGGGTCTCCGGACAGCCGAATTATATCCTTTGGCCGAATTGCTGGACTATGAAGATACAAGATTGAAGACTTCGTCTCGTGTCCGGATGGGACTCTACTTGGCGTGGAAGGCAAGCTAGGCAATACGGATATGTATATCTCCTCCTTTGTAACCGACCTTGTGTAACCCTAGCCCTTTCCGGTGTCTATATAAACCGGAGGGTTTTAGTCCGTAGGACAACATACGATCATACCATAGGCTAGCTTCTAGGGTTTAGCCTCTCTGATCTCATGGTAGATCTACTCTTGTACTACCCATATCGTTAATATTAATCAAGCAGGACGTAGGGTTTTACCTCCATCAAGAGGGCCCGAACCTGGGTAAAACATCGTGTTCCCTGCCTCCTGTTACCATCCGCCTTAGACGCACAGTTCGGGACCCCCTACCCGAGATCCGCCAGTTTTGACATCGACATTGTTGCTTTCATTGAGAGTTCCTCTGTGCCGTCGCCAGAAGGAAGGATGTCTCGTCTTGTCTTTAAAGACGGTACTACTGTCGGGGGAGCTTTGGCTGTCGGCCAAACTCTCCGGCTAGGCGGTTTCATCATGACCGCTTGTTTGGCACCCGCGCCGACTATGACTTCTTGGGTCATCAAAAACAGCCTCCATGTCAGATCGGCACTCACCGAACAGATGGATCCAATGGAGCTCGCCTCCTTAAACGAGCTCTTGGATCGCATCGCCGCCTTGAGAGTCCCTACGGACTATGATCGGATTGGGCTTAAACCCGATCAAAGGGAGATTAACTCTCCACCGGTCACCCATCATATTGCAGTGGTGGAGGAACAATGCGGCGACCTTTCCTCTATCTTAAAGACCAACTATGTCCAGATTCCCGAGCTCTCCGAGCCGGACGCCCATTTGCGGGAGGACAACATCCAATCCCTGAACTTAGAGTCAGGCAGCGGACCAGGATTATCGGGTAGCACCCCGGAACCGGGACTTCCCAAATTGGAAACTCCTCGGCCCCTGGATCCCAAATCGGGTAAGGGTTCGGATTCAATTCCACCCACCCACCCAAACATAAGCGATCTTTCCCACATCAGGCAAGAGCCCCAGGAAACAGTACATCACTATTGGGCCAGATTCCTCCTTGCGATAAACAAGGTTAAGGACTGTCGCGAGGAAGATGCAATCCTATTTTTCTGCAATAATTGCACGGACAAGGGAATCCTTAACGCCATAAATTGCCGTGAGATAACACGCTTCGCTGACTTGGCTTCCATAGTACGAAAGTACGGTGCGATGGAAAGTGCCTGAAAAACCGAAACAAACTTTTGGGATAATCCGGTCCTGAATACAAACCCAGTCCGAAATAAAAGGGTGCATTATCACAATACACTCGGGTTAACTACCAAAAAGCAAAAACCCTCTACAGGGCATGGAACCGTACTGGAGGGATGGCTCAACAGACCCTACAAAATTCACGGTACATCGGATACAATACCAACGCACAGCCTTAGAGCATGTTGGATACTCCGGCAGGTGGCCAAAAGTGGTGAGGATCTTCTTATCCCAAATACCACAGAGCACCATCCCGTGGATAACAATACGGTGTTAACAGTCTTTGAGACCTTCGCGTCAAATAATAGGCGCAAGCGAACACTCCGAAGCATGGCCGAAATCTGCCACATAGCGGCAGTAAATCCATGGAGTGACACGGCTATTACCTTCAATGCCAGTGACGAACCTAAATTTTGAACAGCCCGAGCACCAGCCGCACTGGTCCTCAGTCCAATCGTGGACGACTTTTGACTCACCAAAGTACTCATGGACGGCGGCAGTGGATTAAACCTCATCTATGAGGAAACTCTTCAAAAGATGGAAATAGACTGGAGCCGCATTGAGCAAAGTAGCACAACCTTTAGAGGAATCATACCCAATTGGGAAGCATGCTGTGCTGGGAAAATCACACTAGATGTGGTATTCGGCACGCCGGATAATTACAGGTCCGAAGAAATCACATTCCAAGTGGCCCCGTTCAGCAGTGGTTATCACGCTCTTTTAGGACGGGAGGCGTTCACAATCTTCCAAGCCGTACCCCATTACGGGTACATGAAGCTCAAAATGCCCGGGCCCAATGGAATCATCACTCTCGCCAGTGATCCGGACACAACACTCCGTGCCGAAAACAAAACAGCCGCACTGGCCCTCGAGGCATTATCCGAAGCCCTCTCGGCCGAGGAATTAACCACGCTACGCTCTAAAGTGGACAGGGACGACGTGATACTCGACAAGAGATCCAAGTCCACCTCTTTTAAACCAGCAGATGAAATAGTAAAATTCCAAGTCCACCCAACGGACCCTACAAAAACATCCTCCATCGGGGCACCGTTAAACCCCGTTGTGGACGCCGCACTACGAGAGTTCCTGCGCGAGAACTGGGACATATTCGCCTGGCATCCCTCAGACATGCCAGGAATCCCACGCAGGCTGGCCGAGCATAGCCTCAATATCCTTAAGGGATTTAAGCCGGTCAAGCAAGCTCTCCGGCGTTTCTACGAACCTAAGAGACAGGCCATGGGAGAGGAACTAGCCAAGTTATTGGAGGCCGGATTCATCAGAGAAATAAAACACCCGGACTGGCTAGCAAACCTGGTGATGGTACCAAAGAAGGACAAATCCTGGCGCCTTTGTGTCGATTTCAAAGACCTCAATAAAGCTTGCCCAAAGGATCCCTTCCCCCTCCCACGCATCGATCAAATCATTGATGCTACTGCAGGACATGAGTCATTGTGTTTGCTCGACGCATACTCCGGTTACCACCAAATCAAGATGGCGGAGTCCGACCAAGCCGCCACGGCATTCATCACACCATACGGTCCCTTCTATTTTAACACAATTCCTTTTTGGCTCAAAAACGCCGGCGCAACATATCAGCGCATGATTCAGACATGTCTGGATAAACAAATCGGCAAAACAGTAGAGGCATACGTAGACGATGTGGTCGTAAAAACCAAACACGTCGACTCTTTGATAGACGACTTGAGGCTCATATTCGACAACCTCCGAACATACGACATCAAGCTCAATCCGGAAAAATGCGTTTTCGGCGTACCAGCCAGAAAGCTCCTGGGTTTCATTGTCTCCAGTAGAGGTATTGAGGCTAATCCGGCCAAAATCCGAGCTTTGCCACAGTTGGCTACCCCAACAGACCTCAAGCAAATCCAGAAGTTAACTGGATGTGTGGCGGCTCTAAGCCGCTTTATCTCCCGCTTAGGAGAAAAGGCTTTACCCCTTTATCGCCTCCTTCGGCGCACCGAACACTTCGAGTGGACGGCCGCGGCCACAGCCGGACTGGAAGAAATAAAGGCCATTTTGGAAACCAACCCAATCCTGGCCGCGCCAAACATCGGCGAACCAATGCTGTTGTACATAGCGGCAACTCATCAAGTTGTCAGCGCAGTGCTCGTTGTCGAACGAGAAGCAGACGGACACAAATTCCCTCTTCAAAAGACGGTATACTATGTATCCACTGCCCTCACTCCATGCAAATCACGGTACCCACATTATCAAAAGATAGCCTATGCGGTATTCATGGCATCCCGGATGCCGCGACACTACTTTCAAGAGTGTTCGATTACAGTAGCCTCGGAAGTACCACTTAATGATATTATAAACAACCGCGACGCTACGGGCCGGATGGCCAAATGGGCCATTGAGCTCCTCCCATTCGACATAACATACAAACCTCGACGAGCCATCAAGTCGCAAGTATTGGCCGACTTCGTCGCCGAATGGACGGAGGCCAAACTCCCTAAAGAGTATGGCGCATACTCCAATTGGATCATGCACTTCGACGGTTCTAAAATGTTGGCTGGTCTAGGGGCTGGCGTCGTCCTGACGTCCCCAACCGGAGATACCGTTCAGTACGTACTGGAAATATTGTATACAGACTCCAACAATGCAGCCGAATACGAAGCTCTGTTGCATGGTCTTCGGATGGCAGTCTCCATGGGCATTCAACGCTTGGCGGTGCGTGGGGATTCAAACCTCGCAATATCCCAAATAAATGGAGATTTTGACGCCAAGGATCCGAAAATGGCGGCCTATCGAAACACCGTCCTAAAAATGTCATCTCGGTTCGAGGGGCTCGAATTTCACCATGTGGCTCGGGAAAACAATCAGGCGGCGGATATCCTCGCCCGCATCGGCACAAAACGCGATGTAGTCCCCCCCCCTAATATATTTTTGGAAAGGCTGTTTAAACCATCCGTAGTATGGGAAGGGGACACCGGTAACAACAGTCCGGACCCGGCCAAAATACCCGATACCGAACTCTCTGACACAATCGGAGGCCCCGCCACCGAAATAACACCTTCATCCCACGAAATAATGGCCATTATTGCCCCGTGGACTGAACCTTTCCTAGCCTACCTAACTAGACAGGAACTTCCGGAGGACCAAAATGAGGCACGCTGCATAG
The DNA here is from genome assembly GCF_056163025.1 of Triticum urartu. NCBI lineage: Eukaryota > Viridiplantae > Streptophyta > Magnoliopsida > Poales > Poaceae > Triticum > Triticum urartu. Next base: position 623,147,415 of record NC_141875.1, read on the forward strand.
TGCGGCGATCCAAGGCCTACAGGGTCCATGAGGGAGAATTATACAAAAAAAGTACTACCGGAGTCCTTCAAAGGTGCATCTCCGAAGTGGAAGGGAGGAATCTTTTGGCAGAAATTCACGCCAGACTCGGCGGTCATCACGCCGCAGCCCGGGCTCTTGTAAGCAAGGCCTTTCGTACAGGATTCTATTGGCCAACGGCCCGGGCAGATGCACAGGACTTGGTCCAACGTTGCGCCGGTTGCCAGCTCTTTGCAAATCAAAGCCACATGCCACCCACCGCCCTCCAAACAATCCCCATTACATGGCCCTTTGCTGTCTGGGGGCTTGACATGGTTGGACCCCTTAAAGGGGGAACCCACAAGAAAAAATACTTATTTGTCATGGTGGATAAATTCACCAAATGGATAGAGGCCAAACCTATTAAAACAGCCGAATCTGGACCGGCGGTAGACTTCATATCCGGGGTTGTACACCATTATGGCGTCCCCCACAGCATCATCACTGATAATGGCACGAACTTCACGGCCGACGAGGTAAAACTCTGGTGCAGCAAAATGGGCATCAAGCTCGATTATGCTTCAGTCTATCACCCACAAACCAACGGTCAAGTCGAGCGAGCAAACGGTCTTATAATGAGCGGCATTAAACCCAGATTAGTGCGCTCCTTAACGGAGTCTAACACGCACTGGGTAGAGGAGCTCGACTCCGTACTCTGGGGGCTGCGGACCACGCCGAATCGTAGTACCGGATATACACCCTTCTTCATGGTGTACGGCGCAGAGGCAGTCTTGCCCTGTGACATAATTCATGACTCACCTCGAGTGCACATGTATGAAGAAAGAGTAGCCGAGCTCGATCGGCAGGACAGTCTGGACACCCTGGAAGAGGAGCGCGACGTAGCCAAAGCCCATTCCGCATACCAAAGCAGATAAGTACGGGCCAAAACTTATAACATTGGCGAACTAGTTCTACTCCTGCCGGATAAGAAAAAGAACAAGCTCGAGCCCAAATGGGAAGGTCCTTTCATTATTGACCAAGTTTTTACCGGTGGAGCGTACCGACTGCGGGATGCATCGACTAGTCGACTCGAGCCGAACCCATGGAACACGGCCAGGCTCCGAAGATTCTATGCCTAGCACCGGACTCTATGTTAGTCCCCTCCCTTTGTCCATTTTCTGCATATACATCATCTGTCTTGTTTCTCTTTCTTTCTTTCCTTCTTTTATTATTTCTCTAGGCTTTCAAGGGTCACCTTGTGCCTCGCTTGTACATTACAGATGCGCTAGCCGCACTCTTCATACCTGGGGGCTTCTTTCACAGAAGCTTAAATTATTTATCTGGGCCTCATGCCCAACACATGTGTTATACTTCCCCATGTACCTTTTTTGACCATTATATGCATCGATATGACTTAAGTTTTGGCCAAGCTGGGTTGCCTGGATCTTGTATTTATGCCCTACGTTCCCGTTAATTCGGCTAGGGCATAAGGGGAGCACCTCTGCGATTGTTACTGCCGAGTCAGCCGGATGTGTACCTCAGACTGGGTGAAGCCGAAAGCTAGCGTTCTTAAGGGAATATTCGGTCGGTGAACAAAAGATGATTTTTATTTATTGTCCATATCTGCCCCCAGATGTTTTTTTGCGTTTCCTATCGCAGTCCGGACATGCAGTTTAGGGCATGCTTACCCAGGGAAAGGAACCCTTAACGGAACTATTCTCCCTGGAAGATGTTTCTTACTACCCATGTAATATAACATAACTAGTTGGGCACTTGTCTGATAAAGCACTAATGACCCCTATGCCTAGTCTCCACGCATACCCCGGTTTTATATAACTGAGCGGGTATTTGGATTCACTCCAGACTATTGGGCCCGGAGGTTGAAGCGAAAAGGTCCGCAACGATAAATGATCTACAATCCGGCTAGAAGGCATTATACATGTCACTTTAATTACATAGTCATGCAGACTAACTAAACTCCTCCTCTATACCATCCAACAGGTGGTCTAGCTTACAATCCTGTTGGGAATACTTTGCGGCTAATTCTACTTGCCCATAAACTAAGCTAACGGGGATCTCTTTTCCGTCAGGCCCCACAGGTCCGACCTCGACCATGTGATTTGGGTCTGCCTTGGTATACCGCGTCTTCACCATGGCCCAGGCTTCTCTGGCACCCTGTCGGCAGGCTGATATCTTCCATAATCGGAAGCGCTGCCATGCTCCCTTCAGCTTCTCCGCAAGCTCTGCAACGCCTTCTGGCAGGGAGACAGACGGCCACAAGGCCTGGGTAACACCCTGCATCACCTGCCGAACTTGTTCGTGCAGATGTGACAGCTCGGACAGAAGATCACCCACAGACCCGGGCATTTCCTCCGCGGGACGACCCGTCAGCATACCTACAGACATAACGCTGTTAGTCAACTTCTTCGCCGAACTCCTTTAATAGGATTCGTTCAAGCACTTACTGAAAATGCCGCGCCGAAGCCGCTTATTCTCGTTCTCGGAGTCTGCAAGCTGGCCCCGAATGTCTTTTCGTTCAACGCTCAGCTTAACATTGGCATCGTGGAGATTGTTTTTCTCCCGCCTAACCTTAGTCAGCACGCGTTTGCCAGCTTCTAGCTATCGTATAACATGCTGGTCCTCTGGATTCTCCCCGGATTCATCTGCAACATCTGTTGTTAGAACTGCAGCTATGCCGCACACTATATGGTAACCATCACTCTTTAAAGTAAATGTTACCAGCGGGAGGCTTTTTCTGTTCCTGCAATGCGGCAAGAGCGTCCCACAGTTGGGCCTTGCATTCCTCCAGCTCCTGGGACAGCCTAGTATTCTTCTCTGTAAAAACCTGCACATTAAAGATGATCCTTAAATCTGTTCTACTAACTGTTTCAAGTCTCAGGGGCTACTGGTACATATAAATCGCCAAATTTACTCACCCGTACATCCTTTACATACTGATCCATGGCTCTGGCTAGACTATCTTGAGCAGCACGGAGGTACGCCTCTCCAGAATTAAAGGTGTCGAACGCCTCTGGTGAGAAACAAGCGTCGCAAAGTACGGCCCGGCGGCGCCTATGATTCATGGCGCTTTCCACTTCTGAGTTTGTAGCGGATAATCTATCTGCATCCTCTGTAGGGGGATTATCCGGCGCCTACCCCATATCGGCTTCCGCCTCCATGTCCGGTCCTGGCACTCGACTGGTGGAAGCTTGATTGGCAGCATCGCTGGACATATTCCGGCGAGCGTTTTTTCTGTTAAAGAAACACGGGCGTCATTACATTTTGAGAAAGACGACAACCATGGAGAGGGGTTTTTCCTATACCTTTGCGCCGGCGTCTCCGTCCTGACCGCCTTCCTTTTTGGCCAACCTGGCCTCGGTGCCTCTTGTTGGCGAGTTGCTGCGGGTTCGGCAGGGCGTCCCGAATGCCTTCCCTGTAAAAGATGCCATGTGTATATGGTGGGTGAAGTGCCTAAAAGGGGATCCTAGTTTTGGAGTTGGGACTTTTTGATATTTCTTACCTGCGATGCAGGGAGCAGTCCGGGATAGTCGGTCGTAATGGCCACCAGGGCATCATCACAGCTTAACTGATAGAACTGCCGGTCTATCAGTTCCACAGAGATAACCGGATCTTCTTCAAGTCCGGAGTCGAGGGCTCGGTCAGGGTCCTCTGGTTGTGGAGAAGGGCTGCTGACCTCCGTTATGGCTTTTCGCAGTTCCTGCCGCGAAGTGGCAAGGTGAATACTTACGACTACGAATGCGGGAAAAATGGGAGCAGGGAGATATAACTTACCCAACTTGGAGGATTGTACATGGAGAATCCATCCCGTGGCTTGATGCGGGTGAACTCCTCTTCCTCACCCTTGAACAGTTCGGACAGAATCTTCGCTAGAGCGGCAGCATTGTCCAGACCCTTACACCCGCAGCGGGTGGCGTCATCCGCCCCGTTATAACACCACAAGGGGTGCCCACGATATTGAAGTGGCTGCACTCCCCGCATTATGCAAATCGACATAACTTCGATTATTGTCAATCCTGATCGAGCCAGTGCTTTGATCCGGTTCATTAGATAGAGGACTTCTCCGTTGTCTTCCGCCTAGGGGCTCTGTGGGCGCCAACTTCGGTGCTTCTTCAGAGGAGCATTGTTGAACTCAGGAAGACCCCGCCGAACAGGGTCTGGAAGGGGGACGTCCTCCATATAAAACCATTCTGAAGGCCAGTCTTCGGACGGCTTCTTCGGGGTACCGGATAGGTATCCGGTATCAGTGATGCCCATATTTCAGCTCCGCCCGCTTGATAAAGTGATTCCCTCTGTGTGCGAGGGACAAGGCAGAATAGCCTTTTCCACAGCTCGAAGTGAGCCTCGCAGCCCAGGAACAACTCGCAGAGAGCAACATAGCCGGCGATATGTAGAATGGAGGCAGGGGTGAGATTGTGTAATTGGAGGCCGTAGAACTCCAGGAGCCCGCAGAGGAACGGATGAATTGGAAATCTGAGTCCCCTTAGTATATAAGGAACACGGTAGACCCGTTCCCCCATGGAGGGACAAGGAAGGCTCTCCGCTTGCGCCCCGCCATTGTAGGTGGCGAGCCTGGCTCGAACGAGCACCATATACGCCGGAGGGAGAAATCCCTTAGTCTACAGCTCGACTAATCGACTGTGCGGGACTGAACACCTCTCCCAATCACCGGGCTTAGGGCTACGGGGTGGGAGGAGGAGCTGCGGAGGTCGGCCATGCTGGAATGGATCTTTCCGAAACACGCTCTAATGAATTCTCGCTGGGGGAGGATGATATGGATCGGATCTAAGAATCCCCATCCCTTTAATAGACAATTTATTTATCTGGCTAGGGGGGCGAATGTAAAAACACCCTGGCGCCTCGTATTCATTCGACACATGGGAGATAGCCCTTATTGGGCACAGAAGCCAAGAGGTTCAACATTTATGGAGCTGGGCACTGCTTACGAACACTTGAAAGTTGGAGAAGAACCCGCCTTGCAATGCCGAAGACAACACTGCGCGCCGGACTCATCGTCATTGAAGCCTGGTTCGGGGGCTACTGAGGGAGTCCTGGATTAGGGGGTCTCGGGACAGCCAGATTATATCCTTTGGCCGGATTGTTGGACTATGAAGATACAAGATTGAAGACTTCGTCTCGTGTCCGGATGGGACTCTACTTGGTGTGGAAGGCAAGCTAGGCAATATGGATATGTATATCTCCTCCTTTGTAACCGACCTTGTGTAACCCTAGCTGTCGGTGTCAAAACCGACGGATCTCGGGTAGGGGGTCCCAAACTGTGCGTCTAGGCCGGATGGTAACAGGAGGCAGGGGACACGAAGTTTTACCCAGGTTCGGGCCCTCTCGATGGAGGTAAAACCCTACGTCCTGCTTGATTAATATTGATGATGTGGGTATTACAAGAGTTGATCTACCACGAGATCAGAGAGGCTAAACCCTAGAAGCTAGCCTATGGTATGATTGTTGATGTGTACGTTGTCCTACGGACTAAACCCTCCGGTTTATATAGACACCGGATAGGGTTAGGGTTACATAGAGTCGGTTACAATGGTAGGAGATCTGAACATCCGTATCGCCAAGCTTGCCTTCCACGCCAAGGAAAATCCCTTCCGGACACGGGACGTAATCTTCAATCTTGTATCTTCACAGTCCAGGAGTCTGGCTGAAGGTATAATTCGGCTATCCGAACACCCCCTAACCCAGGACTCCCTCAGTAGCCCCTGAACCAGGCTTCAATGACGACGGGTCCGGCGCGCAAATTGTCTTCGGCATTGCAAGGCGGGTTCCTCCTCGAAGTACTTCATAGAAGATCTTAAACACGAAGATAGTGTCCGGTTCTGCAAAATAAGTTTCCACATACTGCCCTAGAGAGAATAATATTTACACAAATCTAATCTGCTGACGTATTCCGTGGTGCGACACACCACGGCCAAGCCTTTATCCAAGTCGTTTAATTACCTACCTCAGCGTGTTATGCGAGGTGGTTTCCTTGGCACGTCTTGTTAAAGCAGAGATCGTGTCCCCTTATTACGGGATTCTCATCAATACGGGCGTGGGTAACCCAACCGCTTCTAGGACTCCTAGATCATAGGCAAGTCCAAACGGACACGGGGAGGACGCTTGATATCCACCCTCTTTATAAAGGGGCAAAGCTTTTACTTTTCCCTCCCGTGCTCAATCGAATCCTTCCCCCGAATCAAGCTCAAACACCCAAAGCTCAGGTCAGGTGCTCCGAACCCTCAGTCATGTCCGGATCCAGCATTCAAGGCCGATGGATGCCCTCTTCCATCACGGAAGAAGACATCAAAAAGTTGAGGGAGGCCAGGTATCTGACCGCCGAAATGTCGCATCGGTTGCCTCCCCGGGGGCAGGCCGTCCCCTCTCCCAAACCCAACGAGAGCGTCGTGTTCGTCCCCCACTTCCTCCGAGGTCTAGGTTTTGCACTGGATCCTTTCGTCAGGGGCTTGATGTTTTATTACGGGCTAGATTTCCATGATCTAGCTCCGGACTCCTTCCTGCATATCACGACTTTTGTTGTCGTATGCGAGGCCTTCCTCTGGGTTACCCCCCACTTTGGCTTATGGCTCAAGACCTTTGAAGTGAGGCCGAAGATGATCGAAGGGCAACTTGCAGATTGTGGAGGCACCTCAGTACGCAATATGACGGGAGCTCCATGGCCCAAAGGTTCCATCCCAAAGGTGTCTGCATTGTGGCAACAGGAGTGGTTCTACATCACGACTCCTAGAAGTGCCAAGTGGGCGGCCGCCCCCGTTTTTCGCTCGGGCCCTCCACCATGACTGATGTCATGGATCAGAAGAGGACTGAGCTGGGGTCCAGCCAAGGACGTGCCTTTACTGCAAAGCCGCATTCAAGATCTCTTCAACGAAGATCTTAGTTTGGTCGCGGTAATACAAGTTATGCCGGTTCGTCAAGTCCAGCCTTGCAAACGTCGGCCCCTTCGCTTGTGGGAGTTCAATCCCGAGGGTCCGCGTGCCATTCAAAATTTTCTCGGCATGACGCACGAGGATATGTATAAGTTATTCTTCGGATCTCAAGTAGAGTGTCCAGAAATCACCGAGGACGTGGGCCTGAGTAGTAACCGCGCCGCCAAACAGGTAAGGAATCTTCCGGCCGAACATATTATCTTTCCTTCGTTACGAAGTTATTTCTGAGAGTTTGCTTTCTCAACCAGGACTGGCTAACAAAGGCGAAGTTGATTCGGTGTTCGGCCCCCCTCCCTGAGGGTTTGGAGAATCTGGTATTGGAAAAGATGCTCCAGGCCGCACCTTGCCCGGATCCCTTGAAGGAAGATACTGTGGAGGATAATGCGGGCGGACGCGGCCCCCCAACGCTGCCTATTCTAAACGAGGGAGCGAGCGTCTTCGTGAAGGAAGACGACCGGAAGAGGAAAAGGACTGCGCCCGGGAATTCAGAAGCCGAAGCTTCCAAACGGGAGAAGAAATCTTCCTCCGGGGGCCCTACCTTGGGGGGCGCTACTGCCGCACAAAGTCTGCGGGGCGATCAATTCTCCCGGGAGTCGTAAGTGACCCGAAAACTTTAATAGTACAGATATGCCATCCTTTTCTTCTGAGAAAATAACCACCGCATATATTTTTGCAGTTCGGGCCTTAGCCCCTCTCAAATGAGCTCGTCTTCGGGGGATCTTCTTCCAGAGATGATGGAGAGCGAGACGCCTCCTCCGGACTCCTCCGCTCCGGAAGCGGGCGACCCTGAAGTGTCGTCGCGGAGGGCCTCTCCAAGTTCGGAGAGGCCAGAAGGTGATCCTATTGATCCCCGAGGTTCCCAGTGTCCGGCTCCCGAAGAGAGTAGACAAAAGAGTCCGGCGCCGTCTAGTGTGCGGTCGGACGTTCTGAGGGAGTTGGTGGGGCGAGCGGCCATCTCAGATGATCACCGTGTGCTGATGAATATGGTGATGGAGAGGATATCGTCTGCCGAAAGTGGATTGCATGAAGCTTTTATGAGTCTACTGACAGGCTTTGAGGTATGTAAAAAGGAATGTGTAATAGTCCTGCACATGCTAGGTGTGCCCTGTGTAGATAGTAGCCCCTGAGACTCTGGTTGTCGTTGGAAACGATGACGAACGGAGGATCATATTCCCAGGTAATAACCATACTGCCTTTATGTGCAGGAGATGGGAGCTCCGGTGGCCAGCCGGACTAGCCAGTTTGCCCGTTTAGAACGGTAGTTGGATACGGCAGATGCTGACATCGAGCTTGTTAACAGAAGGCTTGACGAGGCGCAGGGTAAGTATCCTTGTCTGGTAAACGCCACATAGGAAGAGTATGATGCCAGTGTTTTTAACATGTTATGACTGCAGATGGAGCTGCCACTGTTGAAGCCTTGCGGGCGGAACTTGCCCGAGCCAAGGAACAAGCAAGATTGGGTAATGCGGCTGCTTTGAAGGCGACCGAAGAGTTGCGAGCTGAGAAGGCCGCACATGGCGAGAGCCGGAAGAAGATGGCCAATATGGCTATAGAATTAGAAGCCGCCGTAGACCGTTGCTGGGCTCTTGAAAAGGAAAACCAGGCGAAGGCATCGGACCTTGAGAAGGCTGCTGTAACGGGAAAAGACCTCCGCTCTGCTATGAGGGCAAAGAAGGAGGAGCTGCGGGAAGCCGGGGATATTGTAGCCGGGAAGTCCTTTATGCTGCAGAGGAAGTACGGAGATCCACGGTATGCCCCTCTGGATCGGCTGTGGAGTTCGGAGGATGCGTATATGGATTTGGCGGCGAGCACTGCCGATGCGGCCAAGTACTTCCAGAGTCAGACGGACCGTGAACTAGACCAGCTGTTTTGGAAGCAATTCCTTTCTCCCGAGCGTCCGCTTTCATTTACGGACCAATTGGCCGAATGGGCCAAACTAAATAGATTGTCCGGACTCTCTATGAGGTCTGTTGTGGATCAGCTATGGCCGGGAAGGTCAAAACCGAGCAGCTATTTCAGCTTGGTGCAGCAGGTCCTCGATGTGGTGCCACGCATAAATGCGATGAAGAGGTCGGCGTGCATAGAAGGCGCACGGATGGCCTTTGCCCGTGCTAAAGCATACTGGGCAGAGATGGATGCTACCACTGTTGCAGCGCAGGATTCGGCCATAGGTCGAAGGGCTGCTGAGCACTACTTTGAGGAAGTTCTTGAGGGTGCTCGTTTGATAGAGACCCAGTGCTCAAAAAATATTATGTTTGAGTGACATGTAATCTCATTGTAAGCGAAATGCTTTTATAAATTTTTATGAGGCTACTGTTATACTTTTGCCTGAAAGTAATGTGATGCCTCCTGGGCGGCCGTTTATGTATACATGTGTATAACCTGAAAGATTGCAGTCGTCGGCTTCAACCCCCATGCATATAATGCGGAGGTGTTCGCAGAAACACGCGTTCACACTTAACCCAACGTCTTGGTCCTATTAAGGAGGTGATAGCGGAGCGAGCGAGGCAACCGGACTATAATGCTTTAACACTTTCACTTAGCCATAGGAGTTTGACAGTGGGGCTACTAGATAGCCCCTGGTGGCTCCACACTCTCCCGATCCCGGGGTGCGTATATGCCTAGCCGGAAAGCGGCCCTTCGTTAAGGCGGAGGAATTCTAACATTCCCATGGGTCATCGAGTGGTTGACCAGTCTCACGCTAGATCATGACAGTCAGTTTTCGGCTTTCTCTACTGAGGTGCTCGTCCGGATGAACCAGGGCACAATCGCAGTAGTTCTCCTGGTGCTACCTTAGCCCGTAAAGCGGAATGTAAGGCACCAAAACACAGGAGCCAGGCAAACCCAACATTTGACCAAAGACAATGATTCGGAGCTTATGCATATAGGGCCAAACTCGCGACGCCGAACACTCCCTAAGGTATTCGGTCTTTGTGGTATAAACCGGGCCTGAAGAATGGCCTTTGTAAGAAGCCCCTTGTGTCCAGGTACGTGCATTGTTCTGGCGTGGCCACATGCCAAGACGTCAGCATCCTTCTCAACGGAGGATATGTATCAACAAGAGACAGTAAAAAAGGTTTATGCAGGGTCTTAATCTAAAAAGAATCCTTGGGTCGGGTCCTTGCTGCATGTCTGCGCCTGTGTCTCCGTTGTGCCGTATCCTGGACGGGTGTAGCACGATGATCATCTGTAAAAGAGAGGAATTTAGGTAAAAGGTTGTCGTGCAAAAGGATAGTTTTCTAAAGAAACCATGTATAATTCAAGATAAGAAGAAATCGCCACTCGTCTGCGTGCATTGAGCCCCTTATACTTTTGAAATATAGGGGTGTGACCATTTACTCGATATGGGTAGCGGCGCCGGACTTGATTAGTTGTGTCTGAGGTCTTGACGACCTATTGGATGCTTTTGCTGGTCCGGGCGCCTTTAGTGTGCGGCTGCCAAGGCAGCCTCACTCTCTTTGGCGCGCAGAGATCGCTTGATACTTCCGTGCACTGAAATGATGCCACGTGGATCGGGCATCTTGAGTGTTAGGGAGGCGTAGTGTGGTATTGCATTAAAGCGAGCGAAAGCTTCACGTCCGAGTAGTGCTTGATAGCCACTTTTAAACGGAGCGATGTGGAAAGTTAAATGCTCGCGATGGAAGTTATCGGGGGAGCCGAATATAACTTGTAGTAGGAGGGAGCCCGTACAATGAGCCCCTAGGCCGGGCGTTAATCCTTTAAAGGTAGTATTTCTATGGCGAATTTGTGTTGGGTCTAACCCCATCCCACGGATTGTATCCTGATATATTAGGTTTAGGCTACTGCTGCCATCCATCAAGACTCGTGTGAAGTGGTATCCGCCAATTACTGGGTCTAATACCAGGGCAGCCCATCCTGCGTGCCGGATACTTGATGCATAATCACGATGGTCGAAGGTGATCGGTGGAGACGACCAGTGGCGGGACTTTGCGGTGACAGGCACTTGGGTATATTTTTCAGGGAGTGCCGCATTGTTTTTTCTCTTGATCACGTGTAACACGTTTACTGTTTTGACTTCGGGTGGAAATTTCTTTTGTTCCCCCTTGTCTTGGTTGGGAGGTTCGTCCTCGTCTTCACTTGGTGTATCCTCCCCCTCGTGTATGGCGTTAAGCTTGCTGGACTGCTTGAAGACCCAACATTCTCTATGGGTATGATTAGTAGGTTTGCTAGGGGTGCTATGGATCTGACATACTTGGTCCAGAATTTTGTTGAGGCTGGACAGTTCATCCCTGGTGCCTTTGGAGGGCGGCTTTTGGTTTGGCCGAGGGACTTTGAATCCGGCATTTACTGTCGTGCCCTTCGTGCTGTCTTCTTTATTCCGGCGTTTATTATTGCTGTTGCGCCGTGATTTCCCGTTTCCATCTATAACTTCAGATGTACTGGGGTCGCTGGTGCTGCATCTGGCTAGCCAGCTATCCTCACCCGCGCAAAAGCGGGTCATGAGGTTTGTTAGTGTGGCCATCATTCTCGGCTTGTTTTGGCCAAGGTGTCTGGCAAGCCATTTGTCGCAGACGCTGTGCTTGAAAGACGCTAAGGCTTCGGCGTCCGGACAGTCGACAATCTGGTTCTTTTTAGTAAGAAACCTATTCCAAAGCTTTCGGGCTGACTCTCCGGGCTGTTGAGTTATGTGACTCAGGTCATCCGCATCCGGAGGTTGGACATAAGTCCCTTGAAAGTTTGCCCGAAAGGCGTCTTTGAGCTCTTCCCAACTTCCAATGGAGCTTTCGGGGAGGCCTTTGAGCCAGTGACGAGCTGGCCCTTTGAGTTTGAGAGGTAAGTACTTGATGGCATGGAGATCATCCCCTCGAGCTATATGTATATGAAGGATATAGTCCTCAATCGAGACCCCAGGCTCTGTTGTTCCGTCGTATGCCTCTATGTTTACGGGCTTGAATCCCTCTGGAAATTCATGGTCCAGCACCTCATCGGTGAAACATAGGGGGTGTGCGGCACCCCTGTAGCTGGGTGTGCCGCGTTGTTCGGATGTTTGTTGTGTTGCATTGTATGCCGGGGCGCGCTTGCGTGGTCCATAGATGGATCTTGTTGCACCATCCTTTGGGTGCAAGCCCTCGCATGGGTCGCATGTTGTATTGTGAGCGGCATTGAATGCCGTTCTGTGGTGGTAGAGGGGTCGTCTATCCGACCAGGTGGCTGCTTTGATATTTGGTTGTGGGGGGTCTAAGGCCTCCTCATCGAATTCGGGTAGCAGCTTCCGCTTTGGGTAGCTCTTGGAGGGGCGATTGTCGCCGTACCTTGCTACAGTGTTGAGTATTTTGCTCCATCTGAATTGGAGCGTGTTTTGCACAGCCTTGAGTCTTCGCTTCTGCTTTTTGAGGCTCCTTGCGATGGCAACGAGCCTTTTACGGGCATTCTGCTGCTCCGAGTGCCTGTCTGGCGTTATGTCGTCCGGACCATTATCATTGATAGGATTTGTTTGTTCGGTTTGATTATCCGGATTGCCGTTGTCTGGCAGCGGTTCGCCCTGCTCCAGCGCTGGATCAGTGTGATCGCTATTTCTGTCGAGGCGGGATTTGGGGTGGCGCTTGCGTCACCGCTTTGACTGCTTTTTGAGGGAACAATCCTTCGGTGCGTCCTTCCGCTCCTCGCCGTCATCTTTGGGTGCATCCACCATGTATACGTCATATGACGAGGTGGCATTCCAGGGCTTGATAGGCGCTGATTCTTCATCGTCTCCTTCATCGGCGTCCATACCATCAATGTCGTCGGAGTTGAAGTCGAGCATGTCGGTTAAATCGTCGACAGTGGCTACCAAGTGGGTGGTGGGTGGGCTTTGAATTTCTTCATCGTTTGAATCCCAACCTTGCTGACCGTAGTTCGGCCAGCGCTCTCCTAATAAAGAGAGAGACTTCAGTGACTTCAGGATATTGCCGAAAGGCGAGTGCTGAAAGACGTCCGCGGCCGTGAACTCCATGATCGGCGCCCAATTGGATTCGCTCGGCAGGGGCGCGGAGAGTTCGGAGTCCGGCTCCATGGAGTCACGAGTCTTGCAGAGTACGTGGCTGGTGTTCGGCTCAACCGCCGTTGGGATCGCAGCCCCCGAGGTGGCGTCCGACCGCCCATCCTCGATCGGCGCGGTCGGCTCCGAACTAGGGGTCGGAGCCGACGCAGGTGCGGCCTCCAGGGCACTGTTCGGAGGCAGAGCTAGATCATGCTCGTCGTGACAGTGCGGCGCGCTTGGTAGTGGCTCGAATCGGTCGAAGATCAAGTCCCCACGGATGCCGGTTGTGTAGTTTAAACTTCCGAATCTGACCTGACGGCCAGGGGCGTAGCTTTCGATCTGCTCTAGATGGCCAAGTGAATCGGCCCGCAGTGCGAAGCCGCCAAAGACGAAGATCTGTCCGGGGAGGAAGGTCTCACCCTGGACTGCATCGCCATTGATGATCGTAGGAGCCATCGGGCCTGACGGCGAAGGCACAGAGGAACTCTCAATGAAAGCACCAATGTCGGTGTCAAAACCGGCGGATCTCGGGTAGGGGGTCCCGAACTGTGTGTCTAGGCCGGATGGTAACAGGAGGCAGGGGACACGAAGTTTTACCCAGGTTCGGGCCCTCTCGATGGAGGTAAAACCCTACGTCCTACTTGATTAATATTGATGATATGGGTATTACAAGAGTTGATCTACCACGAGATCAGAGAGGCTAAACCCTAGAAGCTAGCCTATGGTATGATTGTTGATGTGTACGTTGTCCTACGGACTAAAACCCTCCGGTTTATATAGACACCGGATAGGGTTAGGGTTACATAGAGTCGGTTACAATGGTAGGAGATCTGAACATCCGTATCGCCAAGCTTGCCTTCCACGCCAAGGAAAATCCCTTCCGGACACGGGACGGAGTCTTCAATCTTGTATCTTCATAGTCCAGGAGTCCGGCTGAAGGTATAATTCGGCTATCCGAACACCCCCTAACCCAGGACTCCCTCACTAGCCCTCTCCGGTGTCTATATAAACCGGAGGGTTTTAGTCCGTAGGACAACGTACACATCAACAATCATACCATAGGCTAGCTTCTAGGGTTTAGCCTCTATGATCTCGTGGTAGATCTACTCTTGTACTACCCATATCATCAATATTAATCAAGCAGGACGTAGGGTTTTACCTCCACCAAGAGGGCCCGAACCTGGGTAAAACATCGTGTTCCCTGCCTCCTGTTACCATCTGCCTTAGACGCACAGTTCGGGACCCCCTACCCGAGATCCGCCGGTTTTGACACCGACAATAACCTTCCAATATATCAATATTCATATCTCGACCATTTTGAGACTCCTCGTCATGTCCGTGATCACATCAGGGACTCCGACCAACCTTCGGTACATCAAATCACATAACTCACAATACATATCGTCATCGAACGTTAAGCGTGCGGACCCTACGGGTTCGAGAACTATGTAGACATGACCGAGACTCATCTCCGGTGAATAACCAATAGAGGAACCTGGATGCTCATATTCGTTCCTACATATTCTACGAAGATCTTTATTGGTCAAACCGCATAACAACATACGTTGTTCCCTATGTCATCGGTATGTTACTTGCCCGAGATTCGATCGTCGGTATCATCATACCTAGTTCAATCTCGTCACCGACAAGTCTCTTTACTCGTTCCGTAATGCATCATCCCGTAACTAACTCATTAGTGACATTGCTTGCAAGGCTCATAGTGATGTGCATTACCGAGAGGCCCCTGATGTCTACTACACAACCTTCTTCTTGTAGACGTTGTTGGGCCTCCAAGTGTAGAGGTTTGTAGGACAGTAGCAAATTTCCCTCAAGTGGATGACCTAAGGTTTATCTATCCGTAGGAGGCATAGGATGAAGATGGTCTCTCTCAAGCAACCCTGCAACCAAATAACAGCCAGTCTCTTGTGTCCCCAACACACTCAATACAATGGTAAATTGTATAGGTGGACTAGTTCGGCGAAGAGATGGTGATACACGTGGTATATGGATGGTAGAAAAAGGTTTTTGTAATCTGAAATTGTAAAAACAGCAAGGTAACTAATGGTAAATGTGAGCGTAAACGGTATTTCAATGATAGGAAACAAGGCCTAGGGTTCATACCTTCACTAGTGGAAGTCCTCTCAACAATAATAACATAATTGGATCACATAACTATCCCTCAACATGCAACAAAGAGTCACTCCGAAGTCACTAATAGCGGAGAACAAACAAAGAGATTATGGTAGGGTACGAAACCACCTCAAAGTTATTCTTTCCAATCAATCCGTTGGGCTATTCCTATAAGTGTCACAAACATCCCTAGAGTTCATACTAGAATAACACCTTAAGACACAAATCAGCCAAAACCCTAATGTCACCTAGATACTCCAATGTCACCTCAAGTATCCGTGGGTATGATTATATGATATGCGTCACACAATCTCAGATTCATCTATTCAACCAACACATAGAACCTCAAAGAGTGCCCCAAAGTTCCTACCGGAGAATCACGATGAAAGCGTGTGCCAACCCCTATGCATAGGTTCATGGGCGGAACCCGCAAGTTGATCACCAAAACATACATCAAGTGAATCACGTGATATCCCATTGTCACCACAGATATGCACGACAAGACATACATCAAGTGTTCTCAAATCTTTAAAGACTCAATCCGATAAGATAACTTCAAAGGGGAAACTCAATCCATTACAAGAGAGTAGAGGGGGGAGAAAACATCATAAGATCCAACTATAATAGCAAAGCTCGTGATACATCAAGATTGTACCACCTCAAGAACATGAGAGAGAGAGAGATCAAACACATAGCTACTGGTACATACCCTCAGCCCCGAGGGAGAACTACTCCCTCCTCATCATGGAGAGCACCGTGATGATGAAGATGGCCACCGAAGAGGGATTTCCCCCTCCGGCAGAGTGCCGGAGCGGGTCTAGATTGGTTTTCGGTGGCTAAAGAGGCTTGTGGCGGCGGAACTCCTGATCTATTGTGCTCCCCGATAGTTTTAGGGTATATGGAGATATATAGGCGGAAGAAGTACGACAGGGGGGCCACGAGGGGCCCAGGAGGGTGGAGGGCGCGCCCCCCTGCTTCGTGGCCTCCTCGTAGATCCCCTGACGTGCACTCCAAGTCTTCTGGGCTTCTTCTGATCCAAAAAAATAAGTTCCGTGAGGTTTCAGGTCAATTGGACTCCGTCTGGTTTTCCTTTTCTGCGATATTCTAAAATAAGGTAGAAACATAAACTGGCACTGGGCTCTGGGTTAATAGGTTAGTCCCAAAAATCATTTAAAATAACATATAAATGCATATAAAACATCCAAGGTTGATAATACAATAGCATGGAACAATAAAAAATTATAGATACGTTGGAGACGTATCAGCATCCCCAAGCTTAATTCCTGTTCGTCCTCGAGTAGGTAAATGATAAAACATAATTTTTGATGTGGAATGCTACCTAACATATTTATCCATGTAGTTTTATTTATTGTGGCAAGAATATTCAGATCCATAAGATTCAAGACAAAAGTTTAATATTGACATAAAAATAATAATACTTCAAGCATACTAACCAAGTAATCATGTCTTCTCAAAATAACATGGCCAAAGAAAGCTATCCCTACAAAATCATATAGTCTGGCTATGTTCCATCTTCACCACACGACATATTTAAATCATGCACAACCCCGATGACAAGTCAAACAATAGTTACATACTTTTGATGTTCTCAAACTTTTTCAATCTTCACGCAATACATGAGCGTGAGCCATGGACATAGCACTATAGGTGGAATAGAATGGTGGTTGTGGAGAAGACAAAAAGGAGAATATAGTCTCACATCAACTAGGCGTATCAACGGGCTATGGAGATGCCCATCAGTAGATATCAATGTGAGTGAGTAGGGATTGCCATGCAACGGATGCACTAGAGCTATAAATGTATGAAAGCTCAACAAAAGAAACTAGTGGGTGTGCATCCAACTTGCTTGCTCACGAAGACCTAGGGCATTTTGAGGAAGCCCATCATTGGAATATACAAGCCAAGTTCTATAATGAAAGATTCCCACTAGTATATGAAAGTGACAACATAGGAGACTCTCTATCATGAATATCATGGTGCTACTTTGAAGCACAAGTGTGGTAAAAGGATAGTAGCATTGCCCCTTCTCTCTTTTTCTCTCATTTTTTGAATTTTTTTTATATTTTTTTATCTGGGCCTTCTTTTTTTATGTCCTCTTTTCTCTTTTTTTTATTTGGGCTTCTTTGGCCTCTTTTATTTATTTATTTTCGTCCGGAGTCTCATCCCGACTTTGTAATGCCCTCAATGCGGCTATATATCCCACGTGTCGAAGCACGACTTAGAGGCATAACCGCATTGAAAGCAATGTCGCAAGTGAGGTAATCTTCACACAATCCATGTAATACATAAGGGAAAAAGATGCATAGTTGGCTTACAATCGCCACTTCACACAATTACATGAATAAATCATTACATCAACCAGATACAATCAAGGTCCGTCTAAGGAACCAAAATAAAAGAAGACTACCCCAAATGCTACACAGATCCCCGATCGACCCCAACTGGGCTCCACTACTAATCAACTAGAACGAAACAACACAAAGGACAAGATCTTCATCGAGCTCCTCCTTGAGCTTGGTTGCGTCACCTGTACGGTTTCATCGGCACCTGCAAGCTGGTTTTGGAAGTATCTGTGAGTCACGGGGACTCAGCAATCTCACACCCTCGCGATCAAGACTATTTAAGCTTATAGGAAGGTAAAAGGTATGAGGTTGAGCTGCAGCAAGCGACTAGCATATTTGGTGGCTAACATACGCAAATGAGAGCGAGAAGAGAAGGCAAAAGCACGGTCGAACAACTATGATCAAGAAGTGATCCTAGAACACCCTACGTCAAGCATTACGCCAACACCGTGTTCACCTCCCGGTCTCCGCCGAGAAGAGACCATCACGGTTACACACGCGGTTGGTGCATTTTAATTAAGTTCAACTTCAGGTTTTCTACAACCGGACATTAACAAATTCCCATCTGCCCATAACCGCGGGCACGACTTTCGAAAGTTCAAACCCTGCAGGGGTGTCCCAACTTAGCCCATCACAAGCTCTCATGGTCAACGAAGGATATTCCTTCACCCAAGACAATCCGATCAGACTCGGCATCCCGGTTACAAGACATCGTCGACAATGGTAAAACAAGTCGAGCAAAGCCGCCCGAATGTGTCGACAAATCCCGATAGGAGCTGCACATATCTCGTTCTCAGGGCACACTCAGATGAGACTAGCTACGAGTAAAACCAACCCTCAAGTTTCCCCGAGGTGGCCCCGCAGGCAGCTCAGTTCGGACCAACACTTAGAGAAGCACTGGCCCAGGGGGGTTCAAATAAAGATGACCCTTGAGTCTGCAGAACCCTAGGGAAGGTGGTAGTTTGTTAGTGCAAATGGTAAAACCAAGGTTGGGCCTTGCTGGAGGAGTTTTATTCAAGGCGAACTATCAAGGGGTTCCCATTATAACCCAACCGTGTAAGGAACGCAAAATCCGGGAACATAACACCGATATGACGGAAACTAGGGCGGCAAGAGTGGAACAAAACACCAGGCATAAGGCCGAGCCTTCCACCCTTTACCAAGTATATAGATGTGTTAATTAAAGAAGAGATATTGTGATATCCCAACAAAATATCCATGTTCCAACATGGAACAAACTCCAATCTTCACCTGCAACTAGCAACGCTATAAGAGGGGCTGAGCAAAGCGGTAACATAGCCAAACAACGGTTTGCTAGGACAAGGTGGGTTAGAGGTTTGACATGGCAATATGGGAGGCATGATAAAGCATGTGGTAGGTATCGCGGCATAGGCATAGCAAAAGAGCAAGCATCTAGCAAGCAAAGATAGAAGTGATTTCGAGGGTATGGTCATCTTGCCTAAGATCCCGCAAGGACGAAGAACGAGTCCATGAAGAAGACAAACGGACAAAGTCGAACGGGTCCTCACAAATGCGACGTTAACGGAACCAACCCGAAGAAGCAACACCGGAAAGAAGCACACAACATAGTAAACAACCAACACACGAACATGGTATGATAGCGGGATGTGGTATGCGGTGCATATGCATGATTTGGAAAGGAAAGATTGAACCTGGCCTCAACTTGGAAAACCAAGAGTGCCACTGGAAAGGTGAGTTGATTTTGGTCGAAATCGATATAAAGACCACCGGAATCGGATGCACGGTTTGGAAATGACAAGCAAAACAAATATGGCACCGGTCTGCGATTAACAGCAAGAGACCATCTAAATGCATCAAGAACAACATGCTACAGCACTCTAACATGGCAACAAAATACATGGCAGGGATCCACTCATGATGTTTGACAAAAGAAGGACACTGAGCTACGGCTAATTCACTCAATAATAGAGTCAAACAAGCATGGAAAAAGTGCAAATGATAACAGGTTTCAGACTTAGTGAAATTATCAACAAGTCAGGATTTATCATCAGGAAGCAATGTTTAGAGCATGAAAACTACATGCTACAGGAACTTATCATGGCAAATCAAGGCATGGCATAAAGCTAATCTAAGCATATAACAAAAGTCCCTTAGTGACCATGAGCCAAAAGGGATCAGAAAATACAATTGCAAGCATGCGAACATAGCAAAAACATAAACAGATACAGACTTGGTGAAAAACTGGAGCATGCAAACAGATTAACAAGTAGGCATGTTTACGAGCTCGATGCACTCACTACAGAGCATGGCATGACAAACTAAGCATACACCCATCAATAAGACATGGCATAGAAGCTTGACATGGCAAGAACAACAACATAGCATGCACGAATCAATAGCAACATCCTCGGCAAAATCGCTAAACATGTCAACAATCTGCCAGGAACATTTTATAGCAAAAGTAGAGCTCGATTGACTCAAGCTAGGGTGCTCCATAATTGCAAACAAAGACATGGATGGACAGAGCACCACAATAATAACAAAACATCCTTCCTGATCATCCTCAAAAGAGGCACGAATCACTAGGAAACAACATGAACATATGGCATAAAGACAAAAACAGGACAATGACTTATAATAATTCTAAGTCCCTGAAATCAGCATCATTGAGTAGGCAACTTTGCATGCTTGTGCTAGTCACTAGGAAGATCACAAAAATACATGGCATACACCCCTGTAAAGATGGCATGGCATTCATCAAAATACATGTAGAGCTCAGGATCTAGCATGCACACATTAATCATGGCAAAAATGACAAAATGCCATTTGCTGAAACAGATCTGAAACTTTCCTCACATAGCCCTCTTCCAACAGCATTTTGGGCATCAAGATGAGCTCAAATGAAAATGATGCAATGAGATGAAATGATGTACTCGTCGAGACGAACATTTTGATATGCTATACGCACGAATCGGAGCCACAGATGCAAAGTTATGCACTGATGAAGATTGCAAAAAATATTAGGGTTTCAGGGAGAAAAGTCAACCTCTCGTCTAATCTAGATCCAGATTTGCACGCGGATCGAGACGGCGGCGGATCTCGCCGGAACAGTGGCGCCGGAGAAGAGGGGCCGGCGAGGGGGAGGTGCGTCGGCGACGAGGGAGGCCGGACGGCGGGGCGGCGTTGCGGTGCACCGGGTGGCAACGGCGGCCTGGGGACGCGGGAGCCGGCCGGGGCCGGAGCAGGCGGCGGGTCCGGCGGGCGGCGCGGTGGCACACCGGTGGGGCGAGGTCGCCGGAGCGGCGATGAGGCGGCCGGGCGGCGTGCCTCGCGGGCGGCGCGTGCCTCGGGAGGCCGCGGGCAGGCGGCGGCGACGGGATGGGCCCGCGCGGGCCCGCCACGGGCTCCGCGGGCCGTGGCGGCGGGGGAACGGCGGTGCGACAGCTGGCAGGCTCCGGTTGGCTCGGGGTGGCGGCGGAGACACGTGTCGCCCCAGGATTGGTCCGGGCGATGTGGCGGCGGGGTGGACGCGTCCGGCGCGGCGCGGAGGGAAAAATCTAGGGTTTCGTCCGCGAAAATGAACGGGGTGCACATATTTATAGGTAGAGGGAGCTAGGAGAGTCCAAATGAGGTGCGGTTTTCGGCCACACGATCATGATCGAACGACCGAGATGATGGAGGAGGTTTAGGTGGGTTTTGGGCCACTTTGGAGAGGTGTTGGGGCTGCAACACCCACGAGGCCTTTTCGGTCCCCCGGTTAACCGTTGGAGTATCAAACGAAGTCCAAATGGCACGAAACTTGACAGGCGGTCTACCGGTAGTAAACCAAGGCCGCATGACAAGTCTCGGTCCAATAAGAAACCATTTAACACCCGCACACGAAAAGAGGTAGAAAGGACCACCGGAGGACATAGGAGCGCCGGAATGCAAAACGGACAACGGGGAAAATGCTCAGATGCATGAGACGAACACGTATGCAAATGCGATGCACATGATGACATGATATGAGATGCATGACATGCAAGCAATGACAAGGCAACAACAACGAATAACTGGAGGACACCTGGCACATCGGTCTCGGGGCGTTACAACACTCCACCACTACAAGAGGATCTCGTCCCGAGATCTAGGATGGCACCGGAGGGACAACAGAAGAGAACGAGGAGAGGTAAAGCTAAGTTGCTTCTTTGACAAATGAGTGAAACCAAAGAACCTTGAAAAGGTCAAGCCAATTTCGAGAAAGGAATACAATGGAGAAGAACGAAGTTGAAAACACTCCGATAGAAAAGAAAAGAAACTTTATAAGATGAAAAGAACTAGAAGAGATGACACAACACTCTAGTTAGATGGATAAGCAAAGGAAAGAACAAGATCTTTGATAAAACGAGATGATGGTTGAAGAAAGCAATATCACAATGCCTCCGGAATGAAAGAATAGAAGGTGGATCGTCGGAACAAAAGATCAGAGAAGAAAACAACATCTTCCACCTCTAATGATCTTGAAAAGCATCTTAATGAGAAGGGTCGCACGGAGTTGTTGGACAACCAACAACGAAAAGAGTAAACTTGTTGTGGTCTTATGGAAAACATCTAAAAACCTATGAGGTGAAATTCTGCCACTAACAGAAACGATAGATTGGATTGATAAGAACAAGGAGACGAGAAACTTATTTCACCGGGAGGATAAATGAAGAGCTTGGGTCATTTATAAGCACCATAATTGGCAACATTCCCAATGGAAGGCTTTCATTGAAATATAAACCAAGATACTCCGACGAAGAGAATGACGGATTGAGAAGAGCTCCTGCTCGAAGAAATTGATGGGTTTAACTATCTCATTCCTGACAACTTGTGAATCACGGAGCACGACGGGAAATTATCACGAATGACATAACACCACCTCAAAGATAAGATAGGACGAATTGGACTTCGTTCTGCAAGATGAAGAATGCTTGAAGCTCCTATGAAAAGAATCTCGATGAACACTTCGAGAAGGAAATTAAATCCTTGATGAACCATCATGTAGAACCTTGATGAAGAACTCCGGTAACAAAAAGGATAACGAAAAGAAAGAGAAGTTGAAAATATAAAGTGAAACCTTGTAATGTTTTAGATGGATCTCCGTGATGATGAGAGCTTGGAACTCCGGGAAAAGAAAAGATAAACAAGTGAAACCGAGAATGCGATATGATGAACCACTCCGGAAAGCAGGAATAGAATTTGCTCGATGAAACAAGAATAAGAATTACATTATGCTTATCCTTCACCAATTAGATTGATGATGAGCAAATGGATTTGGCAAACTACTTATTCTCGTTGAAAGAATTAAGATAGATATAGCGCAAACTTGGGAAGGTCTTCAACGAATCACCACCCGGGATTGGAAAAAACGAATGAATTGACATGATAACGAAGGAAGAGACATCTTAAACGAACCACCGTAAGAATTGAAAAAGAACGAATAGAACATGAAGAAACACCGCGAAGGATTAGCAAATAAACGAAGATGCTTTCTAGGATTTAGATACATGAGAACGAAGAGATCACGAACTGATTAGAGAAAACTTGAATGATGCATCGGTAAGATTTAGAGAATGATAGCTGAAAGCTGGAATGGATAATCCCGAAATGATGGCCTTCGGATAAACAAACTGAAAAACTCTTGAAATGCTCCAGATGGATGAAAAGAATTCCCACAATCAAAACAATTATGAGAGGATGGCCTCAAACTAGAACCACGAATCTCTGAGAGAATGGATAAGATATGGAGCAAAAACTCTTCTTCGGTCTTCAAAATCCGAGAATGACGACGAGAAACACCACCAAGAATTGTTGAGGCACTCCAGAATTAAAATTGGAAAGGTTGAACCAACGATGAAAAGCATTTGAAAGATCTTGGTGAAAGACATTTGACTGATGATAATTCATTCTTACGCCAAACTTTAAAATATTAGAGAATAGCTCCGGTAGAATTAGAAGAGTCAGGTAAGATCCTGGGAAAAGACCTGTGGGTTAGGTCCCAGTCAAAAGAAACACCGTTGAACGATTTAAAAGATAGATTGTGCCGGTTGAGTTAAGTGACTTGAATGAGATAACATTCTCGAAAGATCTTGAATGAATGAGAATAAACACTAGCATCTTCTGAGATATCTTCAGCACTCCGGAACAAATGAATAGTGAGAGGTGAATGATTAAGAATTGCACCGGCATGAGAAAGCATTTGAAACAAGGAAAAGTGATATGATCAACACCAAAAGCTAGATTGGAATCCACCGTAAAAGATGAAAGAAATGAAGAATGATGAACTAGAAGCTCCATTAGAATCTTCATGAGAATCACGGGATAAGAACATTGAAAGACAAGAATGAAGAGTCTTCACATCCATAAGATGGATACTTGATTAAGAAAACTGAGTCCTTGAAGAAAAAGGGTGGGTGGACGGGAAAACAAAGGCAACTTGGAGACGGATGAAACAAACATCATTGAGAAGAACTGATAATTGATCTTGCGGATGTTGAAATGATCGGATCCACTTGAAGAGAAACACACCGGTTGAAAAGGATTGGCATGACGATCTCGATTATCATGAAGGATTAGTATTCACATCGAAGTATGAGAACACCGTTTAGGAAAGGTATGGAATCAACACTTGACATTGAAGCAACTCGAAAACCACAATTCAAAACAAAACAAAGGATTGGCTTGCAAAATAAGCCGGAACAAACATATGATAAAGATTTCGTCCGAAGTTTTCATGGTGGGGCCCACACGGGCTCGATCATACAGCACCATCATGTACAAGGCAGTGCACATGACATACTAAGCGTCCTTGAGTCAGCATAGCCAAGGACTCTTTAAGACACAACGAGACCACTATAAAACCAACCGTGGATAGGCGGACCACTAGACGTCGAACCCCAATTTCATATCATACATCTGACGGGAAGATATCCTAAGGTCTACTTGAATTCCCACTTATAAACTCCCGAAATTTTCCGGTTATGCATTCAGGTGTTGGGGATACAGGGGAAGCATAATATCTCACCCAAAACTAACAAATCCTACATCCAGTTGTATCCATCCTTCAACACATAACCAAGAAACCTTCGGAAATCGTTTACCTCAACCTTCGAAAAGCATCCGTTATACGAGTTATGGCAATACTCCCGAACTCCCGCCACAGTACTGGGTGGCGTCGAGGTTATCTCACCAACAACTGCATAAAAGAGATTTTCGATGTCGGCGAAACTCAGGTGTTCCAGAACCGCAATGATAAAATTGTGACGACAACACCTCGGAGCTCAACTCCCCGGGACACTGCCACAACCCCTAAATGTCAGGAGGCACCAAGAACAATGTTCTCATCACAAAACCATTGGAACAATTCCAAGATACCCGCGTGATCCTAATTTTTTTTAGTGAAATTTGAGAAGAGAAGAGTCAAAACTCTACGTCAGGATGCCTCACTAGATCCACGAAGGGACTGAGGAGTAAAAAGAATTCCTACTCTCCGATATATATAAAATCCTAAATGACTCAAAACATTTTTTTAGACTCAACAACGCCAGCGATTCGATCAAGCAGGGGGCTCCTAAGGTCGGGGAAGGCTCTGATACCAACTTGTAACGCCCTCAATGCGGCTATATCTCCCACATGTCGAAGCACGACTTAGAGGCATAATCGCATTGAAAGCAATGTCGCAAGTGAGGTAATCTTCACACAACCCATGTAATACATAAGGGAAAAAGATGCATAGTTGGCTTACAATCGCCACTTCACACAATTACATGAATAAATCATTACATCAACCAGATACAATCAAGGTCCGTCTAAGGAACCAAAATAAAAGAAGACTACCCCAAATGCTACACAGATCCCCGATCGACCCCAACTGGGCTCCACTACTAATCAACTAGAACGAAACAACACAAAGGACAAGATCTTCATCGAGCTCCTCCTTGAGCTTGGTTGCGTCACCTGTACGGTTTCATCGGCACCTGCAAGCTGGTTTTGGAAGTATCTGTGAGTCACGGGGACTCAGCAATCTCACACCCTCGCGATCAAGACTATTTAAGCTTATAGGAAGGTAAAAGGTATGAGGTTGAGCTGCAGCAAGAGACTAGCATATTTGGTGGCGAAAATACGCAAATGAGAGCGAGAAGAGAAGGCAAAAGCACGGTCGAACAACTATGATCAAGAAGTGATCCTAGAATACCCTACGTCAAGCATTACTCCAACACCGTGTTCACCTCCCGGTCTCCGCCGAGAAGAGACCATCACGGTTACACACGCGGTTGGTGCATTTTAATTAAGTTCAACTTCAGGTTTTCTACAACCGGACATTAACAAATTCCCATCTGCCCATAACCGCAGGCACGACTTTCGAAAGTTCAAACCCTGCAGGGGTGTCCCAACTTAGCCCATCACAAGCTCTCATGGTCAACGAAGGATATTCCTTCACCCAAGACAATCCGATCAGACTCGGCATCCCGGTTACAAGACATCCTCGACAATGGTAAAACAAGTCGAGCAAAGCCGCCCGAATGTGTCAACAAATCCCGATAGGAGCTGCACATATCTCGTTCTCAGGGCACACTCAGATGAGACTAGCTACGAGTAAAACCAACCCTCAAGTTTCCCCGAGGTGGCCCCGCAGGCAGCTCAGTTCGGACCAACACTTAGAGAAGCACTGGCCCAGGGGGGTTCAAATAAAGATGACCCTTGAGTCTGCAGAACCCTAGGGAAGGTGGTAGTTTGTTAGTGCAAATGGTAAAACCAAGGTTGGGCCTTGCTGGAGGAGTTTTATTCAAGGCGAACTATCAAGGGGTTCCCATTATAACCCAACCGTGTAAGGAACGCAAAATCCGGGAACATAACACCGATATGACGGAAACTAGGGCGGTAAGAGTGGAACAAAACACCAGGCATAAGGCGGAGCCTTCCACCCTTTACCAAGTATATAGATGCGTTAATTAAATAAGAGATATTGTGATATCCCAACAAAATATCCATGTTCCAACATGGAACAAACTCCAATCTTCACCTGCAACTAGCAACGCTATAAGAGGGGCTGAGCAAAGCGGTAACATAGCCAAACAACGGTTTGATAGGACAAGGTGGGTTAGAGGTTTGACATGGCAATATGGGAGGCATGATAAAGCATGTTGTAGGTATCGCGACATAGGCATAGCAAAAGAGCGAGCATCTAGCAAGCAAAGATAGAAGTGATTTCGAGGGTATGGTCATCTTGCCTAAGATCCCGCAAGGAGGAAGAATGAGTCCATGAAGAAGACAAACGGACGAAGTCGAACGGGTCCTCACAAACGCGACATTAACGGAACCAAACCGAAGAAGCAACACCGGAAAGAAGCACACAACATAGCAAACAACCAACACACGAACATGGTATGATATGCGGGATGCGGTATGCGGTGCATATGCATGATTTGGAAAGGAAAGATTGAACCTGGCCTCAACTTGGAAAACCAAGAGTGCCACTGGAAAGGTGAGTCAATTTCGGTCGAAATCGATATAAAGATCACCAGAATCGGATGCACGGTTTGGAAATGACAAGCAAAACAAATATGGCACCGGTCTGCGATTAACAGCAAGAGACCATCTAAATGCATTAAGAACAACATGCTACAGCACTCTAACATGGCAACAAAATACATGGCAGGGATCCACTCATGATGTTTGACAAAAGATGAATACTGAGCTACGGCTAATTCACTCAATAACAGGGTCAAACAAGCATGGAAAAAGTGCAAATGTTAACAGGTTTCAGACTTGGTGAAATTATCAACAAGTCAGGAATTTATCATCAGGAAGCAATGTTTAGAGCATGAAAACTACATGCTACAGGAACTTATCATGGCAAAGCAAGGCATGGCATAAAGCTACTCTAAGCATATAACAAAAGTCCCTTAGTTACCATGAGCCAAAAGGGATCAGAAAATACAATTGCAAGCATGTGAACATAGCAAAAACATAAACAGATACAGACTTAGTGAAAAACTGGAGCATGCAAACAGATTAACAAGTAGGCATGTTTACGAGCTCGATGCACTCACTACAGAGCATGGCATGAAAAACTAAGCATACACCCATCAAGAAGACATGGCATAGAATCTAGTCATGGCAAGAACAACAACATAGCATGCACGGATCAATATCAACATCCTCGGCAAAATCGCTAAACATGTCAACAATCTGCCAGGAACATTTTATAGCAAAAGTAGAGCTCGATTGACTCAAGCTAGGGTGCTCCATAATTGCAAACAAAGACATGGATGAATAGAGCACCACAATAATAACAAAACATCCTTCCTGATCATCCTTAAAAGAGGCACGGATCACTAGGAAACAACATGAACATATGGCATAAAGACACAAACAGGACAAGGATGGGCCCGCGCGGGCCCGCGACGGGCTCCGCGGGCCGCGTCGGCGGAGGAACGGCGGCGCGACAGCTGGCAGGCTCCGGTTGGCTCGGGGTGGCGGCGGAGACACGTGTCGCCCCGGGATTGGTCCGGGCGACGTGGCGGCGGGGTGGACGCGTCCGGCGCGGCGCGGAGGGAAAAATCTAGGGTTTCATCTGCGAAAATGAACGGGGTGCACATATTTATAGGTAGAGGGAGATAGGAGAGTCCAAATGAGGTGCGGTTTTTGGCCACGCGATCGTGATCGAACGAACGAGATGATGGAGGAGGTTTAGGTGGGTTTTGGGCCACTTTTGTGGGGTGTTGGGCTGCAACACCCACGAGGCCTTTTCGGTCCCTCGGTTAACCGTTGGAGTATCAAACGAAGTCCAAATGGCATGAAACTTGACAGGCGGTCTACTGGTAGTAAACCAAGGCTGCATGACAAGTCTCGGTCCAATCTGAAACCGTTTAACACCCGCACATGAAAAGAGGTAGAAAGGACCACCGGAGGACATAGGAGCACCGGAATGCAAAACGGACAACGGGGAAAATGCTTGGATGCATGAGACGAACACGTATGCAAATGCGATGCACATGATGACATGATATGAGATGCATGACACGCAAGCAATGAAAAGGCAACAACAGCGAATAACTGGAGGACACCTGGCACATCGGTCTTGGGGCGTTACAGACTTGTGGGGGAATCATAGTCTCCATCATCCTTTCCTCACTGGGACAATGCTCTAATAATGATGATGATCACACTTTTATTTTCTTACAACTCAAGAATTACAACTCGATACTTAGCACAAAATATGGCTCTATATGAATGCCTCCGGCGGTGTACCGGGATGTGCAATGATGCATGAGTGACATGTATGAAAGAATTATGAACGGTGGCTTTGCCACAAATACAATGTCAACTACATGATCATGCATAGCAATATGACAATGATGGAGCGTGTTATAATAAACGGAACGGTGGAAAGTTGCATGGCAATATATCTCGAAATGACTATGGAAATGCCATAGTAGATAGGTATGGTGGCTGTTTTGAGGAAGGTATATGGTGGGTTTATGGTACCGGCGAAAGTTGCGCAGTACTAGAGAGGCTAGCAATGGTGGAAGGATGAGAGTGCGTATAATCCATGGACTCAATATTAGTCATAAGGAACTCACATACTTATTGCAAAAATCTATTAGTTATCGAAACAAAGTACTACGCGCATGCTCCTAGGGGGATAGATTGGTAGGAAAAGACCATCGCTCGTCCCCGACCGCCACTCATAAGGAAGGCAATCAATAAATAAATCATGCTCCGACTTCATCACATAACGGTTCACCATACGTGCATGCTACGGGAATCACAAACTTCAACACAAGTATCTCTCAAATTCACAACTACTCAACTAGCATGACTCTAATATCACCATCTCCGTATCTCAAAACAATTATCAAGTATAAAACTTCTCTTAGTATTCAATGCACTTTATATGAAAGTTTTTATTATATCCCTCTTGGATGCCCATCATATTAGGACTAATTTCATAACCAAAGCAAATTACCATGCTGTTTAGGACTCTCAAAATAATATAAGTGAAGCATGAGAGTTCAATAATTTCTATAAAATAAAACCACCACCGTGCTCTAAAAAGATATAAGTGAAGCACAAGAGCAAACAACAAATTATTCCAAAAGATATAAGTGAAGATCAACGAGTAGTTGAATAATTATGCAACTATGTGAAGACTCTCTAACATTTAATAATTTCAGATCTTGGTATTTTATTCAAACAGCAAGCAAAACTTAAATAACATATAATGACGCTCCAAGCAAAACACATATCATGTGGCGAATAAAAATATAGCTCCAAGTAAAGTTACCAATGAATGAAGACGAAAGAGGGGATGCCTTCCGGGGCATCCCCAAGCTTAGGCTTTTGGTGTAACGCCCTCGATGCAGCTATATCTCCCACGTGTCGAAGCACGACTTAGAGGCATAACCACATTGAAAGCAATGTCGCAAGTGAGGTAATCTTCACACAACCCATGCAATACATAAGGGAAAAAGATATATAGTTGGCTTACAATCGCCACTTCACACAATACATGAATAAAGCCTTACATCATCCAGATACAATCAAGGTCGGACTACGGAACCAAAATAAAAATAAGACTACCCCAAAAGCTACACAGATCCCCGATCGACCCAACTGGGCTCCACTACTGATCAACTGGAAACGGAAACAACATAACGAACACGATCTTCATCGAGCCCCTCCTTGAGCTCGGTTTCGTCACCTGCACGGTATCATCGGCACCTGCAAGCTGGTTTTGGAAGTATCTGTGAGTCACGGGGACTCAGCAATCTCACACCCTCGCGATCAAGACTATTTAAGCTTATGGGTAAGGTAAAGGTATGAGGTGGAGCTGCAGCAAGCGACTAGCATATATGGTGGCTAACATATTCGCAAAAGAGAGCGAGAAGAGAAGGCAAAGGCACGAGCGACAAACTATGATCAAGAAGTGATCCTATAACAACCTATGTCAAACATAACTCCAACACCGTGTTCACTTCCCGGACTCTGCCGAGAAGAGACCATCACGGTTACACACCCGGTTGATGCATTTTAATTAAGATAACTTTAGGTTTTCTACAACCAGACATTAACAAATCCCCATCTGCCCATA
Source organism: Triticum urartu (assembly GCF_056163025.1). Taxonomy (NCBI): domain Eukaryota; kingdom Viridiplantae; phylum Streptophyta; class Magnoliopsida; order Poales; family Poaceae; genus Triticum; species Triticum urartu. The sequence continues at coordinate 623,177,946 of NC_141875.1, forward strand.
ACCGCGGGCATGACTTTCGAAAGTTCAAATCCCTACAGGGGTGTCCCAACTTAGCCCATCACAAGCTCTCACGGTCAACGAAGGATATTCCTTCTCCCAAGACAATCCGATCAGACTCGGCATCCTGGTTACAAGACATCCTCGACAATGGTAAAACAAGTCCAGCAACACTGCCCGAATGTGCCGACAAATCCCGATAGGAGCTGTACATATCTCGTTCTCAGGGCACACTCAGATGAGACATCCTACGAGTAAAACCAACCCTCAAGTTGCCCCTAGGTGGCCCCGCAGTCTACTCGGTCAGACCAACACTCAGAGGAGCACTGGCCCAGGGGGGTTCAAATAAAGATGACCCTTAAGTCTGAGAACCCAAGGGAAAGAAAAGGCTAGGTGGCGAATGGTAAAACCAATGTTGGGCATTGCTGGAGGAGTTTTATTCAAGGCGAACTATCAAGGGGTTCCCATTATAACCCAACCGTGTAAGGAATGCAAAATCCGAGAACATAACACCGATATGACGGAAACTAGGGCGGCAAGAGTGGAACAAAACACCAGGCATAAGGCCGAGCCTTCCACCCTTTACCAAGTATATAGATGCATTAATTAAATAAGAGATATTGTGATATCCCAACAAAATATCCATGTTCCAACAAGGAACAAACTCCAATCTTCACCTGCAACTAACAACGCTACAAGAGGGTCTGAGCAAAGCGGTAACATAGCCAAACAACGGTTTTCTAGGACAAGGTGGGTTAGAGGCTTGGCTTAGCAATATGGGAGGCATGATATAGCAAGTGGTAAGTATCGCAGCATAGGCATTGCAAAAGAGCGAGCAACTAGCAAGCAAAGATAGAAGTGATTTCGAGGGTATGGTCATCTTGCCTGAGATCCCGCAAGGACGAAGAACGAGTCCATGAAGAAGACAAACGGACGTAGTCGAACGGGTCCTCACAAACGCGACGTTATCGGAACCAACCCGAAGAAGCAACACCAGAAAGAAGCACACAATATAGTAAACAACCAAGCATAACATGGCATGATGCACAACCAAGTATGATGCATGTCCGATTTAAGTATGCATTGCATGGCAAAGTGCACAAACAATCCTACAAATTAAGTGGAGCTCATTATGCAACGGAGTTGCATATTGACGAAAACACCACATGACTTATTTAGTTCTCTCTCGTTTATGTACCCAACAAGATTAAATGTTGTTAGCATGGCAAGAGGTGAAGCATAAAGAAACTATCTATCTAGGCAAGTTTAAATGAGGCCGGAAATAACAAACAACGATTCCGGTAAAGCCCCCTATGCATATTTTAAGATTTGGTACTGTTCTGCCCTAAACCATATTTTATAGTTATTAAACATGCAAGATGATGCCACCATGTTAAACTAGGCAAAATTCTACCCCATTTACATATATAATTTATTTAATTCGGAGCTACGGTTAATTAGTTATGAAATAAACCATTTTAGCATGACATTTATGCAAAAACAACAATTTTACACATTTTAAACATAGAAGAAAGTTGCAAATTAATAATCTACACAAAATTCTAAGCATTTTACATATATAAAGTATTTTAATCCGATGCACGGTTTAGAAGTTATTAAATGCATGAACATGGAGGGGTTTTCTGCAAAACCTACAGTCTCTGATAATTAGCAAAAGCCCATGCGCTGGAAAAAAATACACGGGCCGAGACTAGCTGGGCCAAAAGAAGGAAAAAAATAGAGGCACTAGGGGTTTGCCTCACCATGGGCCTTGGCCCGATTGAGGAAGAAGGGCCGGCCTGGGGAACGAAGATGGTTGCTGGGCCTCAGTCAATGCGATAACGGGGAACCGCTCCTTCGTCCTCTGCTCGATAGAGACAGAACACGGTGCTGAAGGTCAACGGCGAAGCGGCAACGGGTCTCGGCGCGGCAACAGGCGATGCAAGGGAGTCGACTCGGGCGTTGGTCGCTGGTCGTCCTCGTCCTCCAAGCAGCGGGTCAACGCAGGCGGCGGCTCACTCGTTTTCAGCACGCACAGAGACGCGCGGGAGGATGCAGAAGCAGGGCACGACGATAGGGGACTTGGCGCACGGCGGAGCGATGGGAACGGGAGGCGGAGCTCGCCGGGGATGGAGGGATCCGCTTGTTTCCGGGCCGGATCCGGCCAACGGGGCGTCGACGGAGCTCCGGCGAGGGTTGACCAAGGCGGCGGCGACCTACAACTGATGAAATACAGAGAGAGAGGGAGATCGTGAGAGAGAGCCGGGGACCACGAGGAAAAACAGAGGTGAGGAGGGAGAGGAAGGCCACAGTCCTGCTGGTCCGGTGCTTCCCATCGCCGACGGGGACGGCTGGCTTGATCCGCTCGGGGTCGAGGTGAGTGCCTCTGCGGGAGGAGGCAGATCGGGAGGAGGTAGTGGCTGGTTGCGTGCGGGTGGATTTGGATCGAGGCTGCCGATTAGGGATTGGTTTGGCGCTGAAACCAAGGGAGAGAGTGGTGGCAGCGGACACAGGATGGATGGGACAGATCCCTAGTTTCTAGGGTTTCATCTGTGTATAAATAGCAGGTGGGTTAAATTAGGGGCTATCCGGTCCCTTCGATCGTAATCGGACGGCCGCGAATAACTATGTTAGGAAGTCCAATTAACAAAATGGAGACGTTTTGTAGTTGTTTGGGGATGATCCGGCCACAACGGTGACGACTGCTCGGGTCGGGTCCGGGACAACTTTTTGGAAGCGCGCGCGAGGAGGGCCGCGGGCTGACGAGAGAGGTTAGGTTGGGCCTGGCGGTAGGTAGTGGACTGTGCAGAAGGCCTCAGGCTGAGAGAAGAGAAGGGAGAGAGGCCCGGCTACTGTTTCCGGAGAGCGAAAACGTCCAACGTGTGCCCGGCTATAATGCCGCTATAGTTTAACGGTTGGGCTAACAAACGAACTCTGAATGCGATGAAACTTGACAGGCGGTCTATCTACACTATAATAAGACCACACGCCAACTTTCAACCCAATCCGAGAACATTTTCCAGCCACTTATAAAATAATATTTCGGACGTGCCGCGGGCGCGTGCAAGTGTGTCTGGGCTCAGAACGGATGACAGAAGGAACTGGGAGAACCCGGGCGAATGCAAGTTTCGAAAACATGGTGATGCAATGCACATGATGACATGACCAGATGCGACATGCAAGCAAATGACATGGCAACGACAATGAAAAACTGGGAGACACCTGGCACATCGGTCTCGGGGCGTTACAACACTCCACCACTACGAGAGGATCTCGTCCCGAGATCTAGAATGGCACCGGAGAGAAAATGGAAGAGAAAGAGAAGAGGTAGAACTAAGTTGCTTCTTGACAAACAAGTGAAACCAAAGAACCTTGCGAGGTTGAACAAATTTAAGTAAAAAAAGCAACGGAGATGAACGAAGTTGAAAACACTCTGTTAGAAAAGAGGAACAAGGAAGAACAAATTCGGGCAGCAGTCCGGTTGAAAAGAAAAGGAATTGAATAAGAACTTGATAAGATGAGAAGATACTGGATGAAATCACAACACAATGCCTCCAGAACTATTGAATGAATGGAACAAGGGGTAAGAAGGATCTCATATAGCACTCCAGTTGAAAAGAGATGCAAGGCTTATAAGGCGAAAAGAACTTGAGCAAAAGGAACAACACTCCGGTTAAATGGATAGGCATGAAAAGAACATGATCTTTGACAAAACGGGATGATGGGAGAGAAAGCAACATCACAAAGCCTACGGAAGAAAATAATAGAAGATAGATCATTGAAATAAAAGAATGGAGAAGAAAATGCCAACTTCTGTCACAAAAGAGTTTGAGAAGGCATCCTTAGGAGAAGGGTCGAACGGAGTTGTTGGAAAACCAACAACGAAAAGATAAGCTTGTAGTGGGATTATGGAGAACATCTCAAAACTTAAGGTGAAATTCTGCCACTAACGAAAACAAGATTGGATTGATAAGAACAAGAAGACGAGGAACTTGTTCACCGGGAGGATAAAGAAGAACTTGGGTCCTTTATAAGCACCATAGATAGCAACAATCCTTTAGGGAAGGCTTTAGGTGAAATATAACCCAAGATAACTCCAAAGAAGAGATTGATGGATTAAAAATACCTCATTCTTAACAACATGTGGATCATGAAACATGAGCTCAAATTATCAAGAATGACATAATACCACCTCCACTGATACGGAAGAAAGAATTGCACTCCGGATAGCAAGATGAAGAATGCTTGAACTCCTCTGAAAAGAATCTTGATGAACACTTCGAGAAGAAATTGAATCCTTGATCAACCATCATGTAGAGCCTCCATGAAGAACTCCGGTAAGAAAAGAATGAACAATCAAAATGAAGGATAAAAAGAATAAGGTTGCAGCCTTGCAATGATTTAGATGGATCTTCGTGATGATATAATGCGGAAAACATGGAACTCCGGAAAAGAAAAGATGAAACAATTGAAACCGAGAATTGATATGATGAACCACTCCGGAAAGCAGGAAATTAGATCACTTGGATGAAACAATAATAAGAATTACGTTATGCTTATCCTTCACCAATTAAATTGATGACAAGCAATGGATTTCACACAACTTATTCCCGTAGAAAGGATTAAGAGAGATATAGCTCAAACTTGAGAAGGTCTTCGACGAACCACCGGTAGAATTGAGACAACGAATAAATTGATATGATAATGAAGGAAAAGAAATCTTGAATGAACCACCGTAAGAATTAAAAACGAACGAAGCAAGGGGAATGAATCCCCGGTAAGGATTAGCAAATGAACGAAGGTACTTAAGAGAAATCAAGATGCAAGGGAATGGAGAGATCATAAACTGATTAGAGGATATATTAACGATGCACCGGTAAGATTGGAGAATGATTACTGAAAGCTGAGAATGAATAAACCTGAATTGATGGACTCTGGATAATCAAACTGAGAAGACTCTTGAATTGCTCCGGATAGGTGAAAAGAATTCTCACAATCAAAACCATTATGAGAGGATGGCGTCGAACTAGAACCACGAATCTCTGAGAGAACGGATAAGATATGGAGGTAAAACTCTTCTTCGGTCTTCCAATGTTGAGAATGACGACGTGAAACACCACCAAGAATTATTGAGGCACACCAGAATGAAGAATGGAAAGGTTGAACCAACGATGAAAAGAATTTGAAAGATCTTGGAGAAAGACATTTGACTGATGATAATTCATTCTTACGTCAAACTTTAGAAAAGAATTTGAGAAGCTCCGGAAAAAAAATAAGAAGAGTCAGGTAAGATCCTGGGAAAGACCTGTGGGTTAGGGCCCACTCAAAGAAACACCGTTGAAATGATTTAAAAGAGAGGTTCCACCGGTTTGAATTTAAATGGCTTAAATGAGATAACATCCTCGAAAGAGCTTGAACGAAAGCAGAGTGTAAGCGCGAATCTTCGGGATATCTTGAGCACTCCGGAACAATTGAATAGCGAGAAATGACTGAATATGAGGTGCACCGGCAAGAGAAGGTATTTGAAACGAGGAAAGGATATGATCAACAAAGCTTGAATTGGTTCCACCGAAGAAGAAAAAGAACGAATAATGATGAACTAGAAGCTCCGTTAGAATCTTCGTGAGAAACACCGGGTAATAACATTGAAAGGAAAGAAAGAAGAGACTTCACATCAATAAAATGATACTTGATTGAGATATATGAGTCCTCGGAGAAAAAACAAGGGAGGGAGGGCGGGAAAAACAAAGGCAACTTGGAGATGGATGAAACAAACAACATTGAGAAAACTTGAGTTGATCTTGCAGATGTTGATCGGATCCACTTGAAGAGAAATACGCTAGTTGAAAAGGATTGTCATGACAATCTCAATTATCAAGAAGGATTAGTATTCACATAGGCACATGAGAACACCGCTTGGGGAAGGTATGGAATCACACTTGACTTCGAAGCAACTCGAATACCACAACTCAAAACAAAACAAAAGGATTGGCTTGCAAAATAAGCCGGAACAAACATATGATAGAGATTTCGTCCGAAGTTTTCGTGGTGGGGCCTACACGGGCTCGATCGTACAACACCATCATGTACAAGGCAGTGCACATGACATACGAAGCGTCCCCGAGTCGGCATAGCCAAGGACTCTTTAAGACATAACGAGACCACTGTAAAACCAACCGTGGATAGGCGGACCACTAGACGTCGAACCCCAATTTCATATCATACATCTGTCGGAAAGATATCCTAAGAGCTACTTGAATTCCCACTTATAAACTCCTGATATTTTCCGGTTATGCAATCAGGTGTTGGGGATACAGGGGAAGCATAATATCTCACCCAAACTAGCAAATCCTACATCCAGCTATATCCATCCTTCAACACATAGCCAAGAAACCTTCGGAAATCGTTTACCTCAACCTTCGAAAAGCATCCGTTATACGAGTTATGGCAATACTCCCGAACTCCCGCCCCAGTACTAGGTGGCGTCGAGGTTATCTCACCAACAACTTCATAAAAGAGATTTTCGATGTCAGCGAAACTCAGGTATTCCAGAACTGCAACGATAAAATTGTGATGACAACACCTCGGAGCTCAACTCCCTGGGACACTGCCACAACCCCTAAATGTCAGGAGGCACCAAGAACAATGTTCTCATCACAAAACCATTGGAACAATTCCAAGATACCCGCGTGATCCTAAATTTTTTTTTTGTGAAATTTGAGAAGAGAAGAGTCAAAACTCTACGTCAAGATGCCTCACCAGAGCGACGAAGGGACTGAGGAGTAAAAGAATCCTACTCTCTGATATATATAAATCCTAAAAGACTCAAAACAGTTTTCTAGACTCAACAACGCCAGCGATTCGATCAAGCAGGGGGCTCCTAAGTCGGGGAAGGCTCTGATTACCAACTTGTAACGCCCTCGATGCGGCTATATCTCCCACGCACGACTTAGAGGCATAACCGCATTGAAAGCAATGTCGCAAGTGAGGAAATATTTGTTGGGGAACATAGCAATAATTCAAAATTTTCCTACGTGTCACCAAGATCAATCTATGGAGTCATCTAGCAACGAGGGAGGAGTGGATCTACATACCCTTGTAGATCGCGCGCGGAAGCGTTCAAGAGAATGGGGTTGATGGAGTCGTACTCGTCGTGATCCAAATCACCGATGATCCTAGCGCCGAACGGACAGCACCTCCGCGTTCAACACACGTACGGAGTAGCGATGTCTCCTCCTTCTTGATCCAGCAAGGGGGAAGGAGAGGTTGAGGAAGATGGCTCCAACAGCAGCACGATGGCGTGGTGATGGTGGAGCTGCAGTATTCCGGCAGGGCTTCGCCAAGCACTATGGAGGAGGAGGAGGTGTTGGAGAGGGAGAGGGAGGCACCAAAGGCAAGGGTGTGAGAGTCCCTCCTTCCTCCTCTATATATAGGGAGCCTAGGGGGGGCGCCGGCCCTAGGAGATCCAATCTCCTAGGGGGCGGCGGCCAAGGGAGGAATCCCTCCTCCCCAAGGCACCTAGGGGGTGCCTTCCCCCTTTGGGACTCTTCCCCTTTTTTTATCTCTTGGCGCATGGGCCCCTTGGGGCTGGTGCCCTTGGCCCATATAGGCCAAGGCGCACCCCCTACAGCCCATGTGGCCCCCCGGGGCAGGTGGCCCCACCCGGTGGACCCCCGGGACCCTTTCGGTGGTCCCGGTACAATACCGGTGACCCCGAAACTTGTCCCGATGGCCGAAATAGCACTTCCTATATATAATTCTTTACCTCCGGACCATTCCGGAACTCCTCGTGACGTCCGGGATCTCATCCGGGACTCTGTGATGTTTCAAAATTCTAATGCAAACTACAATTTTAAACATTTTAAACATAGATGAAAGTTGCATATTAATAATCTACACAAAATTCTAAGCATTTTACATATATAAAGTATTTTAATCCGATGCACGGTTTAGAAGTTATTTAATGCATGAACATGGAGGGGTTTTCTGCAAAACCTACAGTCTCTGATAATTAGCAAAAACCCAGGCGCTGGAAAAAAATACATGGGCCGAGACCAGCTGGGCCAAAAGAAGGAAAAAAGAGAGGCACTAGGGGGTTTGCCTCACCATGAGCCTTGGCCCGATTGAGGAAGAAGGGCCGGCCTGGGGAACGAAGATCGTTGTTGGGCCTCAGTCAATGCGATAACGAGGAACTGCTCCTTCGTCCTCTGCTCGAAAGAGACAGAACGCGGCGCTGAAGGTCAACGGTGAGGCGGCAGCGGGTCTCGGCGCGGCAACATGCGATGCAAGGGAGTCGACTCGGGCGCTGGTCCCTGGTCGTCCTCGTCCTCGAAGCAGCGGGTCAACGCAGGCAGCAGCTCACTCATTTTCAGCGTGCACAGAGATGAGCGGGAGGATGCAGAAGCAGGGCACGACGACAGGGGACTTGGCGCATGGCGGAGCGACGGGAACGGGAGGCGGAGCTTGCCGGGGATGGAGGGATCCGCTTGTTTCTGGGCCGGATCCGGCTAAAGGGGCGTCGACGGAGCTCCGGCGAGGGTTGACCAAGGCGGCGGCGACCTGCAGCTGACGAAATACAGAGAGAGAGGGAGATCATGAGAGAGAGCCGGGGAGCACGAGGAAAAACAGAGGGGAGGAGGGAGAGGAAGGCCACTGTCCTGCTGGTCCGGTGCTGCCCATCGCCGGCAGGGACGGCTGGCTTGATCCGCTCGGGGTCGAGGTGAGTGCCTCTGCGGGAGGAGGCAGATCGGGAGGAGGTAGTGGCTGGTTGCGTGCGGGTGGATTTGGATCGAGGCTGCCGATTGGGGATTGGTTTGGCGCTGAAACCAAGGGAGAGAGTGGTGGCGGCGGACACGGGATGGATGGGACAGATCCCTAGTTTCTAGGGTTTCATCTGTGTATAAATAGCAGGTGGGTTAAATTAGGGGCTATCCGGTCCCTTCGATCGTAATCGGACGGTCGCGAATAACTATTTTAGGAAGTCCAATTAACAAAACGGAGACGTTTTATAGATGTTTGGGGATGATCCGGACACAACGGTGACGACTGCTCGGGTCGGGTCCGGGAAAACTTTTCGGACGCGCGCGCGAGGAGGGCCGCGGGCTGACGAGAGAGGTTAGGTTGGGCCTGGCGGTAGGTAGTGGACTGTGTAGAAGGCCTCAGGCTGAGAGAAGAGAAGGGAGAGAGGCCTGACGACTGTTTCCGGAGAGCGAAAATGTCCGACGTGTGCCCGACTATAATGTCGCTATAGTTTAACGGTTGGGCTAACAAACGAACTCCGAATGCGATGAAACTTGACAAGCGGTCTATCTACACTATAATAAGACCACACGCCAACTTTCAACCCAATCCGAGAACATTTTCCAGCCACTTATAAAATAATATTTCGGACGTGCCGCGGGCGCGTGCAATTGTGTCTGGGCTCAGAACGGACGACGGAAGGAACTGGGAGAACCCGGGCAAATGCAAGTTTCGAAAACATGATGATGCAATGCACATGATGACATGACAAGATGCGACACGCAAGCAAATGACATGGCAACGACAGCGAAAAACTGGGAGACACTTGGCACATCGGTCAAGGGGCGTTACATTGGGCATCCCCAAGCTTAGGCTCTTGCCACTCCTTATTCCATAGTCCATCGAATATTTACCCAAAACTTGAAAACTTCACAACATAAAACTTAACAGAAAACTCATAAGATCCTTTAGTATAAGAAAATAAATCACCACTTAGGTACTGTTTTGAACTCATTCTAAATTCATATTGGTGTAATATCTACTGTATTCCAACTTATCTATGGTTCATACCCTCCGATACTACTCATAGATTCATCAAAATAAGCAAACAACACATCCAAAACAGAATCTGTCAAAAACAGAACAGTCTGTAGTAATATGGATCAAATGTATACTTATGGAACTCATAAAATTCTCAAATAGTTTGCTGGACCTGAGGAATTTATCTATTAATCATATGCAAAAGGAATTAACTAAATAGCACTCTTCAAATAAAAATGGCAGCAATTCTCGTGAGCGCTAAAGTTTCTGTTTTTTGCAGCATGATCATAAAGACTTCACCCAAGTCTTACCAAAGGTTCTACTTGGCACAAACACTAATTAAACAACTAAAACCACATCTAAAAAGAGGCTAGATGAATTATTTATTACTAAACAGGAGCAAAAAGCAAGGAACTAAAATAAAATTGGGTTGCCTCCCAACAAGCGCTATCGTTTAACGCCCCTAGCTAGACATGATGATTTTAATGATGCTCAGATAAAAGATAAGAATTGTAACATAAAGAGAGCATCATGAATAATATGACTAGCACATTTAAGTCTAACCCACTTCCTATGCATAGGTATTTTGCAAGCAAACAACTTGTGGGAACAAGAATCAACTTGCATAGGAAGGTAAAACAAGCATAACTTCAAAACTTTAAGCACATAGAGAGGAAACTTAATATCATTGCAATTCCTACAAGCATAAGTTCCTCCCTCATAATAATTTTCAGTAGCATCATGATTGAATTCAATAATATAACCATCACATAAATTATTCTTTTCATGATCTACAATCATAGAAAATTTATTACTCTCCACACAAGCAAAATTCTTCTCATGAATAATAGTGGGAGCAAACTCAACAAAATAATTATCATGTGAGGCATAATCCAATTGAAAACTAAAATCATGATGACAAGTTTCATGGATATCATTATTCTTTATAGCATACAAGTCATCACAATAATCATCATAGATAGAAACTTTGTTCTCATAATCAATTGGAACCTCTTTCGAAATAGTGGATTCATCAGAAAATAAAGTCATGTCCTCTCCAAATCCATTTTCATCAATATAATTATCATAAATAGGAGGCATGCTTTCTTCATAATAAATTTTCTCATCAAAACTTGGGGGACAAAAAATATCATCTTCATCAAACATAGCTTCCCCAAGCTTGTGGCTTTGCATATCATTAGCATCATGGATATTCAAGGAATTCATACTAACAACATTGCAATCATGCTCATCATTCAAATATTTAGTGCCAAACATTTTAATGCATTCTTCATCTAGCACTTGAGCACAATTTTCCTTCCCATCATACTCACGAAAGATATTAAAAAGATGAAGCGTATGAGGTAAACTCACTTCCATTTTTTTATAGTTTTCTTTTATAAACAAAACTAGTGATAAAACAAGAAACAAAAAGATTCGATTGCAAGATCTAAAGATATACCTTCAAGCGCTAACCTCCCCGGCAACGGTGCCAGAAAAGAGCTTGATGTCTACTACACAACCTTCTTCTTGTAGACGTTGTTGGGCCTCCAAGTGCAGAGGTTTGTAGGACAGTAGCAAATTTCCCTCAAGTGGATGACCTAAGGTTTATCAATCCGTAGGAGGCGTAGGATGAAGATGGTCTCTCTCAAGCAACCCTGCAACCAAATAACAAAGAGTCTCTTGTGTCCCCAACACACCCAATACAATGGTAAATTGTATAGGTGCACTAGTTCGGCGACGAGATGGTGATACAAGTGGTATATGGATGGTAGAAAAAGGTTTTTGTAATCTGAAATTATAAAAACAGCAAGGTAACTAATGGTAAAAGTGAGCGTAAACGGTATTGCAATGATAGGAAACAAGGCCTAGGGTTCATGCTTTCACTAGTGCAAGTCCTCTCAACAATAATAACATAATTGGATCACATAAATATCCCTCAACATGCAACAAAGAGTCACTCCGAAGTCACTAATAGTGGAGAACAAATGAAGAGATTATGGTAGGGTACGAAACCACCTCAAAGTTATTCTTTCCAATCAATCCGTTGGGCTATTCCTATAAGTGTCACAAACAGCCCCAGAGTTCGTACTAGAATAACACCTTAAAACACAAATCAACCAAAACTCTAATGTCACCTAGATACTCCAATGTCACCTCAAGTATCCGTGGGTATGATTATATGATATGCGTCACACAATCTCAGATTCATCTATTCAACCAACACATAGAACCTCAAAGAGTGCCCCAAAGTTCCTACCGGAGAATCACGAAGAAAACATGTGCCAACCCCTATGCTTAGGTTCATGGGCGGAACCCGCAAGTTGATCACCAAAACATACATCAAGTGAATCACGTGATATCCCATTGTCACCACAGATACTCACGGCAAGACATACATCAAGTGTTCTCAAATCTTTAAAGACTCAATCCGATAAGATAACTTCAAAGGGGAAACTCAATCCATTACAAGAGAGTAGAGGGGGGAGAAAACATCATAAGATCCAACTATAATAGCAAAGCTCGCGATACATCAAGATCGTACCACCTCAAGAACATGAGAGAGAGAGAGATCAAACACATAGGTACTAGTACATACCCTCAGCCCCAAGGGAGAACTACTCCTTCCTCGTCATGGAGAGCATAGGGTTGATGAACATGACCACCAGAGAGGGATTGCCCCCTCCGGCAGGGTACCGTAACGGGTCTAGATTGGTTTTCGGTGGCTACGGAGGCTTCTGGCGGCGGAACTCCCGATCTATTGTGCTCCCCGATAGTTTTAGGGTATATGGAGATATATAGGCAGAAGAAGTATGCCAGGGGGGCCACGAGGGGCCCACGAGGGTGGAGGGCACGCCCAGGGGGGTGGGCGCGCCCCCCTGCCTCGTGGCCTCCTCGTAGATCCCCTGACGTGCACTCCAAGTCTTCCGGGCTTCTTCTGATCCAAAAATAAGTTCCGTGAAGTTTCAGGTCAATTGGACTCCGTTTGGTTTTCCTTTTCTGTGATATTCTAAAACAAGGTAAAAACAGAAAGTGGCACTGGGCTCTGGGTTAATAGGTTAGTCCCAAAAATCATATAAAATAGCATATAAATGCATATAAAACATCCAAGGTTGATAATACAATAGCATGGAACAATCAAAAACTATAGATATGTTGGAGACGTATCAGGCCCACAGATACCTCTCCGACAATCGGAGTGACAAATCCTAATCTTGATCTATGCCAACTCAGGAAACACCATCGGATACACCTGTAGAGCATCTTTATAATCACCCAGTTACGTTGTGACGTTTTATATCACACTAAGTGTTCCTCCGGTATTAGGGAGTTGCATAATTTCATAGTCATAGGAACATGTATAAGTTATGGAGAAAGCAATAGCAATAAACTAAACGATCATAGTGCTAAGCTAACGGATGGGTCTAGTCCATCACATCATTCTCTAATGATGTGATCCCGTTCATCAAATGACAACACATGTCTATGGCTAGGAAACTTAACCATCTTTGATTAACGAGCTAGTCTTTTAGAGGCATACTAGGGACACTATGTTTGTCTATGTATTCACACATGTACTAAGTTTCTGGTTAATACAATTCTAGCATGAATAATAAACATTTATCATGATATAAGGAAATATAAATAACAACTTTATTATTGCCTTTAGGGCATATTTCCTTCAGTCTCCCACTTGCACTAGAGTCAATAATCTAGATTACATTGTAATGATTCTAACACCCATGGAGTCTTGGTGCTGACCATGTTTTGCTCGTGAGAGAGGCTTAGTCAATGGGTCTGCAACATTCAGATCCGTATGTATCTTGCAAATCTCTATGTCTCCCTCCTTGAATTGATCGCGGATGGAATTGAAGTGTCTCTTGATGTGCTTGGTTGTCTTGTGAAATTTGGATTCCTTTGCCAAGGCAATTGCACCAGTATTGTCACAAAAGATTTTCATTGGACACGATGCACTAGATATGACACCTAGATCGGATATGAACTCCATCATCTGGACTCCTTCATTTGCTGCTTCCGAAGCAGTTATGTATTCCGTTTCACACGTAGATCCCGCCACGACGCTTTTCTTAGAACTGCACCAACTAACAGCTCCACCATTCAATAAAAATACATATCCGGTTTGTGACTTAGAGTCATCCGGATCAGTGTCAAATCTTGCATCGATGTAACCGTTTACGACGAGCTCTTTGTCACCTCCATAAACGAGAAACAAATCATTAGCTCTTTTCAGGTATTTCAGGATGTTCTTGACCGCTGTCCAGTGATCCACTCCTGGATTACTTTGGTACCTCCCTACCAAACTAATAGCAAGGCACACATCAGGTCTGGTACACAGCATTGCATACATGATATAACCTATGGCCGAAGCATAGGGAATGACTTTCATTTTCTCTCTATCTTCTGCGATGGTCGAGCATTGAGTCTGACTCAACTTCACACCTTGTAACACAGGCAAGAACCCTTTCTTTGCTTGATCCATTTTGAACTTCTTCAAAACTTTATCAAGGTGTGTGCTTTGTGAAAGTCCAATTAAGTGTCTTGATCTATCTCTATAGATCTTGATGCCCAATATATAAGCAGCTTCACCGAGGTCTTTCATTGAAAAATTCTTATTCAAGTGTCCTTTTATGCTATCCAGAAATTCAGTATCATTTCCAATCAACAATATGTCATCCACATATAATATTAGAAATGCTAGAGAGCTCCCACTCGCTTTCTTGTAAATACAGGCTTCTCCAAAAGTCTGTATAAAACCATATGCTTTGATCACACTATCAAAGCGTATATTCCAACTCCGAGATGCTTGCACCAGTCCATAAATGGATCACTGGAGCTTACACACTTTGTTAGCACCTTTTGGATCGACAAAACCTTCTGGTTGCATCATATACAACTCTTCTTTAAGATATCCATTAAGGAATGCAGTTTTGACATCCGTTTGCCAAATTTCATAATCATAAAATGCGGCAATTGCTAACATGATTTGAATGGACTTAAGCATCGCTACGGGTGAGAAGGTCTCATCGTAGTCAACTCCTTGAACTTGTCGAAAACCTTTCCCAACAAGTCGAGCTTTGTAGACAGTAACATTACCGTCCGCGTCAGTCTTCTTCTTGAAGATCCATTTATTCACTATGGCTTGCCAATCATCAGGCAAGTCAACCAAAGTCCACACTTTGTTCTCGTACATGGATCCCATCTCAAATTTCATGGCCCAAGCCATTTTGCGGAATCTGGGCGCATCATCGCTTCCTCATAGTTCATAGGTTCGTCATGGTCAAGTAACATGACCTCCAGAACAGGATTACCGTACCACTCTGGTGCGGATCTTACTCTGGTTGACCTACGAAGTTCGGTAGTAACTTGATCAGAAGTTTCATGATCATCGTCATTAGCTTCCTCACTAATTGGTGTAGGAATCACTGGAACTGATTTTTGTGATGAACTACTTTCCAATAAGGGAGCAGGTACAATTACCTCATCAAGTTCTACTTTCCTCCCACTTTGTTCTTTTGAGAGAAACTCCTTCTCTAGAAAGGATCCATTCTTCGCAACGAATATCTTGCCTTCGGATCTGTGATAGAAGGTGTATCCAACAGTGTCCTTTGGGTATCCTATGAAGACATATTTCTCCGATTTGGGTTCAAGCTTATCAGGTTGAAGCTTTTTCACACAAGCATCGCAGCCCCAAACTTTAAGAAACGACAACTTGGGTTTCTTGCCAAACCACAGTTCATATGGTGTCGTCTCAACGGATTTTGATGGTGCCCTATTTAACGTTGATAGAGGCAAAGGTGTCTCGTCTTTCGATGAGATGGTGGCTATCATTTTGGTGGAAGCCGACTTTGACGATCCGAATACGAACGTGCGAGGACATCGCGCCTTAGAAATCGCTAAACCAACTCTGAGAGGTTATTGACCACGCCAGAGCACGATCAACCTGACCATGAAGGTCTGTTTCCTGCAGGCAAACGAAGAACAAGAAAGAAACTAAGATTGCAATCTGGATATTATGAACATAAGAGGAAAACTTTATTGATCAAGGTGGGGTTTTGTGACGCCTTTGTCTGGTCGTTGAACACAAACGAAGTACGTGAAGTTGCAGCTATGGTGAACTTTAGTCTAAACAAAACCCCCAAGTCTAAACGATACCCTAAGGGCTGTATATATGGAGGAAGAGGAGGGGAATTTCGTTGCCCTTGGAGGAGGGGTCCGAAACCAACCCTAACTCTTGTTTCCCCACACATACGGACTCTAAAAACAGCCTATACTTAAGTATTTCGAAAATACATGGGCCTGGCCCAATAATAAGGTGACGCAGCACCTAGAATAGCCTCTGGACGAAATTTATAAAGTGGCATCGTGTATATTTCACCCAAGGCTTCATGCACTCCTTATGGTGGCTTCAAAGTCCTGAAATCATCACTTGTAACTCCGTTCTTGATTGATACGTCTCCGTCGTATCTATAAATTTTGATTGTTCCCTGCCAATATTCTCCAACTTCCATATACTTTTGGCAACTTTTTATACTATTTTTGGGACTAACATATTGATCCAGTGCCCAGTGCTAGTTCCTGTTTGTTGCATGTTTTTTGTTTCGTAGTAAATCCATATCAAACGGAGTCCAAATGGGATAAAAACTAACAGAGATTTTTTTGAAATATATGTGATTTTTGGGAAGAAAAATCCATGCAAGACGATGCCCGATGGGGCCATGAGGCAGGGGGCGCGCCCCTGACCCTCGTGGCCACCCCATAAGGCGGTTGATGCCCTTCTTTCGCCGCAACAAAGCTAATATCCGTATAGAGATCATGTTAAAATTTCAGCCCAATCAGAGTTACGGATCTTCGGGAATATAGGAAATGGTGAAAGGGCGGAATCGGAGAACGCAGAAACAGAGAGAGACAGATCCAATCTTGGAGGGGCTCTCTCCCCTCCCATGCCATGGAGGCCAAGGAACAGAGGGAAAACCCTTCTCCCATCTAGGGATGAGGTCAAGGAAGAAGAAGAAGGAGGGGGCTCTCTCCCCCTCACTTCACCGCCATCATCACCAACTCTTCCCCCCTCTATGCAGCGGTGTAACCCCTCTTTTACCTGCTGTAATCCCTACTTAAACATGGTGCTCAACGCTATATATTATTTCCCAATGATGTATGGCTATCCTATGATGTTTGAGTAGATCTGTTTTGTCCTATGGGTTATTTGATGATCGTGATTGGTTTGAGTTGCATGTTTTATTATTGGTGTTGTCCTATGGTGCTCTCCGTGTCATGCAAGCGTGAGGGATTCCCGCTGAAGGGTTTGCAATATGTTCATGATTTGCTTATTGTGGGTGGCGTGAGTGACAGAAGCACAGACCCGAGTAAGTAGGTTGTTTGCGTATGGGATAAAGAGGACTCGATACTTTAATGCTATGGTTGGGATTTACCTTAATGATCTTTAGTAGTTGTGAATGCTTGCTAGAGTTCCAATCATAAGTGCATATGATCCAAGTAGAGAAAGTATGTTAGCTTATGCCTCTTCCTCAAATAAAATTGCAATAATGATTACCGGTCTAGTTATTGATTGCCTAGGGACAAATAACTTTCTCATAACAAAAAGCTCTTTACTAAAACTAATTTAGTTGTGTCTTTATATAAACAGCCCCTAGCTTTTATTTACATGCTCTTTATTATCTCGCAAACCTATCCAAAAACACCTACAAAGTACTTCTAGTTTCATACTCGTTCTAGGTAAAGCGAAGGTTAAGCATGCGTAGAGTTGTATCGGTGGTCGATAGAACTTGAGGGAATATTTGTTCTACCTTTAGCTCCTCATTGGGTTCGACACTCTTACTTATCGAAAGAGGCTACAATTGATCCCCTATACTTGTGGGTTATCAAGGCCTTTTTCTGGCGCCGTTGCCGGGGAGCAATAGCGTGGGGTGAGTTTTCTCGTGTGTGCTTGTTTGCTTTATCACTAAGTAATTTTTATTTGTTGTTCTTAGTTGTTTTCTATCTTTAGTTATGGGTAGGAAGCACAAAATACCAAAAAATTTAGTTGTACCTACTGAACCAATGGTTGAAGAACCACTCAAAATCTATCACACTCCTGAAGCTTATTACTTGGATCATCTTCGATCCCTATGTGTTCGTGCTGAAACCCCAACTAGCTTAGTTGAGGGAAAATCTTTAGATGAGCATGCTTGTTATGTTTGACACCGTATATCTGAAAAAGGGAAACTTTTACTAGGTCAAATTCATCGTTCGCAATGTTATGCTTGGAATTTATGTGAAATATATGATTTTACTTGTTGTTTTGAAAACCCTAAGAAACACCTTCCCTAATAATGTGAGTTTAGTGATAATGGAATCGTGTCTTCATATGCTAAGGGTGTTTATAATTACTATGATGTTCAACAAATTGAAGAATTTGTTGCTTTTAAGGGTGCTTACGAAATTGCTTCTTTGATTGAAAAGTATGATGCTACTCTTTACAAATCTGAAAATTTTGCCATACTTAAATATTGCTATGATAATTATAATTCTAATTCCTATGTTGAACCATATATTGAGGACTACTCCGCTGTCCAAGAAGAGACTAATATTTTGCAGGAGTCTATGGAAGAAGAAATCGATGAAACTGTGAGCTCATTGGATGAAAAAGATGAGGAGGAGAGCGAAGAACAAAAGGAGGAAGAGCGGATTAGCTATCCGTGCCCACCTTCTAATGAGAGTAAGTCTTCAACTAATACATTGTTTAATTTCCCTTCGTGCTTACCAAAGGATGAATGCTATGATGATTGTTATGATCCCGTTGATTCTCTTGAAATATCCCTTTTTGATGATGCTTGATATGCTTGTGGCCAAGATGCCAATATAAATTATGCTTATGGATATGAACTTGCTATAGTTCCTTATGTTAAACATTAAATTGTTGCTATTGCACCCACGCATGATAGTCCTATTATCTTTTTGAATTCTCCCGACTACACTATATCGGAGAAGTTTGCACTTATTAAGGATTATATTGATGGGTTACGTTTTACTATTACACATGATGATTTTGATGAATATAATATGCATGTGCTTGCTTCTCCTACTTGCAATTATAATGAGAGAGGAACTATATCTCCACCTCTCTATGTTTCCAATACGATAAAATTGCAAGAAACTGTTTATACTATGCATTGTCCTTTACTATGTGTGCATGAATTGTTCTTTTATGACATGCCGATGCATAGGAAGAGAGTTAGACTTCGTTGTTACATGATATATGTTAATTTGTGCTCACTACTAAATTACAAATCATTGTTAATTAAAATTGGCTTTGATATACCTTGGGATCCGGGTGGATTCATTACTTGAGCACTATATGCCTAGCTTAATGGCTTTAAAGAAAGCACTGCCAGGGAGACAACCCGGAAGTTTTAGAGAGTCATTTATTTCTGTTGAGTGCTTTCATATAGTTTAAAAACAAAAAAAATAAAGATGGGAACCCTAAACTTTTCAAAAAGAAAAGCGAAAGTGAGAAAGACGAGCATTGTTAAAATGGGAGCTAGCCTTGAACTTTGTTCATGCCCATGGAAAATTTGTGACCCTTGATTACAGAAACTTTTCAACAAAAATAATTATACCCTTGTACAATTCCATTGTATTATAAAAATAATGTGCCAAGGTTTGCCTTTAGGATGTTTTAGATACTTGTTGGTTCGTACGGTGGAGGACAGAAACTTTGGCTGTAGTGCGCAATTTTACATTTTTTACTGGAACGTCAAATGGTTATGATTATTTTTCTACTGTCTTTCTATACAATTTTTTATTTTTCCTAATTTTGGTAGAATTTTTGGAGTAACATACGTATGGTGAATGTTCAGATTATTACAGACTGTTCTGTTTTAGACAGATTCTGTTTTTGATGCATAGTTTGCTTGTTTTGATGAAACTATCGATCTTTATCAGTGCATTAAGCCATGGAAAAGTTATATTACAGTAGCTAAAATGCAAAAACAAAATATGAATTGGTTTTAAATAGTACTTAGAGTAGTGATTTGCTTTATTATACTAACGGATCTTACCGAGCTTTCTGTTGAGTTTTGTGTGGATGAAGTGTTCGAAGATCGAGGAGGTCTCGATGTGAGAAGAAGGAAGAGAGGCAAGAGCTCAAGCTTGGGGATGCCCGAGGCACCCCAAGTAAATATTCAAGGAGACTCAAGCGTCTAAGCTTGGGGATACCCCGAAAGGCATCCCCTCTTTCTTCAACAACTATCGGTATGTTTTCAGATTCGTTTCGTTCATGCGATATGTGCAACCTTGGAGCGTCTTTTACATTTAGTTTTCATTTTTATTTTATGCACCATGCTGGTATGAGATAGTCCTTGGTTGATTTATAGAATGCTCTATGCACTTCACTTATATCTTTTGAGTATGGCTTATAGAATGCTTCATGTGCCTCACTTATATCATTTGAAGTTTGGATTGCCTGTTTCTCTTTACATAGAAAACCGCCATTTATAGAATGCTCTTTTGCTTCACTTATATTTGTTAGAGCATGGGCATATCTTTTGTATAAAGAATTAAACTCTCTTGCTTCACTTATATCTATTTAGAGAGATGACAGGAACTGGTCATTCACATGGCTAGTCATAAAATCCTACATAAAACTTGTAGATCACTGAAT
The DNA here is from genome assembly GCF_056163025.1 of Triticum urartu. Taxonomy (NCBI): domain Eukaryota; kingdom Viridiplantae; phylum Streptophyta; class Magnoliopsida; order Poales; family Poaceae; genus Triticum; species Triticum urartu. The sequence continues at coordinate 623,198,404 of NC_141875.1, forward strand.
ATGATATGTTTGATTCCTTGCAATAGTTTTGCGATATAAAGATGGTGATATTAGAGTCATGCTAGTGGGTAGTTGTGGATTAGTAGAAATACTTGTGTTGAGGTTTGTGATTCCCGTAGCATGCACGTATGGTGAACCGTTATGTAACGAAGTCGGAGCATGAGGTATTTATTGCTTGTCTTCCTTATGAGTGGCGGTCGGGGACGAGCGATGGTCTTTTCCTACCAATATATCCCCCTAGGGGCATGCGTAGTAGTACTTTGCTTCAAGGGCTAATAAACTTTTGCAATAAGTATATGAGTTATTTATGACTAATGTGAGTCCATGGATTATACGCACTCTCACCCTTCCATCATTGCTAGCCTCTTCGGTACCGTGCATTGCCCTTTCTCATCTCGAGAGTTGTTGCAAACTTCGCCGGTGCATCCAAACCCCATGATATGATACGCTCTGTCACACATAAGCCTCCTTATATCTTCCTCAAAACAGCCACCATACCTACCTATCATGGCACTTCCATAGCCATTCCGAGACATATTGCCATGCAACTTCCATCATCATCATCATATACATGACTTGAGCATTTATTGTCATATTGCTTTGCATGATCGTAAGATAGCTAGCATGATATTTTCATGGCTTGTCCGTTTTAATGTCATTGCTACGTTAGATCATTGCACATCCCGGTACACCACCAGAGGCATTCATATAGAGTCATATCTTTGTTCTAGTATCGAGTTGTAAGTAAATAAAAGTGTGATGATCATCATTATTAGAGCATTCCCCCAGTGAGGAAAGGATGAAGGAGACTATGAATCCCCCACAAGTCGGGATGAGACTCCGATGAAAAAATAAAAAAAAGAAAGGCCAAAAAAAGTGAAGGCCCAAAAAATATATAAAAAATAAAATAAAAAAATGAGAGAAAAAGATAGAAGGGGAAATGTTACTATCCTTTTACCACACTTGTGCTTAAAAGTAGCACCATGTTCTTCATATAGAGAGTCTCTTGAGTTATCACTTTCATATACTAGTGGGAATTTTCATTATAGTACTTGGCTTGTATATTCCGATGATGGGCTTCCTCAAACACCCGAGGTCTTCATGAGCAAGCAAGTTGGATGCACACCCACTTAGTTTTAGTTTGAGCTTTCATACACTTATAGCTCTTAGTGCATCCGTTGCATGGCAATCCCTACTCCTCGCATTGACATCAATTGATGGGCATCTCCATAGCCCATTGATTAGCCGCGTCGATGCGAGACTTTCTCCTTTTTGTCTTCTCCACACAAGCTCCACCATCATATTCTATTCCACCTATAGTGCTATATCCATGGCTCACGCTCATGTATTGCGTGAAAGTTGAAAAGGTTTGAGAACATCAAAAGTATGAAACAATTGCTTGGCTTGTCATCGGGGTTGTGCATGATTTGAATATTTTGTGTGGTGAAGATGGAGCATAGCCAGACCATATGATTTTGTAGGGATAACTTTCTTTGTCCATGTTATTTTGAATAGACATGATTGCTTTATTAGTAGGCTTGAAGTATTATTGTTTTTATGTCAAATGATAGACTATTGCTTTGAATCACTCGTATCTTAATATTCATGCCATGATTAAATATGTGATCAAGATTATGCTAGGTAGCATTCCACATCAAAAATTATCTTTTTTATCATTTACCTACTCGAGGACGACAGGAATTAAGCTTAGGGATGCTGATACGTTTCTGTCATATCTATAATTTTTTATTGTTCCATGCCAATATTCTACAACTTTCATATACTTTTGGCAACTTTTTATGCTATTTTTGGGACAAACATATTGATCCAGTGCCCAGTGCTAGTTCCTATTTGTTGCATGTTTTTTGTTTCGCAGTAAATCCATATCAAACAAAGTCCAAACGGGATAAAAACTGACAGAGATTTTTTTAGAATATATGTGATTTTCGGGAAGAAAAATCCACGCGAGACGATTCCCGAGGGGGCCACAAGGCAGGGGGCAGGCGCGTCCCTGACCCTCGTGGCCACCCCGTAAGGTGGTTGATGCCCTTCTTTCGCCGCAAGAAAGCTAATATATGGATAGAGATCATGTTAAAATTTCAGCCCAATCGGAGTTACGGATCTCCGGGAATATAAGAAATGGTGAAAGGGCAGAATCGGAGAACACAGAAACAGAGAGAGACAAATCCAATCTCAGAGGGGCTCTCGCCCCTCCCATGCCATGGAGGCCAAGGAACAGAGGGAAAACCCTTCTCCCATCTAGGGAGGAGGTCAAGGAAGAAGAATAAGCAGGAGGCTCTCTCCCCCTCGCTTCCGGTGGCACCGGAGTGCCACCGGGGGCCATCATCATCACCGCAATGTTCACCAACAACTTCACCGCCATCATCACCAACTCTTCCCCCCTCTATGCAGCGGTGTAACCCTCTTTTACCCGCTGTAATATCTACTTAAACATGGTGCTCAATGCTATATATTATTTCCCAATGATGTATGTCTATCCTATGATGTTTGAGTAGATCCGTTTTGTCCTATGGGTTATTTGATGATCGTGATTGGTTTGAGTTGCATGTTTTATTATTGGTGCTGTCCTATGGTGCTCTCCGTGTCGCGCAAGCGTGAGGGATTCCCGCTGAAGGGTTTGCAATATGTTCATGATTTGCTTATTGTGGGTGGCGTGAGTGACAGAAGCACAGACCCGAGTAAGTAGGTTGTTTGTGTATGGGATAAAGAGGACTTGATACTTTAATGCTATGGTTGGGTTTTACCTTAATGATCTTTAGTAGTTGCGGATGCTTGATAGAGTTCCAATCATAAGTGCATATGATCCAAGTAGATAAAGTATGTTAGCTTATGCCTCTCCCTCAAATAAAATTGCAATAATGATTACCGGTCTAGTTATCGATTGCCTAGGGACAAATAACTTTCTCATAACAAAAATCTCTTTACTAAAACTAATTTAGTTGTGTCCTTATCTAAACAGCCCCTAGCTTTTATTTACATGCTATTTATTATCTCGCGAACCTATCCAACAACACCTACAAAGTACTTCTAGTTTCATACTCATTCTAGGTAAAGCGAACGTTAAGCATGCGTAGAGTTGTATCGGCGGTCGATAGAACTTGAGGGAATATTTGTTCTACCTTTAGCTCCTTGTTGGGTTCGACACTCTTACTTATCGAAAGAGGCTACAATTGATCCCCTATACTTGTGGGTTATCATTGATCCCCTTGTGCATGCCATCATCTCCATGCTTGGTCTTGCTCCAGTGTTCATCCCTCTTATCCATGCCAGGACCTTCATTTGTAAGCAAAACAAATGTATCCAATTTAGGAAGCATCATATTCTCATGAACATTAGAATCATTACCAAGAAACGTAAGTACCTAACAATTTAATTGGCGTGCGCGAGCTCTAGTAATTGGTCCAGTATGTATAGCAGCAGGGGTTGTGGGTGTAACAATGGTATTGGTGTCCTCATCATCCTCCCCTTCTTGAAATGAAGTCGTCCTTGACGGAAGCTCATCTTCCTCACCCAAATAAGGCTTCAAATCTGCAATGTTAAAAGTGGGACTAACCCCAAAATCTCCAGGCAGCTCAAGTTTATATGCATTATCATTTATTTTCTCTAACACCTTAAAAGGAACATCAGCACATGGCATTAGCTTTGATTTGCGCAATTAGGAAATCTATCCTTACGCAAATGTAACCAAACAAGATCTCCAGGTGCAAACACAACATGTTTTCTACCCTTATCTCCAGCAAGTTTATATTTAGCATTCATACGCTCAATGTTTTCCTTAGTTAACTCATGTGTTTTTAAAATCAATTCAGCACGTTATTTAGCATCAAAATTAACCTTCTCCAAAGATGGAAGAGGCAACAAATCAATAGGTGCACGAGGTAGGAAACCATACACAATTTCAAAAGGGCACATCTTAGTAGTAGAATGCAATGAACGATTATAAGCAAATTCTATATGAGGCAAGCATTCTTCCCACATTTTCTTATTATTCTTCAAAACAGCCCTAAGCATAGTAGACAATGTTCTATTGACTACTTCAGTTTGTCCATCAGTTTGGGGGTGACAAGTAGTACTAAATAGCAGTTTAGTCCCCAATTAGCTCACAAACATCTCCAAAAGTGGCTAAGAAATTTAGTATCACGATCTGAAACAATAGTATTTGGCACACCATGCAAGCGAATAATTTCACGAAAGAACAAATCAGCAACATTAACAGCATCATCGCTTTTATGACATGGTATAAAGTGTGCCATTTTCGAGAATCTATCCACGACAACAAACATGCTATCCCTCCCCTTATTTGTTTGAGGTAAACCTAAAACAAAGTCCATAGATATATCCTCCCAAGGAACACTAGGTACAGGCAAAGGCATATATAAACCATGAGGATTGAGTTGTGACTTAGCTTTTTGACATGTAGTGCAGCGAGCAACAAAACGCTCAACATCCCGTCTCATCTTTGGCCAAAAGAAATGTGTAGCAAGTATATCCTCCATCTTCTTAACGCCAAAGTGTCCCATCAATCCTCCTCCATGCGCCTCCTGCAACAACAAAAGATGAACGGAGCTAGCTGGAATGCATAGCTTGTTAGAACGAAACACAAATCCATCGTTAAGAATGAACTTGTTCCAAGTTCTCCCTTCCTTACAATTCTGCAATACATCTTTAAATTCAGCATCATGCACATATTGATCTTTGATGGTCTCCAAACCAAATATTTTAAAGTCAAGTTGTGAAATCATAGTATAACGATGAGACAAAGCATCAGGAATAACATTTTCTTTACCCTTCTTGTGTTTAATGACATAAGGGAAAGTCTCAATGAATTCAACCCATTTAGCATGTCTACGTTCAGTTTTGCTTGACTTTTAATGTGTTTCAAAGATTCATAATCAGAATGTATAACAAATTCCTTGGGCCATAAATAATGTTGCCATGTTTCTAAGGTCCGAACAAGAGTATATAATTCTTTATCATAAGTAGAATAGTTCAGACTAGGCACACTCAATTTTTCAGAAAAGTATGCAACATGTTTGCCATCTTGTAGTAACACACCTCCTAATCCAATTCCACTAGCATCACATTCAAGCTCAAAAGTCTTATTAAAATCAGGAAGTTGGAGTAAAGGAGCATGTGTCAAGTTATCTTTCAATACCGTGAAGGCTTCTTCCTGTGTGGTACCCCAAACAAAAGGCACATCCTTCTTTGTAAGCTCGTTGAGAGGTGCAGCAATGGTGCTGAAATCTCTCACAGAACGCCTATAGAAACCAGCGAGGCCAAGGAAACTCCTCACTTGTGTGACCGTTTTGGGCTGCGGCCAACTCTCAATAGCTTCAATCTTGGCTTTATCAACTTCAATTCCATGTGGAGTAACAACATAGCCAAGAAAAGATACTCGGTCGGTGAAAAAGGTGCACTTTCCAAGGTTACCAAACAAACGTGCATCACGTAGAGCAATAAAAACAGCACGTAAATGTTCCAAATGTTCCTCCAAAGATTTGCTATAAATCAATATGTCATCAAAGTAAACTACCACAAATGAAAGCACGTAAAACTTCGTTCATTAATATCATGAAAGTACTAGGTGCATTAGTTAACCCAAAAGGCATGACTAACCACTCATATAATCCAAACTTAGTTTTAAATGTTGTTTTCCATTCATCTCCCAATTTCATACGAATTTGATGGTATCCACTACGCAAATCAACTTTGGAGAATATTGTAGAGCCACTCAATTCATCAAGCATATCATCTAGCCTAGGAATAGGATGACGACAACAAATAGTAATATTATCAATGCCTCTACAATCAACGCACATACGCGACGTACCATCCTTTTTCGGCACAAAAATGATAGGAACAGCACAAGGACTAAGGGATTCTCGTATATAACCTTTGTCGAGCAGCTCTTGTACTTGACGCATAATCTCCTTCATCTCCTATGGATTGGTACGGTATGGTGCACGGTTGGGTAATGATGCACCGGGAATTAAGTCAATTTGATGCTCAATCCCTCGAATAGGTGGTAATCCCGGTGACATGTCTTGTGGAAAGACGTCAGTGAACTCCTGCAAAATGTTAGTGACAGCAGGAGGCAAAGAGGAAGGAACGTCCTCAAATGAAAATAATGCCTCTTTGCACACAAAATCATAGCAAACAGATTTGCTAAAATCTAGATCATCAATATCAGATTTGGTGGCAAGTAAACATGCACTTTTCAATTTAATTTCAAAAGCAACACTAGATGGTTTATTATCAGGCTTCATTTGTTGCTCAAATTCTTTTGCCACAATCTGATTTTCACTCTTATTTCGCTCATGTTTTGCTTTATTAGCTCTATTAATATCATCTTTCAAAATGGAATCTGGAGTCATAGGAAGCAAAGTAATATTTTTGTCCTTATGAATAAGAGTATACTAATTTTTTCTACCATAGTGTACAGAATTTTTATCAAATTTCCATGGTCTACCAAGTAATAAGGAACATGCTTGCATAGGTACCACATCACAATCAACATAATCAGCATATGTAGAGATACTAAAATGCACACGAACAGTACGTGTTACCTTAACCTTGCCGCTGTTGTTGAACCATTGGATGTAGTAAGGATGTGGATATGGTCTTGTGGTGAGAGATAGCTTATCCACCATCTCCATGCTAGCCAAGTTGTTGCAGCTCCCTCCATCTATGATGACGCGAACATAACGTCCCTTCACAACTCCCTTTGTATGGAACAAATTATGCCTTTGATTTTGCTCAGCTTGTGTAACCTGCACACTCAAAACACGTTGAGAAACTAAACTTTCATACCTATCAGCATCTTCAGTAGCCATGTATTGCGTCTCATGATCAGAATCATCTCCACTGTGTTCTTCATGTGTAATAAGAGCCAAAGTCTCCTCATCATAGTCACCAGTGGACTCATACCCACCATCCTCAGTAGCAATCATGACACGCTGAGATTTGCATTCTCTCGCCAAATGTCCTCTTACCTGACAATGACGACAAATAATATCACTTGTGTGCCCAGTTGATGCCATGAAAGAAGAAGAGCTCTGCGCAGGCCCGGCAGGTGTGCTCTTGGTAGATAGTGGTGGTTGTTCCTGCTTTCTTGTATCACGGCTGGAAGTGGCACCTGATGGAGGTGCTGGTGCAGTGGAAGTAGAGGATGCACGTGGTGTCCATGATGAAGATCGACCTGTAGAAAAGTTAGTTCGCGCCAATGCCTGTCGATCCTGCACTTCACGTCCAGCTTTACAAGCAAGATGGAATAAACGAGTGATATTATTATACTCCTTATACTCTAGAATGGTCAGAATCTCTCTATTTAATCCACCCATAGAACGTGCAAGCATAGATTCATTCTCCTCAACAATACCACATCTAATCATGCTAGTTTGTAATTCTTGATAATATTCTTCTACAAAAAATTTTCCTTGTCTTAAACGCTACAATTTTTGAATTAATTCACGTTGATAATATGGTGGAACCCAACGAGTATGCATAGCAGTTTTCAAAGAAGCCCAAGTAGTTGGAATAGGATATAATCTACAATGTTCAGACCACCAAACACATGCAAAACTAGTGAAAGCACAAACAGCAGCAGGAGCACGTCTGTCCTCGGGATATTCTAAACATGTACAAAGTTGTTCAGTTTGTAACTTCCAAGTAAGATATATATCAGGAACATATCTACCATCAAATGGTGGAATATTCAACTTCAGTTTAGGAAAAAGGTCATGATCTCGTACCTCAGGTGGTGGTGCAGCCCTACCGTTGCGATGATATACCTGATGACGACCTGGTGGTGGTGCTGGTGGTTGCATGTAGTTCTGATTTTGATCAACCCAGCGGCGAATCTAGCTTGTAGCTTGTGGGGGTGAATGCCCCCACTCGTTTTCACAGCCCACTTGTACTAGGCTCGTAGTACAGAGCGTTGCCCCCGCTCAGCTTAATATATTTGCCCCCACTCAATCATTTTTCTGCTCTAAATTCGAAGCCCATTTACGAGAAATAATGGCTTAGAACACCAGCACAACCCATTAGATACAACCCAATACAAAGAGGCTGTCTACTCGAATGAATGGAAACGAATTAACACAACACACACGTCACGCACGGGAGTGCGGGAGTTGCCGAGTCGGAGTTGCTCAGATGTGTTCACCGCCTGGCTCCCTGACGTGATAAGCCGCCGACGCCTTCCGCCCTGCGCTGCACCTGCATGGCGTGCCTCCGGCAGTCGCCTCGATCCGCGGCCTGCAGGCCGGCTGGCCGTCCGTTAGATTAGCACAAGGAAGACGTTGCGCCATTGATCGATCAAGGTAAGTGGTAAACCCTAAGATGCGTATGTTCAGTTTCTTTCTTCTAATTTCCAATTATTGTTACATTTCGATTTTCATGTTAGAGAGGCAATCGTATCAAATATCCATGTATTGAAATTTTAATATATGGATCGGTAATCGTATCATATATGGAACGCTGATTGAGTTAGCTTAGCTTAATAATTTTGTGTAAATAAGTACGTGGAATAGACTAAATCTATGAATGTTAAACTTTACTGTATGTCAAAATTTTGAACGCTCATATATTTGACATTGACAAGGAAGCTAATGAAGAGATTCTTTGGAAAATCAACAACCCACAATATGCCTAAAGAGGTGACAATTAAATGCTTCCTTGGGAAAAATCTCCGTGGGATGAAACAGAAGGAGGTAATGTGCTCAAGCTTATTAATCTATGAATTTTTACATTCTCTCTAGATTGAAACATGTTTCTATTTTCTTGCAGCTTGAAGACTACAAATTAATTCGAAATGGTCAGGAACAGCATATTGATATTTCTCAAGTTATTGCACCTTAAATGGTTAGTTTATTCTTACTTTGGCAATGAACTTGACATAAGTATGTGTGTGTTTACATTATCTTATAAGGAAATATATGATTTTACTTCATACACACTGTATTTTTTTAGGGGTCTTACACACTGTGTATGCTTGTGTGTTTAGTTTTTTAAATGATCTAGCCATTAGTTCGTACACATCCCTTTGAAGAAAAAAACATACACATCTTTGCCCCCTCTCGGTTTTCATCCTGGCTCCGCCCCTGGATCAACCTCATCCTCGTAATGGTCCTCCACCTCTGCAGTAGCAGCAAGAGCTACAGAAGCATCAACAGCGGCACCAGAATTTTGCCCAGGGTCAATGGGAACGCGCTGTGCTCGTCCCACTTGATTTGGAAGGCGACGTTGTTGTTGTTGTAGAGGTGCGTTAGGTGCAGCCGGTGGTGGTGGTGGAAGACGCGCGAGCAATTCATTAAACTTGTTATCGAGCTTTGTTTCGAACGTGTTCTCCATGCCATCTATCTTCTCCATGGCTCTCCAAATTTGTTTAGCACATCTTGCACCTGTCCACTCATCATTTGCTGAAAATTATCATGCAACTCCCTATTCGTCATGTTCTCCTAGTCAGTCTCGTCGGCTTGTGATCCTGCCATGGTTAGCAGCAATAGAAACACACAAGAATATGATCCTACAGACTACTAACAAGAGGTGGTGGTGGGTGTCACAAATCCGTCAAGCAAATATCAAATTCTTACCAGTTCTTACCCAGCAGCAGGCCGTGATCGGCAATCGTCGTGGTCAAAACTCTCAAAGCTTGGATAGGGCGATTACTAGGGAGAGTCAGACGCACGACGTAGATGTATGTGGAGCTAGGAAGGCTTATAATATGGTAGCAAAAAGGGTCAGCAATAATCAATTCAGAGATGCAAAGTTGAATAAACGCCCAACGACGGTACTGTGCTAGTCCTAGGCTAGACCGTGCTAGAGACACGAGCCTAGAACACTACCAAAATCACGGCGCTGCACGTAAACAAGGGAAAAGCACACTCTAGAATTTGTTTTGTTCGCTCTGTTTTTTTGGCACTCCTTTTTTTTGCAAAAAATCACTATAATGGTGAGTGTCTCAAAACTCTTCCCTCGTTAAACTGACAGGATGGGCACGGTTTTTTTGTTGACTTTTATCGGAAATCAGGGCAGTGACGACGAAAAAGTGCGACAAAAAATCATTATGATGGCATGTGGCTCAAAAGACTCAGAAAAGCCTAAAAATAGGATAGGGAAAAAATTGTCTGTGAAAATTTTGGCCTAAAAACTGCCTGGGGGTCTCCAGACTTTTTTTCCCGAAACCTACTCAGGCAAGGAATCACGAATCGGAAATTAGACGGATCTCAAAAACATACCTAATATGAAAGGACTCAGATTGGTGGTGGATATATAGTGGTAGGATATGACAACGGTGGTGGTATATGGATACGGATTGGTGGTGGTATATGGATACGGATTGGTGATGGTATATGGAGACGGATCGGTGGCGGATAAGCGGTGGTGGTTGATAACCCACAAGTATAGGGGATCGCAACATTTTCGAGGGTAGAGTATTCAACCCAAATTTATTGATTCGACACAAGGGGAGCCAAAGAATATTCTCAAGTACTAGCAGCTGTGTTGGCGATATAACTACCAGGTATAACCCGCCCAGGATGGGCCGGGTCAATCACCGTGGTGGGTTACTTAAAAGAAGCCCAACGAGTATACGAGGTGACGGTTCATGATAAAGCTTGTAATGGGCCCAAGCCTAGAGGCGGCTTAAGGCCCATAATTGTAAACCGCCATGTATGAATAAGACTTGTAAAGTAAGGCATGTAAAAGAAGTCACTGAGCCGGACACGTTGTATGAGCCGGCCGGGATTCTGTAGGCCGCCAGGCGTCAACCCGTGTATATAAGGGGACGACCCAGCGGTGACTTAGGGAAAGAAACTGTTGGGGAACGTAGCAGAATTTTAAAATTTTCTACGCATCACCAAGATCAATCCATGGAGTCATGTAGCAACAAGGGAGAGAGGAGTGCATCTACATACCCTTGTAGATCACGAGCGGAAGCGTTCAAGAGAACGAGGTTGATGGAGTCGTACTCGACGTGATCCAAATCACCGAAGATCCTAGCGCCGAACGGACGGCACCTCCGCGTTCAACACACGTACGGAGCGAGGACATCTCCCGCGCCTTGACCCAGCAAGGAGGAGGGAGAGGTTGAGGAAGAGGGCTCCAACAGCAGCACGACGGCGTGGTGGTGATGAAGCTGCAGTACTCCGGCAGAGCTTCGCCAAGCTCTTATGGAGGAGGAGAGGTGTTGGGGAGGGGAGGGGCTGCGCCTTGGATGTCGTATGCAGCCCTCCCCTCACCCCTCTATTTATAGGGGAAGGGGGAAGGGGGCCGGCCCCCCTAGATGAGATCTAGAGGGGGGGCGGCCAAGGGGAGGGGGGCTTGCCCCCCAAGCAAGGGGGCGCCCCCCCTTAGGGTTTCCCCCAACCCTAGGCGCATGCATGGGCCCTAGGGGGGTGTGGTGCCCTAGCCCACTTGGGCTGGTTCCCTTCTCCATACAGCCCATAAGGCCCTCCGGAAGAGGTGGCCCCTCCCGGTGGACCCCCGGAACCCCTCCGGTGGCCCCGGTACAATACCGATATGCCCCCGAACCTTTCCGGCGACCGTATGACAAGTTCCCATATATAAATCTTTACCTCCGGACCATTCCGGAACTCCTCGTGACGTCTGGGATCTCATCTGGGACTCCGAACAACATTTGGTAATAACATACAAGTCTTCCTAACAACCCTAGCGTCACTGAATCTTAAGTGTGTAGACCCTACGGGTTCGGGAGACATGCAGACATGACCGAGACGACTCTCCGGTCAATAACCAACAACGGGATCTGGATACCCATGTTGGCTCCCACATGCTCCATGATGATCTCATCGGATGAACCACGATGTCGAGGATTCAATCAATCCGTATACAATTCCCTTTGTCAATCGGTACGTTACTTGCCCGAGACTCGATCGTCGGTATCCCAATACCTTGTTCAGTCTCGTTACCGGCAAGTCACTTTACTCGTACCATAATGCATGATCCCATGATCAACCACTTGATCACATTGAGCTCATTATGATGATGCATTACCGAGTGGGCCCAGAGATACCTCTCCGTCATACGGAGTGACAAATCACAGTCTCGATTCGTGCCAACCCAACAGACACTTTCGGAGATACCTGTAATGTACCTTTATAGTCACCCAGTTACGTTGTGACGTTTGGCACACCCAAGGCACTCCTACGGTATCCGGGAGTTGCACAATCTCATGGTATAAGGAAATGATACTTGACATTCAGAAAAGCTACAGCAAACGAACTACACGATCTTTGAGCTAAGCTTAGGATTGGGTCTTGTCCATCACATCATTCTCCTAATGATGTGATCCCGTTATCAATGACATCCAATGTCCATAGTCAGGAAACCATGACTATCTTTTGATCAACGAGCTAGTCAACTAGAGGCTCACTAGGGACGTGTTGTGGTCTATGTATTCACACATGTATTACGATTTCCGGATAACACAATTATAGCATGAACAATAGACAATTATCATGAACAAAGAAATATAATAATAACCATTTTATTATTGCCTCTAGGGCATATTTCCAACAGTCTCCTACTTGCACTAGAGTCAATATTCTAGTTACATTGTGATGAATCGAACACCCATGCAGTTCTGGTGTTGATCATGTTTTGCTCTAGGGAGAGGTTTAGTCAACGGATCTGCTACATTCAGGTCCGTATGTACTTTACAAATCTCTATGTCTCCATTATGAACAGTTTCACGAATGGAGTTGAAGCGACGCTTGATATGCCTGGTCTTCCTGTGAAACCTGGGCTCCTTGGCAAGGGCAATAGCTCCAGTGTTGTCACAGAAGAGAGTCATCGGGCCCGACGCATTGGGTATGACTCCTAGGTCGGTAATGAACTCCTTCATCCAGACTGCTTCTTGTGCTGCCTCCGAGGCTGCCATGTACTCCGCTTCACATGTAGATCCCGCCACAACGCTTTGCTTGCAACTGCACCAGCTTAGTGCCCCACCATTCAAAATATACACGTATCCGGTTTGTGACTTAGAGTCATCCAGATCTGTGTTGAAGCTAGCATCGACGTAACCCTTTACGATGAGCTCTTCATCACCTCCATAAACGAGAAACATTTCCTTGGTCCTTTTCAGGTACTTCAGGATATTCTTGACCGCTGTCCAGTGTTCCATGCCGGGATTACTTTGGTACCTTCCTACCAAACTTACGGCAAGGTTTACATCAGGTCTGGTACACAGCATAGCATACATGATAGACCCTATGGCCGAGGCGTAGGGGACGACACTCATCTTTTCTCTATCTTCTGCCGTGGTCAGGCATTGAGCCGTGCTCAATCTCGTACCTTGCAATACAGGCAAGACCCCTTCTTTGACTGATCCATTTTGAACTTCTTCAATATCTTGTCAAGGTACATACTCTGTGAAAGACCAATGAGGCATCTCGATCTATCTCTATAGATCTTGATGCCTAATATATAAGCAGCTTCTCCAAGGTCCTTCATTGAAAAACACTTGTTCAAGTAGGCATTTATGCTTTCCAAGAATTCTATATCATTTCCCATCAACAGTATGTCATCCACATACAATATGAGAAATGCTACAGAGCTCCCACTCACTTTCTTGTAAATGCAGGCTTCTCCATAAGTCTGCATAAACCCAAACGCTTTGATCATCTCATCGAAACGAATGTTCCAACTCCGAGATGCTTGCACCAGCCCATAAATCGAGCATTGGAGCTTGCACACCTTGTCAGCATTCTTAGGATCGAAAAAACCTTCCGGCTGCATCATATACAATTCTTCCTTAAGGAAACCATTAAGGAATGCCGTTTTGACGTACTTCAGCTTCGCATGATTCGGACGGACTTCAGCTTCGCTACGGGTGAGAAAGTCTCATCGTAGTCAACCCCTTGAACTTGTTGATAACCCTTAGCGATAAGCCGAGCTTTATAGATGGTCACATTACCATCCGCGTCTATCTTCTTCTTAAAGATCCATTTATTTTCTATGGCTCGCCGATCAACGTGCAAGTCAGTCAAAGTCCATACTTCGTTTTCATACATGGATCCTATCTCGGATTTCATGGCTTCCAGCCATTTGTCGGAATCCGGGCCCGCCATCGCTTCTTCATAGTTCGAAGGTTCACTGTTGTATAACAACATGATTTCCAAGACAGGGTTGCCGTACCACTCTGGTGCAGAACGTGTCCTTGTGGACCTACGAAGTTCAGTAGCACCTTGATCTGAAGTTTCATGATCATCATCATCAACTTCCTCTCTAGTCGGTGCAGGCACCTCAGGAACATTTTCTCGAGCTGTGCCACTTACCGGTTCAAGAGGTAATACTTCATCAAGTTCTACCTTCCTCCCACTTATTTCTTTCAAGAGAAACTCTTTCTCTAGAAAGGACCCATTCTTGGCAACGAAGATCTTGCCTTCGGATCTGAGGTAGAAGGTATACCCAACAGTTTCTTTAGGGTATCCTATGAAGACGCATTTTTCCGATTTGGGTTCGAGCTTTTCAGGTTGAAGTTTCTTGACATAAGCATCGCATCCCCAAACTTTTAGAAACGACAGCTTAGGTTTCTTCCCAAACCATAATTCATACGGTGTCGTCTCAACGGATTTCGACGGAGCCCTATTTAAAGTGAATGCGGCAGTCTCTAAATCATAGCCCCAAAATGATAGCGGTAAATCGGTAAGAGACATCATAGATCGCACCATATCTAATAGAGTGCGATTACGACGTTCGGACACACCATTACGCTGAGGTGTTCCAGGCGGCGTGAGTTGTGAAACTATTCCACATTTTCTTAAGTGTGTGCCAAATTCGTGACTCAAGTATTCTCCCCCACGATCTGATCGCAAGAACTTGATTTTCCTGTCACATTGATTCTCAACCTCACTCTGAAATTCCTTGAACTTTTCAAAGGTCTCAGACTTGTGTTTCATTAAGTAGACATACCCATATCTACTCAAGTCATCAGTGAGGGTGAGAACATAACGATAGCCACCGCGAGCCTCAACACTCATTGGACCGCACACATCAGTATGTATGATTTCCAATAAGTTGGTTGCTCGCTCCATTGTTCCTGAGAATGGAGTCTTGGTCATTTTACCCATGAGGCATGGTTCGCACGTGTCAAATGATTCGTAAACAAGAGACTCTAAAAGTCCATCTACATGGAGCTTCTTCATGCGTTTGACACCTATGTGACCAAGGCGGCAGTGCCACAAGTATGTGGTATCATTATCAACCTTACATCTTTTGGTATTCACACTATGAATATGTGTAGCATTACGCTCGAGATTCATTAAGAATAAACCATTCACCATCGGAGCATGACCATAAAACATATCTCTCATATAAATAGAACAACCATTATTCTCGGATTTAAATGAGTAGCCATCTCGTATTAAACGAGATCCTGATACAAGGTTCATGCTCAAAGCTAGCACTAAATAACAATTATTGAGGTTTAAAACTAATCCCGTAGGTAAATGTAGAGGTAGCGTGCCGACGGCGATCACATCGACCTTGGGACCATTCCCGATGCGCATTGTCACCTCGTCCTTCGCCGGTCTCCGTTTGTTCCGCAGCTCCTGCTTTGAGTTACAAATGTGAGCAACCGCACCGGTATCAAATATCTAGGAGCTACTACGAGTACTGGTAAGGTACACATCAATTACATGTATATCACATATACCTTTCGTGATGCCGGCCTTCTTGTCCGCTAAGTATTTGGGGCAGTTCCGCTTCCAGTGACCACTTCCCTTGCAATAAAAACCCTCAGTCTCGGGCTTGGGTCCATTCTTTGGCTTCTTCCCGGCAGCTTGCTTACCGGGCGCGGCAACTCCCTTGCCGTCCTTCTTGAAGTTCTTCTTACCCTTGCCTTTCTTGAACTTGGTGGTTTTATTCACCATCAACACTTGATGTTCCTTTTTGACTTCTACCTCTGTTGATTTCAGCATTGAATATACCTCAGGAATGGTCTTTTCCATCCCCTGCATATTGAAGTTCATCACAAAGCTCTTGTAGCTCGGTGGAAGCGACTGAAGGATTCTGTCAATGACCGCGTCATCCGGGAGATTAACTCCCAGCTGAGTCAAGCGGTTATGCAACCCAGACATTTTGAGTATGTGCTCACTGACAGAACTATTTTCCTCCATCTTACAGCTGAAGAACTTGTCGGAGACTTCATATCTCTTGACCCGGGCATGAGCTTGAAAAAACATTTTCAGCTCTTCGAACATCTCATATGCTCCGTGTCTCTCAAAACGCTTTTGGAGCCCCGGTTCTAAGCTGTAAAGCATGCCGCACTGAACTAGGGAGTGATCATCAGCACGTGTCTGCCAAGCGTTCATAACGTCTTGGTTCTGTGGGACGGGTGCGTCACCTACCGGTGCTTCTAGGACATAATCTTTCTTGGAAGCTATGAGGATGATCCTCAGGTTCCGGACCCAGTCCGTATAGTTGCTGCCATCGTCTTTTAGCTTGGTTTTCTCTAGGAACGCGTTGAAGTTGAGGACAACATGGTCCATTTGATCTACAAGACATATTGTAAAGATTTTAGACAAAGTTCATGATAATTAAGTTCATCTAATCAAATTATTCAATGAACTCCCACTCAGATAGACATCCCTCCAGTCATCTAAGTATAACATGATCCGAGTTAACTAGGCCGTGGCCGATCATCACGTGAGACGGACTAGTCAACATCGGTGAACATCTTCATGTTGATCGTATCTTCTATACGACTCATGCTCGACCTTTTGGTCTTCTGTGTTCCGAGGCCATGTCTGTACATGCTAGGCTCGTCAAGTCAACCCAAGTGTATTGCGTGTGTAAATCTGGCTTACACCCGTTGTATTCGAACGTTAGAATCTATCACACCCGATCATCACGTGGTGCTTCGAAACAGCGAACCTTCGCAATGGTGCACAGTTAGGGGAAACACTTTCTTGAAATTATTACGAGGGATCATCTTATTTAAGCTACCATCGTTCTAAGCAAATAAGATGTAAAACATGATAAACATCACATGCAATCAAATAGTGACATGATATGGCCAATATCATTTGCTCCTTTGATCTCCATCTTCGGGGCTCCATGATCATCGCTGTCACCGGCATGACACCATGATCTCCATCATCATGATCTCCATCATCGTGTCTTCTTGAAGTTGTCTCGTCATCTATTACTTCTACTACTATGGCTAACGCTTTAGCAATAAAGTAAAGTAATTACATGACGTTTATGTTGACACGCAGGTCATAAATAAATAAAGACAACTCCTATGGCTCCTGCCGATTGTCATACTCATCGACATGCAAGTCGTGATTCCTATTACAAGAACATGATCATCTCATACATCACATATATCATTCATCACATCCTTTGGCCATATCACATCACAAAACACTTGCTGCAAAAACAAGTTAGACGTCCTCTAATTGTTGTTGCAAGTTTTTACGTGGCTGCTATAGGTTTCTAGCAAGAACGTTTCTTACCTACGCCAAAACCACAACGTGAATTGCCAATTTCTATTTACCCTTCATAAGGACCCTGTTCATCGAATCCGATCTGACTAAAGTGGGAGAGACAGACACCCGCCAGCCACCTTATGCAACTAGTGCATGTCAGTCGGTGGAACCGGTCTCACGTAAGTGTACGTGTAAGGTTGGTCCGGGCCACTTCATCCCACTATGCCGCCGAATCAAGATAAGACTAGTAACGGCAAGCAAATTGACAATATCGATGCCCACAACTACTTTGTGTTCTACTTGTGCATAGTAACTACGCATAGACCTAGCTCATGATGCCACTATTGGGGAACGTAGCAGAATTTTAAAATTTTCTACGCATCACCAAGATCAATCCATGGAGTCATCTAGCAACGAGGGAGAGAGGAGTGCATCTACATACCCTTGTAGATCACGAGCGGAAGTGTTCAAGAGAACGGGGTTGATGGAGTCGTACTCGACGTGATCCAAATCACTGAAGATCCTAGCGCCGAACGGACGGCACCTCCGTGTTCAACACATGTACGGAGAGAGGACGTCTCCCGCGCCCTAATCCAGCAAGGAGGAGGGAGAGGTTGAGGAAGAGGGCTCCAACAGCAGCACGACGGCGTGGTGGTGATGAAGCTGCAGTACTCCGGCAGAGCTTCGCCAAGCTCTTATGGAGGAGGGGAGGTGTTGGGGAGGGGAGGGGCTGCGCTTTGGATGTCTTATGCAGCCCTCCCCTCACCCCTCTATTTATAGGGGAAGGGGGAAGGGGGCCGGCCCCCTCTAGATGAGATCTAGAGGGGGCGGCGGCCAAGGGGAGGGGGGCTTGCCCCCCAAGCACGGGGGCGCCCCCCTTAGGGTTTCCCCCAACCCTAGGCGCATGCATGGGCCCTAGGGGGGTGTGGCGCCCCAGCCCACTTGGGCTGGTTCCCTTCTCCATACAGCCCATAAGGCCCTCCGGAAGAGGTGGCCCCTCCCGGTGGACCCCCGGAACCCCTCCGGTGGCCCCGGTACAATACCGATATGCCCCCGAACCTTTCCGGCGACCGTATGAAAACTTCCCATATATAAATATTTACCTCCGGACCATTACGGAACTCCTCGTGACGTCCGGGATCTCATCCGGGACTCCGAACAACATTCGGTAATCACATACAAGTCTTCCTAACAACCCTAGCGTCACCGGACCTTAAGTGTGTAGACCCTACGGGTTTAGGAGACATGCAGACATGACCGAGACGACTCTCCGGTCAATAACCAACAGCGGGATCTGGATACCCATGTTGGCTCACACATTCTCCACGATGATCTCATCGGATGAACCACGATGTCGAGGATTCAATCAATCCGTATACAATTCCCTTTGTCAATCGGTACGTTACTTGCCCGAGACTCGATCGTCGGTATCCCAATACCTTGTTCAGTCTCGTTACCGGCAAGTCACTTTACTCGTACCGTAATGCATGATCCCGTGATCAACCACTTGATCACATTGAGCTCATTATGATGATGCATTACCGAGTGGGCCCAGAGATACCTCTCCGTCATACGGAGTGACAAATCACAGTCTTGATTCGTGCCAACCCAATAGACACTTTCAGAGATACCTGTAATGTACCTTTATAGTCACCCAGTTATGTTGTGACGTTTGGCACACCCAAGGCACTCCTACGGTATCCGGGAGTTGAACAATCTCATGGTCTAAGGAAATGATACTTGACATTCAGAAAAGCTACAGCAAACGAACTACACAATCTTTGAGCTAAGCTTAGGATTGGGTCTTGTCCATCACATCATTCTCCTAATGATGTGATCCCGTTATCAATGACATCCAATGTCCATAGTCAGGAAACCATGACTATCTTTTGATCAACGAGCTAGTCAACTAGAGGCTCACTAGGGACGTGTTGTGGTCTATGTATTCACACATGTATTACGATTTCCTGATAACACAATTATAGCATGAACAATAGACAATTATCATGAACAAAGAAATATAATAATAACCATTTTATTATTGTCTCTAGGGCATATTTCCAACAGAAACAACAGATCAAGAGCCAAGAAAGCGTATTTCGCTCCTTGGTCGTCGAAACCTAGCAATACCACATCAACTGGACTAGGCTTTACCTTCACCGCAAGGGGACGAACCAGTATAAAAACCTCTCGTGTCCTTTGTCCCGATTAACCCCTTTAAGCTTCCTAGTTGCGATGGCTCCACGACTAAGTCCTTTCACTAGGACATCTGCCGTGACAATTCCACGACAGTTGGCGCCCACCATGGGGCCAGCGCACGGTGGATTTGAGTTCTTGAAGGGCAGCTTCGAAGGGCTCAAGTGATAATTTGTGGGCCTGATGACCAAGAGTCGTCGCGGCAAGCTCTACATCAACGACGAAGGCCGGGCCCCCGACGCCGGCTCAATTAAGTATGGGTACCGGGTCCCCTTCGACGGAATCCACGTCTTCATCGGCCGGATTGGCGGGCCGGGCCATGAGCCGGACATCTGCACCGACCTCATCGAGACGGCTCAGCGTGCGAGACCCGCCCGGACTCAGCCCACCGTAAAGCATGCCTTCATGGGTTGCATCCATGGAGGGGAGTTCTATGAAGGGTCTGTGGATGGCGGTGAGACGGCCATCTATTCTGACGGTGAGCCATCCACAGGCGAGACGGATTCATTGTATCAACTACCAGATGGCGGGCTTGGGGGCTGTTCCGATGGCAGCAGTATTCCGGACCCCTTTGAGCCGCCGAACAGAGCGGGGGTCTTCGTGACTGGTACACAGCCCGCACAAAACTCTACAGCTGCGGCAACAATAACCTCCGGAACGGCCGCGACCGGGTCAGGAGACCCTGCGCGCCCGCCGGCTCAGGTGCTGATGGATCTTATGGATAAGATGATGGCCATGTTGACCGCCGTGGTTGAACCGGTGGATAAGGCTCAGCATGATGTGGAGGTGGCACGACTACGCGAAGAAGTAGCTCAAGCCAAGGAAAACTAAGCGGCGGAGGATGTCCGGATGGCTGTGGAATGGGTGGCTTTGGACACCCGGTCACAATAGCTTCAATCAGAGGCTTTTCAGCTTTCGATGAATCTAAATGCGTCAAACGAGGTCATGAGGAGAAGGCACCAGAAGACTCAATCACGTCTGCCCCTAACTTATGATCCTAGGAATCTCTTCCACACACCTGGGGCTGGTCCCAGTAATCCGCCTGAGGCCAACCGGATTACAACACCCGGGGCTGGGGTGTCGGCTCAGCCGCGAGCTATGGAACCCCCTCGGGTGAATACGGCTCCGCCTCGTCATACTCCAACACCGTCGGGTCATTTTTCTAACCCTTTGGAGAATCTGATTGCTGCATCAGCACGTCTGGCGGCTCTCCCAATGGAAGGCGATTCCCCGACGGCGATCGAAACACGAAGGGTCAAAGACCTTCTTTAGACAGCTCTGGCACGGTAGGAGTCATACTCTTATAGTCAAGACAGGATCCATTCAACCCCTCGCCCAAGCCGGAGCCCAAGCTATAGCAGGCATATGGACTCAGCAGCCATGTCAAGCAATGCTCAGCGCCGTAACTAGCCATGCAGGTATGACCCGACGCATGATGGAGCTCTTAACTTGGTGGACCAGGAGAGGATCCGCCAAGAGGCGGAGCGGGCGGTTCAACAGGCAGCGGAGCAGGCGGCTCAGCAGGCTTTTCCGGTTTATCCAACGACCTCTATTGAAGCAGGTGTGGCCACAAGGACAGGAGGTGTCCCTTGTCTGGTGCCGGCTCTGTGTAATGAGCGTTTGCCAAAGTACTTTAAGGGGCCTCGCAAGGTGCCTAATTACACAGCCGATTTACAGCCTGGGGCATGGATTGAAAGTTATGAGATGGCCATGGAATTGTTGGAGGTGAGTGACGCAGCAATGGCCAAGTACTTCACTATGATGCTGGATGGAATAACTTGCACTTGGTTGAAGGGGTTGCAACCCAATTCCATCGGCTTATGGGCAGAGTTAAAAGCTCGGTTCATCCAGAACTTCAAAGATACATGCAAGCAGCCCATGTCAATTGTGGATTTGACTAATTGCAAGCAAGAGGAAGGTGAATCCACGACCCATTGGGTTCGCCGGGTGAAGGAAATAATACATTCATCTGATAAGATGGATGCCGGCTCCACGGTCTTAATGTTGGAGAAAAATTGCCGTTTTGAACCTCTGAAACAGAAGCTGGGGCGGCTCAAGCGTGATTGTAATGACATGGGCCAGCTGATGGCGGCTCTGGCCAAATACGCCGACTCTGATAGTACCAAGGATCTCGCATATGACGAAGAGAAGACAGGGAATGGAAAGAAGAACGGCAACGGCAAGGTTCACCAACATAACCCAGCAAATCAAGGAGGTAACAATAAACGTAAGGCTGACGGTAGTCTGGAGTTTGTGGCTAACACCAACGCACAGGGCAACAATCAACGGCGCAAGGGGAGGCCACCTCCTCGGTCAGGCGGGTCAGGTCCCACCCTCGAACAGTTGCTAAATGAACCCTGTCCGAGACACGTCACCCGGGATAAGCTGACCACCCATCTATGGAAAGACTGCACGATCATGAAGGCTTTCAATAATTCTAACATGTTCAACGGTAGTCACGGACCTAGCAGTGGCTCAGGCGGTGGCGGTTTCCATGGCCTGGGCGGCGGCTCAAGTGGTGGCGGTTTTGATGGCCCGGGCGGCGGTTCAAGTGGTGGAGGTTTTCATGGCCAGGGCCCTCAGGGCAATCAAGGTGGCTATAATTAGCAATCTGGCCAAGGTAGTCAACAACGGCAGCAATCCGGGTATCAGAGTAACCCAAAGTAGCTAAACGGTGGGAAGTACCACGTGTTCACCACCAGTTTATGCAAAAGGGACCAGAAACTTCATAAGAGAGCTGTGAATGCGGTTGAACCAGCGGTTCCATGTTATTTGAGATGGTCTGACAAGCCTATTGTGTGGAGTAGGGAAGATCACCCTCCCCAGGTCTATAATCCACATCTCCAAAGGCTACTACCTATTTGGATGGAGGTAGTAGTATCAACATTCTCTATTATGAGACGTTCCCTCGAATGGGGTTGACTAACAAAAGTCTTAAGACATCCAACACCATTTTCCATGGAGTAGTGCCTGGTAAGTCGGCATATCCAGTTGGTAAGATTGAGCTGGAAGTAGCCTTTGGAGATGAGCATGATTCTAGGGCGGAGAAGTTAACTTTTGAAGTGGTCAAAATCAAAAGACCGTATCACGCCCTGTTTGGACGGCTGGCTTATGCAAAATTCATGGCACAGCCGTGTTATGTTTATCTACAGCTCAAGATGCCGGGTTATAAGGGAACTATCACAGTGCATGGAAGTCGGAAGATAGCTTTGGAATGCGAAGAAGGTGATGCTGCTTATGCCGAATCTGTTTGTGCGTGTTATTTGAGATGGTCTGACAAGCCTATTGTGTGGAGTAGGGAAGATCACCCTCCCCAGGTCTATAATCCGGATCACCTGGCTTTGGTGGTGGCCCCTCAGGTTGGTGGATACAAATTCACTAAAGTACTCATGGATGGAGGTAGTAGTATCAACATTCTCTATTATGAGATGTTCCCTCGCATGGGGTTGACTAACAAAAGTCTTAAGACATCCAACACTGTTTTCCATCGAGTAGTGCCTGGTAAGTCGGCATATCCAGTTGGTAAGATTGAGCTGGAAGTAGCCTTTGGAGATGAGCATGATTCTAGGGCGGAGAAGTTAACTTTTGAAGTAGTCAAAATCAAAAGACCGTATCACGCCCTGTTTGGACGGCTGGCTTATGCAAAATTCATGGATACCAAAGCTAACTTTTGAAGAAGGTGATGCTGCTTATGCCGAAACTTTTGAAGCTTTGGAATTGAAGTTTTACAAGGATAATGTCGACCCGGCGGACATGACGTCTTTGAAAAAGCCAAGCACGGAGCATGAGCCGGCGCTGAAGTTTAAAACAGCTGACGATACCAAGATGATTGATTTTGTGCCTGGTGACTCGTCCAAACAATTCATTATCAGTGCTAACTTGGATCCCAAATAGGAAAGCGCTATCATCGAGTTCATCCATGAGAACTGGGACATCTTTGCATGGAAGCCTTCTGACATGCTGGGTGTACCGAGAGAACTCGCTGAGCACACTCTCAATATTGATCCCAAGTTTAAGCCGGCCAGGCAGTTTCTTCGGCAGTTCAACGAGAAAAGGCGCAAGGCTATTGGAGAAGAGGTGGCCCGGCTCTTGGCGGCCGGGTTTATTGTTGAAGTTTTTCACCCATAGTGGTTGGCTAACCCGGTGCTTGTGCTAAAAAAGAACGGCACTTGGCGTATGTGTGTGGATTACATGGATTTAAACAAGGCTTGTCTGGCTGATCCTTTTGTTCTCCCTCGTATTGATCAAATCATTGATGCTACGGCGGGTTGTGAGCGTTTGAGCTTTTTGGATGCTTATTCTGGATATCATCAGATCAAAATGGCAGTTAAGGACCAGGAGAAGACAACTTTCATTACTCTGTTTGGAGCCTTCTGCTATGTGTCTATGCCTTTTGGTCTTAAGAGTGCCCATGCCACTTATCAGCGGTGTGTACAGAATTGCCTTCATAATCAGATTGGGCGTAATGTTCATGCTTACGTGGATGATATAGTGGTGAAATCCAGAGAGAAGGAAACCTTGGTAGCTGATCTGAAGGAAACCTTTGATAACCTCCGGGTCTACAAGATGATGCTTAACCCGGCCAAGTGTGTTTTTGGAGTCCCAGATGGCAAGCTTTTGGGTTTTTTGGTGTCGAACAGAGGCATTGAGGCTAACCCAGAAAAAATTAAGGTGATTACATCTTTGGCTAAACCAGCGTGCATCAATGACGTTCAGCAGCTGGCGGGTCGCGTTGCAGCTTTGAGCCGGTTCATAAGCCGGTTGGGTGAGAAGGCTATTCCGTTGTATCAAATGATGAAGAAAACGGATGATTTTGTCTGGAGTGACACTACTAATCCTGCCTTTGAAGATCTGAAAAGACAGCTCGCCGAACCTCTGGTCCTTACTGCTCCGATTGAGGAGTCACTGTTGTTATATATGGTTGCTAACACATGTGTTGTCAGTGTGGCCATTGTTGTCAAGCGCAAGGAGGCTGGCAAGGAACATCCGGTTCAACGGCCGGTTTATTACGTCAGTGAAGTGCTCATTGAGTCCAAACAGAGATATCCACATTGGTAGAAGCTTGTTTATGGGGTGTTCATGGCAAGCCGGAAGCTTAAGCATTACTTTCAGGGTCATCCGATCACTGTGGTTAGCTCTGCCCTTTGGGAGATATTATTCAAAATAGAGAAGCCATAGGACGAGTCGCCAAGTGGGCCATTGAACTTGGGTCTCATTGTTTAAAGTATGTGCCACGTACTGCAATCAAATCTCAAGCACTGGTGGACTTCATTAATGATTGGACGGAGTTGCAGATACCTGAAGAGAAGCCAGACAACACATATTGGACGATTCATTTTGATGGGTCCAGACAGTTGGAAGGCTCGGGGGCTGGAGTTGTTTTAACTTCTCCTCGAGGCGACAAATTTTGTTATGTGTTGCGATTGATGTTTCCTTGTACTAACAACGTAGCTGAGTATGAGGCCTTACTCCATGGCCTTTGAATGGCTAGAGAAATGAGCTTAAGTCGGGTATGGTGCCTTGGCGACTCAGATTTGGTGGATCAGCAAGTATCAGGCAAGTGGGGTTCCAAGGACCCTCTCATGGCGGCTTATCTCCATGAGGTTGACGCTGTTGCTGGACATTTCAAAGGTTATCAGGTGGAGCACATTGACCGCAGAAAGAATGAAGCGGCCGATGCTTTGAGCCGGTTGGGATCTCAGCGTAAGCCGGTGCCGCCTAACACCTTTCTAGATGTTCTGCATAACCCTTCTGTCAAGTTGCCTACAGAACAGGACTTGGCTATTCCAGACCCAGAAGCACAATTGGTGGCGGCTCTTCATGTCATTCCAGATTGGACAGTGCCATATTTGGCTTACATGACCCGGGGTGAGTTGCCAGAGGATGAGACCTTGGCTCGATAGATAACCCACGGTCTAAGTCAATGACAATTTCCAATGGTGAGTTGTATCATCGCAGTGTCACCGGAGCGTTTCAACGTTGTGTCTCTCCTGAAGAAGGTCAAGAAATTCTTCATGAGATCCATGAAGGAGATTGTGGCCATCATGCCGGTTCAAAGTCTCTTGTGGCCAAAGCTTTTCGTCATGGTTTTTACTGGCTAACGGATCACGCTGATGCAGAGGATCTGGTCAGTAGGTGCGATGGGTGTCAAAAATTTGCACGACGAGTGCACGTGCCGGCTTAAGAATTGCGGATGATTCCAATCACTTGGCCGTTTGCAGTCTGGGGGCTTGACATGGTTGGACCTTTCAAAAGGTCTAAAGATAAGAAGATGAACCTTTTGGTGGCAGTGGACAAGTTCACAAAATGGGTTGAGGCAGAGCCGGTCAGTAAGTGTGATGCGGCCACGGTGGTTCAATTCATAAAGAAGGTGATCTTTCATTTTGGTTTTCCACATAGCATTATCACTGACAATGGCACCAACTTGTCCCAAGGAGACATGGAAGAGTTCTGTCAATGGGAGCATATCCGGCTTGATGTTTCATCAGTAGCTCACCCCCAATCCAATGGTCAAGCTGAAAGAGCCAATCAGGAAATCCTGAAAGGTCTAAAACCGCGTCTTATGGTCCCTTTACAATGGACGCCGGGTTGTTGGGTGGAAGAATTACCCTCTGTGATATGGAGTATCAATACCACCCCTAACAGGTCTACGGGTTATACGCCTTTCTTCATGGTTTATGGAGCAGAGGCAGTTCTGCCCAGTGACATCCCTCATGACTCGCCCCGCATGGCAGCTTACGTTGAAGCTAATAATGAGCAAGCCCGACAGGATGTGCTTGACTTGCTAGATGAGGAGCGAGACTTGGCAGTAGCCCAATCAGCAATTTACCAGCAGGACCTGCGCCATTATCACAGCCGCCGGGTTAAGTCCAGAACCTTTCAAGAAGGTGACTAATACGTCTCCGTCGTATATATAATTTTTGATTGTTCCATGCCAATATCATTCAACTTTCATATACTTTTTGGCAACTTTTTATATTATTTTTGGGACTAACATATTGATCCAGTGCCCAGTGCCAGTTCCTGTCTATTGCATGTTTTTGGCTTCGCAGAATATCCATATCAAACGGAGTCCAAATGGGATAAAAATGGACGGAACTTATTTTTGGAAAATATGGAAAATTCGGAAGGAAAATCAACACGAACCAGTGCCCGAGGTGGTCACGAGGCAGGGGGCGCCCCCCCTTAGGGGGTGCCCCCTACCCTCGTGAGCCCACTGTAAGGCGGTTGACGCTCTTCTTTTGCCGCAAGAAAGCTAATATTCGGAAAAAAAATCACGGCGAGGGTTTCAGGCCAATCGGAGTTATATATATACGAAACAGTGAAACAGAGCCAGAAGAGAACGCAGAAACAGAGAGAGACAAAGAGACAGATCCAATCTCGGAGGGGCTCTCGCCCCTCCCACGCCATGGAGGCCATGTACCAGAGGGGAAACCCTTCTCCCATCTAGGGAGGAGGTCAAGGAAGAATAAGAAGGAGGGGGGCTCTCTCCCCCTCGCTTCCGGTGGCACCGGAGTGCCACCGGGGGGCATCATCATCACCGCGATCTACACCAACACCTCCGCCATCTTCACCAACATCCCAATCACCTTCCCCCCTCTATCTACAGCGGTCCACTCTCCCGCAACCTGCTGTACCCTCTACTTGAACATGGTGCTTTATGCTTCATATTATTATCCAATGATGTGTTGCCAGCCTATGATGTCTGAGTAGATTTTCGTTGTCCTATCGGTGGTTGATGAATTGCTATGATTGATTTAATATGCTTGTGGTTATGTTGCTGTCCTTTGGTGCCCATCATATGATTGTGCGCGTGGATCACACCATAGGGTTAGTTGTATGTTGATAGGACTATGTATTGGAGGGCAAGAGTGACAGAAGCTTCAACCTAGCATAGAAATTGATGCATACGGGATTGAAGGGGGACCAATATATCTTAATGCTATGGTTGGGTTTTACCTTAATGAACATTAGTAGTTGCGGATGCTTGCTAATAGTTCCAATCATAAGTGCATAGAATTCCAAGTCAGGGATGACATGCTAGTAGTGGCCTCTCCCACATAATACTTGCTATCGGTCTAGTAAAGTAGTCAATTGCTTAGGGGCAATTTTGCAACTCCTACCACCACTTTTCCACACTCGCTATATTTACTTTAGTGCTTCTTTACTTACAACAGCCCCTACTTTTTATTTCCTTGCTCTTTATTATCTTGCAAACCTATCCAACAACACCTACAAAGTACTTCTAGTTTCATACTTGTTCTAGGTAAAGCGAACGTCAAGCGTGCGTAGAGTTGTATTGGTGGTCGATAGAACTTGAGGGAATATTTTTTCTACCTTTAGCTCCTCGTTGGGTTCGACACTCTTACTTATCAAAAACTGTTGCAATCCCCTATACTTGTGGGTTATCAAGACCTTTTTCTAGCGCCGTTGCCGGGGAGCAATAGCGTGGGGTGAATATTCTCGTGTGTGCTTGTTTGCTTTATCACTAAGTTATTTTTATTTGCTGTTCTTAGTTGTTCTCTATCTTTAGTTATGGATATGGAACACGAAATACCAAAAAAATTAGGTGTACTTTCTGCTCATGGAGATGGGGAACCTCCTAAAACCCTCAATGCTAGTTATGTGAAAGATATTTTGTACTACTTTAATAATCCTGAGAAAACCCCATTCAATTATGTAATGGAGTAACGTTGGATCAACGTGAATACTTTAGGGATTACCGCTTGACACAAAAAGGGAAACTATTATGGGATCAAATTCAGATATTGAAGTGGTATGCTAGACAACTATGCTCGGAATATGATTATACTTGTTGCTCTAGGATGAATTCTCCACACCTCCCCTTTTCATGCAAATTTAATGATAATGAAACCTCGGCTTCTTATGCTAGAGGTATATATGATTACTATGATGTGGAACAAATAGAAGAATTTGTTGCTTTTATGGGTTCTTATGAAATTGAATCTATGTTTAAAGAGTTTGATGATATTGATGATGCTTGTTATAGATCTGAAAATTTAGCTATCCTCAAATATTGCTATGAGAATTATGAATACAATTATGAAATTAATGCACTTATTAAGAAAGTCTCCGCTGTCCAAGAAGAGACTAATATTTTGCAGGAGTCTATGGAAGAAGAAATTGATGAAACTGTGAGCTCGTTGGATGAAAAAGATGAGGAGGAGAGCGAAGAACAAAAGGAGGAAGAGCGGATTGATCACCCGTTCCCACCTTCTAATGAGAGTAACTCTTCAACTCATACATTGTTTAATTCCCTTTCGTGCTTACCGAAGGATGATTGCTATGATGACTGTTATGATCCCTTGGATTCTTTTGAAATATCCCTTTTTGATGATGCTTGTGGCCAAGATGCCAATATGAATAATGCTTATGGAGATGAAATTGCTATAGTTCCTTATGTTAAACATGAAATTGTTGCTATTGCACCCACGCATGATAGTCCTATTATCTTTTTGAATTATCCCAATTATACTATATCGGAGAAGTTTGCACTTATTAAGGATTATGTTGATGGGTTGCCTTTTACCGTTGCACATGATGATTTTGATGAATATAATATGCATGTGCTTGCTGCTTCTACTTGCAATTATTATGAGAGAGGAACTATATCTCCACCTCTCTATGTTTCCAATACATTAAAATTGCAAGAAACTATTTATACTATGCATTGGCCTTTACTTTGTGTGCATGAATTGTTCTTTTATGGCATGCCTATGCATAGGAAGAGATTTAGACTTTGTTGTTGCATGATATATGTTACTTTGTGCTCACTACTAAATTACAAATCATTGTTAATTAAAATTGGCTTTGATATACCTTGGGATCCAGGTGGATTCATTACTTGAGCACTATATGCCTAGCTTAATGGCTTTAAAAAAAGCGCTGCCAGGGAGACAACCCGGAAGTTTTAGAGAGTCATTTATTTCAGTTGAGTGCTTTCATATAGTTTTAAAAACAATAAAGATAAAGAGGGGAACCCAAAACTTTTCAAAAAGGGAAGTGAAAGTGAGAAAGACAAGCACTGTTGAAGTGGGAGAGCTCCTTGAACTTTGTTCATGCTCACGGCAACTTTGTGAATCTTCATTATAGAAAAATTTCAACAAAAATAATTATCCCCTCGTACAATTCCATTGTATTATAAAAATAATGTGCCAAGGTTTGCCTTTAGGATGTTTACATTTGCTTGATGGTTTGTACGGTGCAGGACAGAAACTTTGGCTGTAGTGCGCGATTTTACATTTTTATCTGGAACATCAAATGGTTCTGATTCTTTTTGCACTGTATTCCTATACAAATTTTTTATTTTTCCTAATTTTGGTAGAATTTTTCAAGTATCAGAAGTATGGTGAATGTTCAGATTATTACAGACTGTTCTGTTTTAGACAGATTCTGTTTTTGATGCATAGTTTGCTTGTTTTGATGAAACTATCGATTCACATCAGTGGATTAAGCCATGAAAAATTTATATTACAGTAGACACAATGAAAAAACAAAATATGAATTGGTTTTAAATGGTACTTAGAGTAGTGATTTGCTTCATTATACTAACGGATCTTACTGAGTTTTCTGTTGAAGTTTTGTGTGGATGAAGTGTTCGATGATCGAGAAGGTCTCGATGTGAGAAGAAGGAAGAGAGGCAAGAGCTCAAGCTTGGGGATGCCCGAGGCACCCCAAGTAAATATTCAAGGAGACTCAAGCGTCTAAGCTTGGGGATGCTGGGGAGGCATCCCCTCTTTCTTCAACAAGTATCGGTATGTTTTCGGATTCGTTTCGTTCATGCGATATGTGCAATCTTGGAGCGTCTTTGCTTTACTTTTCATGTTTCTTTTTTGCACCATGCTGGTATGAGATAGTCCTTGGTTGATTTATAGAATGCTCTTTTCACTTCACTTATATTCTTTGAGTATGGCTTTATAGAATGCTTCATGTGCTTCGCTTATATCATTTGAAGTTTGGATTGCATATTTCTCTTTACATAGACAACCTCCATTTGTAGAATGCTCTTTTGCTTCACTTATATTTGTTAGAGCACGGGCATATCTTTTGTAGAAAGAATTAAACTCTCTTGATTCACTTATATCTATTTAGAGAGATGATGGGAATTGGTCATTCACATGGTTAGTTATAAAATCCTACATAAAACTTGTAGATCACTGAATATGATATGTTTGATTCCTTGCAATTGTTTTGCGATATAGAGATGGTAATATTAGAGTCATGCTAGTGGGTAATTGTGGATTGTAGAAATACTTGTGTTGAGGTTTGTGATTCTCGTAGCATCCACGTATGGTGAACCGTTATGTAACGAAGTCGGAGCATGATTTATTTATTGATTGTCTTCCTTATGAGTGGCGGTCAGGGACGAGCGATGGTCTTTTCCTACCAATCTATCCCCCTAGGAGCATGCGCGTAGTACTTTGTTTCGATGACTAATAGATTTTTGCAATAAGTATGTGAGTTCTTTATGACTAATGTTGAGTCCATGGATTATACACACTCTCACCCTTCCATCATTGCTAGCCTCTTTAGTACCGCGCAACTTTCGCTGGTACCATAAACCCACCATATACCTTCCTCAAAATAGCCACCATACCTACCTATTATGGCATTTCCATAGCCATTCCAAGATATATTGCCATGCAACTTCCATCATCATCATATACATGATTTGAGCATCATTGTCATATTGCTTTGCATGATCGTAAGATAGCTAGCATGATGTTTTCATGGCTTGTCCGTTTTTTATGTCATTGCTACGCTAGATCATTGCACATCTCGGTACACCGCCAGAGGCATTCATATAGAGTCATATCTTTGTTCTAGATATCGAGTTGTAATATTGAGTTGTAAGTAAATAAAAGTGTGATGATCATCATTATTAGAGCATTGCCCAAGTGAGGAAAGGATGATGGAGACTATGATTCCCCCATAAGTCAGGATGAGACTCTGGACTTTACAAAAAAAAGAGGCCAAAGAAGCCCAAATAAAAAAAAGAGGCCAAAGGAGCCCACCAAAAAAATAAAAAATAAAAATAAAAAAATAAAAACAAAAACAAAAAAAATGAGAGAAAAAGAGAGAAGGGGCAGTGCTACTATCCTTTTTCCACACTTGTGCTTCAAAGTAGCACCATGTTCTTCATATAGAGAGTCTCTTGAGTTATCACTTTCATATACTAGTGGGAATTTTCATTATAGAACTTGGCTTGTATATTCCAACGATGAGCTTCCTCAAATGCCCTAGGTCTTCATGAGCAAGCAAGTTGGATGCACCCCCACTTAGTTTCAGTTTGAGCTTTCATATACTTATAGTTCTAGTGCATTCGTTGCATGGCAATCCCTACTCACTCACATTGATATCTATTGATGGGCATCTCCATAGCCCATTGATATGCCTAGTGGATGTGAGACTATATTCTCCTTTTTGTCTTCTCCACCATCATATTCTATTCCACCTATAGTGCTATGTCCATGGCTCACGCTCATGTATTGCGTGAAAGTTGAAAAGGTTTGAGAACGTCAAAAGTATGAAACAATTGCTTGGCTTGTCATCGGGGTTGTGCATGATGTGAGTATTTTGTGTGGTGAAGATGGAGCATAGCCAGACTATATGATTTTGTAGGGATAACTTTCTTTGGCCTTGTTATTTTGAAAAGACATGATTGCTTTATTAGTGGGCTTGAAGTATTATTGTTTTTATGTCAAATGATGGACTATTGCTTTGAATCACTCGTGTCTTAATATTCATGCCATGATTAGACATATGATCAAGATTATGCTAGGTAGCATTCCACATCAAAAATTATCTTTTTATCATTTACCTACTCGAGGACGAGCAGGAATTAAGCTTGGGGATGCTGATACGTCTCTGTTGTATCTATAATTTTTGATTGTTCCATGCCAATATCATTCAACTTTCATATACTTTTTGGCAACTTTTTATATTATTTTTGGGACTAACATATTGATCCAGTGCCCAGTGCCAGTTCCTGTCTGTTGCATGTTTTTGGTTTCGCAGAATATCCATATCAAACGGAGTCCAAACGGGATAAAAACGGATAGAGCTTATTTTTGGAAAATATGGAAAATTCGGAAGGAAAATCAATGCGAACCAGTGCCCGAGGTGGTCACGAGGCAGGGGGGCGCCCCCCCTTAGGGTGCGCCCCCTACCCTCGTGAGCCCACCGTAAGGCGGTTGATGCTCTTCTTTTGCCGCAAGAAAGCTAATATTCGGGAAAAAATCACGGCGAAGGTTACAGGCCAATCAGAGTTACGGATCTCCATATATATATATATACGAAACGGTGAAACAGAGCCAGAAGAGAACGCAGAAACAGAGAGAGACAAAGAGACAGATCCAATCTCGGAGGGGCTCTCGCCCCTCCCACGCCATGGAGGCCATGGACCAGAGGGGAAAGCCTTCTCCCATCTAGGGAGGAGGTCAAGGAAGAAGAAGAAGGAGGGGGGCTCTCTCCCCCTCTCTTCCGGTGGCACCGGAGTGCCACCGGGGGCCATCATCATCACCGTGATCTACACCAACACCTCCGCCATCTTCACCAACATCTCCATCACCTTCCCCCTCTATCTACAGCAGTCCACTCTCCCGCAACCTGTTGTACCCTCTACTTGAACATGGTGCTTTATGCTTCATATTATTATCCAACGATGTGTTGCCATCCTATGATGTCTGAGTAGATTTTCGTTGTCCTATCGATGGTTGATGAATTTCTATGATTGATTTAATTTGCCTGTGGTTACGTTGCTGTCCTTTGGTGCACGTGGATCACACCATAGGGTTAGTTGTATGATGATAGGACTATGTATTGGAGGGCAAGAGTGACAAAAGCTTCAACCTAGCATAGAAATTGATGCATACGGGATTGAAGGGGGACCAATATATCTTAATGCTATGGTTGGGTTTTACCTTAATGAACATTAGTAGTTGCGGATGCTTGCTAATAGTTCCAATCATAAGTGCATAGAATTCCAAGTCAGGGATAACATGCTAGCAGTGGCCTCTCCCACATAATACTTGCTATCGATCTAGTAAAGTAGTCAATTGCTTAGGGGCAATTTCGCAACTCCTACCACCACTTTTCCACACTCGCTATATTTACTTTATTGCTTCTTTACTTACAACAGCCCCTACTTTTTATTTACTTGCTCTTTATTATCTTGCAAACCTATCCAACAACACCTACAAAGTACTTCTAGTTTCATACTTGTTCTAGGTAAAGCGAACGTCAAGCGTGCGTAGAGTTGTATCGGTGGTCGATAGAACTTGAGGGAATATTTGTTCTACCTTTAGCTCCTTGTTGGGTTCGACACTCTTACTTATCGAAAACTGTTGTGATCCCCTATACTTGTGGGTTATCAGTGACCTGGTGCTCCGGCTCATCCAGGATCAGTATGATGCACACAAGCTATCCCCACCTTGGGAAGGACCCTTTGTGGTCAGCAAAAACTTAAACAATGGGTCATATTACCTTATTGATGTTCGAGAGCACCGAGACTCACGTAAGTCGGAGGAGGAGACCCGTCGTCCGTGGAATATTGCTCATCTCCGGCCTTACTACACTTGAGCCACCGGCTCTCATAATGTACATACTTTGATGTTGTGTATATTATGATAAGTAATAAAGCAGGACCTCTGTCCTTTTTTGATCATATATCTTTATTATTCTAATTATTCAAACGACCAGTTGGGGGCTGATCGTATTCGAATCTAGCTTAACCCTTTTGGTATGGCTCATGATCATATTCGAATCTAGCCATTAAACCTCATGGTCACCAGGGGGCTTCCTGTTCAAACATTGGTCATATTCGAACCAAAGAGAACATAGCTGTCGTAACCCTCTTGATCGGCGCAAAGCCAAACTCATTAGGGGGCTTCTTGATCATATCTGAATCATAGCTTAACCCCTTTTGAGTCCGACTTGGATCATAATCGAATCAGGGTCGTTAAAAACCTCTCAAGGTCATTTCGGGGCTTCCTGTTCAAACATAGGTCGTATTCGAACCAAAGAGAACATAGTTGTCGGTACCCTCTTGATCGGCGCAACGCCAAAGCCACTGGGGTGTACATGATCGTATTCGAATCCTCGCTTAACCTCTTTGGTCCGGTTTACCGATCGTATTAGAATCAGAAGCCTCCAAATTATTCTTAATGCTTGATTTACATCATTTGCAATATACTATTTTGTTTTACTGGTTTTTTGTTGTCTCAAATCTAACTGTAAGTATGGTTTCAATTTAAACCGGCTCGGTTATTGGACAATGAGTTTCCAAGGTGTAACAATCATCAGGCATATGGAGGTATTGACTTCTACAAAGATTGGGTTGTCAACATTACTATCCGGGTCATATAAGTGGCAGTTCAGAGTCAAAGAACACAGGTACGACATTGTCTTTCATAAACAGACTTATCTGTGTTTTTTTCTTTAATCAAAGGCTTTTTCAGCCTTGTTTATCTTTACATCTGGTCCTGATTATCCCCCTATGATGATTTCATAGTTATGTATCGGGTGTTTTGACCCGTCCAGCGATAAACCACGAGGACATTTTTTTCATCTTTTGCATACAGGAACAGATTTAAACACTGCAGATGTGATAAAAGATATAATGCATATATTGACATGACGGGTAAAACAGTCATGTGCAACATAATATGCACGACAGCATCAACAAAACGCACAGTTTTCAAGCTAACCTATTACAAGGCATTGAGAGCCCAAAAGGGTAAAACTGTTTTCTCTCCTAAGCAGATGTCAAGCTAAAAGTCGGATTATTCAGACGGTTATGACTCCTCCCTCGCCGGTTCACCTCCCTCCACTGGTTGGAAGCTGGGTTTCGACCAATCAAAGCCATCCAGAGCAACGAACTCAGCTTCATCGTCAATTAGACCAGCCGGGTCAATTTCTGGGGCAAAGGTGTGTTGGCGAACCGGCGGGATAAGATCTGCCACTTTATACGAGGGAGTCGCCATCTTCTTATTACCAACATCAAAACCCGGCTGATATTTATCAATGTTGGTTTCCTCGCCAAGGATGGTAGCATGGGGACGAAGTCCCCTCACACAAGCAACAAAGTCATCTTGGTCAAATGGAGTTCCTTCTTCCTTCAAGGGGGGTACACCTTGGCTACGTCCGCCGGGTCTAGCTCCGGCACCCAGGCTTTAGAGCGGCTTAGGGCAGTTAGGGCTCCGGCTCTTGCACAAGACCACTTGACCTCTTGGAATCTGGCGGGTAAAATAGATAGCTTCTTCAAAATGTCACTCAAGAGGTTGGGTCCTTGGTTGGCTGGGGAGATAATAGCAAGCGCCCGTTGAGCCCCAGTATATAGTTGCTCCACCAGGGTGTAAACCGCCTTGAGTTTTGTCACGCTGTTTTAACTCATATTGTTGCTCCGTGGACCTATGAGCATTTTAAAAAAGGTTAAGCAGGCGGATTATATTTCTGGCAAAAATAGATTGTAAGTAACTAATGCAAATGACTCACCAAAGATTGCGGAGACCATCTGAGGCATGCGGTTTTTTAAGCCGGTGAGCTCCGTGGTAACCTCCTTGAGAGCCGCTTCTGCTGTCTCAGCATGCTGTATCAGCAAGGTTTTCTCATCCGCCCAGGATTTCTTCTTCGCATCAAAACTGGTCTTCAGCTTTTCAGCTTCAGAGAGGCTCAACTGGAGTTTGGAGTCATTGTTCTTTATCTCCGCCTCTTGATCCGCCAGCCGGGTCTTTGCATCCGTCAATTGAGAACCCAATTTAGTTAGGGCGGTCTACAAACATGCACATGTGTGTTAAAATTTATTTCAATAAAGGTTATAATGATCAAAGTCCCAAGTACTTTGCAACGCAACACCACTCGGTACTTGGGGGCTAATGTCTGCCAAAGCAATTTTTTAAAATGCAAAATGGCTCTTCTATGCTTAAAGTCCCAAGTGTTTTACAAGTAACAACACTTGGCACTTGGGGGCTAATGCATGATATTAAGAATTTTTTTTCATGTTGAGCCAGATCACACTATTTGTTTAGGCTGATTCAAGACAGTTATGAAGTCAAGTACCGGCTCATTCATGATAAATTGAGCCGGCCCTTGGGGACTACAGGTGAACTTTATGCTGGACTTAAGGAAAATCTAAGACAGAGCATCAACCTATATCACAAAGTCTACAGATCATTCAGGTTCATCATAATCCGGAGACTTTGGGGCTGGCAGAGCATATGTAAGCTAGTGAAAGCCGGAGAACGTACCTCATATTTCAGTTGCAATTGCTTGACCATCTCAATTTCAGAGTCACGGCTGGAATGCACATGACAGAGGTATCCAGACAGCACGTCACTAACGTTCATGTGAGCATAGTGAGAGACGTCAAACCGCACTTTATGCCTTTCCAGAGGCTCTTGTTTGGCAGAGTGCCTAGCCAGTACAGTTGGATTGTCCTGCTCAATGAATCTGCTACTAGTGATTAGGACGTCATTGTCAGAAGACGGCGGCGGGTTAGCTGAGCTGGACGGCCCGACGGTGGATGGATTGAGAATGGTTTCATCAGCTGACGGCTCAGGAAGGTCGGGTTGAATGTTGGCAGCCGAGTCTTCTGGTGCTTCAGATTGTTCAGGAGCAGAAGTTGGTATTGCCGGTTCAGGTGCAGGATCTTTCGGGTCTTCCGCCGGTTTAGTGACCTTGGCTTTCTTGGACTTTGCTTGACCGCTAAGAAAGATTTCATGAGTTAGTATAATGATGTAGTCATTAAAAATGCAGAAGAAAGATAATTTTCTTTACCCAGGGGCAGTCTTGAAAGCCGGAAACTGAGTTTAAGAAGAATCGTTGGACCAACAAGAAACCTCCTGCAATAGTAAAATCACAGTTAAGAGGGCAAGGAAATAGATTCATTGATGAAAGTAAGACACAAAGGTAAAAGAAACCACATTTTGGCGTTTCTGAGGAGTCTTCGGTAAGCGGGAGGGCAGTTCATTGTCGTCACTGGTCCGGACCTGACGGCGGCTCTCATGTTGCTACTTTTTCAAAAGAAAATGAGGTTCCAAATAAGCCAAAGGGTGTGAAAACCTTACTTTCCGGGTTACTAGTCGAGGTTTCGGTCTTGGCAAAGGTTCTGAGTCAGAGGAAATAGTTACCTCTTCTTCTACAACCTGGCTGGCCCCCGTATCATCCTGGCAATAGTCAGTGTCAATAAGGTTGTTAAAAAACAGGACAAGGGAGTCAAGGGCTACCTCCGACTCAGAAATATCATCCAGCTTGAACATATCAGAAGCAGTCTTTTTCTTCTTGGACTTTCGGGTTGTCTTCCTGGTGGCTATAGCGGCGGCTATAACCTTCTTCGCGGCTTCATGATCATATTTGGCCTTCCAGAAGTCAGATTTGGCCTATAGGCAAATAACAGGTTAAAAGTCATGCAAATATTTAACTACTGAAGAAAAAAGGAGGTCAAGGGGGTTAACCTCTGGTGCCGGGATAAGTTTGCAGAAAGGATTTAATCCAACCTTACTGCAGTCCTCGTATTTTCCGTTCACGAGGATGGTTGACATTGCAACAATGTCCTCTTCAGTCAGTTGTACAGAACTATGACGCAGAGGGTCATCTGGGCCTCCGCCATATTTATACATCAAGTTGGATCAGCGGCTCAGAGGGATGACCCGCCATGCGATCCAGCAATGGATCAGATCAACTCCAGTTAGGCCATTTCCCAATAAGGCTTGAATCCTTTTGATAGATGGGATAAGCTTCTCGCGTTCAGCGGTAGTAAGCTTGTCAGGGAGCACAAACTTAGAATCAAGACGCTCCGCGCGATAACCCGACAGTGGTTTTTCATCAGCTGGCGATGTGTCTTGGCAATAGAACCAAGTTTGGTTCCAATCTTTGGGATGGCTTGGTAAGACTACTAAGGGAAAGACAGCACCCTGTCGGCGCTGAATCGAGATTCCACCAAGTTCCAAGCTAAGGCCGTTGGTGCATTCATTCTGGGGGTTCAAATAGGAGTACTCTCTGAAGAATTCCACAGTAGGTTCTTCTTGAAGGTAAACCTCACAGAGAACTTGAAAATTGCAGATGTTGGATATGGAGTTGGGTCCAAGATCTTGTGGATGAAGCTTGAAAAAATGTAGAATGTCTCTAAAGAACTTTGAGCCGGGTGGTGAAAAACCCCGATTCATGTGGTCAGTAAAGATGATAACTTCACCGTCTTTGGGCTGAGGCCGTTCTTCGGCCGGGTCAGGAGCATGATAGGACATAATGGTCTTCGCCGGCAAATATCCGATTGTCACAAAATCTTTCAAGGTGTTTTCAGTAACTGTGGAAGGGACCCAGTTGCAGACTGTTGGTGCTTTTGATGGCATGATGAAAAAGGACTAGCTGAAAAGAAAGCAATTTGCCGGTTCAAATTAATTGATGGAGTTACAAGTTAATGATTATAGTATAGATGAGTAATGGTGGCTTAAGTAAGGGCTAATGATATATAAAGGAAAAATGAGCCAGCATGATAAGCCGCCATGACTAAAGATATTCAAAGGTTGCCTGAGTCAGAATTGGCTAAGTGCTGAGATAAACAAGTTTAACAAGTTGTTGCCATTACTTTGGATAAAGATGGTTCAAAAAAATCTAGACCTAAAAAACCAGCACAGAGGAGTTCATCGGTTCTAAGGGGACCTTTGTACAAGAGAAAGGGATATGCTAGCATCTGAAATGGATGCAAAACAACTACCGCATAGGTTCTATACTTCTTTTAGATCAAAGGAGGGTGCGGTGGAGAAACTGCAAGGAATCTGCGATGAACAGTGAAGAACACAAGAAAGAAATCCGCGAACCCTAATGCAGATCTAAGGTGTGAGAAAGCAGGAGCTTACGGATGCAGATCTACCGTGGAGGATTGCCGCTGTTCTCTGGACGAGCACAGGTGTGATGCAACGGCCAAAGTTGAGGACGACGATGAGCGCTGCGGTGGCGGCGGAGTTCGAATGGCAGAGAGGTGGCGAGAGAAGGAAGAAGAATAAATAGGAAGGACCAACCATGCCTATTTATAAGGAGATAGGTGAACAGGCAGGCGTGAAAATAGAGGAAGGCTAAAAGTAATGATTATCCAGCTAAATGGACGCCTCGATTTTCAGAAACCATTTAAGATAAAGATCTGTTACAGATGACATCGTGGTGGGTTCCCAAATTTTCTGAAGATGACGTCATGGCGGGTTCCAGAGCTTTACAAACAGCAGAAGATGGATTTGGTCCAAGTGTTGGAGATTGACAAGAACAAAGTTCAAATCAACCTGGGGCTTAAAGTTGGGGATATAACTACCAGGTATAACCTGCCCAGGATGGGCCGGGTCAATCACCATGGCGGGTTACTTAAAAGAAGCCCGACGAGTATACGAGGTGACGATTCATGATAAAGCTTGTAATGGGCCCAAGCCCAGAGGCGGCTTAAGGCCTGTAATTGTAAACCGCCATGTATGAATAAGACTTGTAAAGTAAGGCATGTAAAAGAAGTCACCGAGCCGGACACATTGTATGAGCCGGCCGGGACTCTGTAGGCCGCCAGGCGTCAACCCGTGTATATAAGGGGACGACCCAACGGCAGCTTAGGGCAAGAAACAACAGATCAAGAGCCAAACAAGCGTATTTCGCTCCTTGGTCATCGAAACCTAGCAATACCACATCAATTGGACTAGGCTTTACCTTCACCGCAAGGGGCCGAACCAGTATAAAAACCTCTCGTGTCCTTTGTCCCAATTAACCCCTTTAAGCTTCCTAGTTGCGATGGCTCCACGACTAAGTCCTTTCACTAGGACATCTGCCGTGACAATTCCACGACAAGCTGAGTTGTCAATTCAACCACACCTGGAAACTTAATATCTGCAGCAAGGTATTTAGTAGCAAAGTAATATGATAGTAGTGGTAACGATAGCAAAAGTAATGGTAGCAAAAGTAATATTTTTTTGGTTTTATAGTGATGGTAACAGTAGCAACGAAAAAGTAAATAGGCGAAGAACAATATATGGAAAAGCTCATAGGCGTTGGATCGGTGATGGAGAATTATGCTAGATGCAATCGATCATGTAACAGTCATAACCTAGGGTGACACTGTAACGCCCTCGATGCGGCTATATCTCCCACGTGTCGAAGCACGACTTAGAGGCATAACCGCATTGAAAGCAATGTCGCAAGTGAGGTAATCTTCACACGACCCATGTAATACATAAGGGAAAGCGACACATAGTTGGCTTACAATCGCCACTTCACACAATTACATGAATAAAGCATTACATCATCCAGATACAATCAAGGTCCGACTACGGAACCAAAATAAAAGACTACCCCAAATGCTACACAGATCCCCGATCGGCCCTAACTGGGCTCCACTAATGATCAACTAGAACGAAACAACACAAAGGACAAGATCTTCATCGAGCTCCTCCTTGAGCTTGGTTGCGTCACCTGCTCGGTAACATCGGCACCTGCAAACTGGTTTTGGAAGTATTTGTGAGTCACGGGGACTCAGCAGTCTCACACCCTCGCGATCAAGACTATTTAAGCTTATAGGAAGGGTAAAAGGTATGAGGTGCAGCTGCAGCAAGTGACTAGCATATATGGTGGCTAACATACGCAAATGAGAGCGAGAAGAGAAGGCAAAGCACGATCGAGAAACTATGATCAAGAAGTGATCCTAGAACAACGTGCGTCAAGCATAACTCCAACACCGTGTTCACTTCCCGGACTCCGCCGGAAAGAGACCATCATGGTTACACACACGGTTGATGTGTTTTAATTAAGGTCAACTTCAGGTTTTCTACAACCGGACATTAACAAATTCCCATTTGCCCATAACCGCGGGCACGGCTTTCGAAAGTTCAAATCCTTGCAGGGGAGTCCCAACTTAGCCCATGACAAGCTCTCATGGTCAACGAAGGATATACCTTCTAGCGGGAAGACCCGATCAGACTCGGAATCCCGGTTACAAGACATTTCGACAATGGTAAAACAAGACCAGCAAAGCCACCCGAATGTGCCGACAAATCCCGATAGGAGCTGCACATATCTCGTTCTCAAGGCACACCGGATTGTCTAAACTTCCGGTAGGCCAGCCCAGAGTTGCCCCTGGTGGCCACCGGCGGCTGACAGGTTGGACCAACACTCAGAGGAGCACTGGCCTAGGGGTTTAAATAAAGATGACCCTTGAGCCGGCCGACTCAAGGGAAAGAAAAGGCTAGGTGGCGAATGGTAAAACCAATGTTGGGCCTTGCTGGAGGAGTTTTATTCAAGGCGAACTGTCAAGGGGTTCTCATTATACCCAACCGCGTAAGGAACGCAAAATCCAGGAACATAACACTGATATGACGGAAACTAGGGCGACAAGAGTGGAACAAAACACCAGGCATAAGGCCGAGCCTTCCACCCTTTACCAAGTATACAGATGCATTAATTAAATAAGAGATATTGTGATATACCAACAAGTAAACATGTTCCAACAAGGAACAACATCTCCATGTTCCAACAAGGAACAAACTTCAATCTTCACCTGCAACTAACAACGCTATAAGAGGGGCTGAGCAAAGTGGTAACATAGCCAAACAACGGTTTGCTAGGACAAGGTGGGTTAGAGGCTTGGTTCACAATATGGAAGGCATGATAAGCAAGTGGTAGGTATCGCAGCATAGGCATAGCAAAAGAGCGAGCATCTAGCAAGCAAAGATAGAAGTGATTTCGAGGGTATGGTCATCTTGCCTGAAATCCCGCAAGGAAGAAGAACGAGTCCATGAAGAAGACAAACGGACGTAGACGAACGGGTCCTCACAATCACGACGTTACCGGAACCAACCCGAAGGGGCAAACACCGGAAAGAAGCACACAACATAGTAAACAACCAACACATAAACATGGCATGATGCACAACTAAATATGATGCATGTCCGGTTTAAAGATACATGGCATGGCAAAGTGCACAAGCAATCCTACAAATTAAGTGGAGCTCAATATGCAACTCCGTTGCATATTGACGAAACACCACATTCGAGTTACTTAGTTCGATCTCGTTTATGTACCCAACAAGATTAAATGTTGTTAGCATGGCAAGAGGGTGAAGCAAAGTAAAACTACCTATCTAGTCAAGTTTAAATGAGGCCGGAAGCAACGAACAACAATTCCGGTAAATCCCCATATGCATATATTAGGTTTGGTGCTGTTCTGCCCTAAACATAATTTTATAGTTGTTAAACATGTTAGATGAGTGCATCATGTTAAACTAGGCATTTTTCTACCCCATTTACATATAAAGTTTATTACAAACCGAGTTACGGTTATTTAGTTATGAAATAAAGCATTTTAACATGACATAGGAGCAAATTTAACCAAACAGCATTTTAAACATTTTAAACATAGATGAAAGTTGGATATTATTAATCTACACAAAATTCTAAGCAACTTTCATATATAATTCATTTTAATCCGATGCACCAATTGTGAGTTATTATATGCATGTTGCCTAGGGACTTTTCTGTAAAACAGTAAAACCTGAGATATAAAACAAATCGGCCAGGACTTAAAAAAACGTTCATGGGCTGTAACTGGCCGGACCAACAGTGGAAGGGAAAAAAATGAGGCGCTGGGGACGGCCTCACCATGGGCCAAGCCCAGATCGGGGGGAGATGCCCAGGCAGGCCGGCTCTGGAGGGGAATCAGGCTGGCCTTGGCGCTGGATGCGGTCAACGCGAGCGTTCGTCCTCTTCCTGGTTCGAATGAAGCAGAGTAGCAGCGACACTTGGTGAGGCGGTGCGACGAGGGACTTGGCGCGGGGCGACGGCTTCAGTTTAGGGGAGCTCGGGCACAGGGGATGGGAGGCCGGATCCGGACGCGGGAGGTCGCCGGGGTCCCATTCTGTGCCGGATCGAAATGGAGGCAGGCCGACGGACTTGGATCTCTAGGCGGTGGTGCGATGCAGGAACTTGGAGCTTGGTCTCCATGGCGGTGGCTGGTTCCCTGCTGCTGGTCGGCGCGACGAAGGATGGCGCGGAAGCGGCTCGGGGCGGCGTTGTGGCTGGCTGTTGCTCACCCGAGCTCTCCGGCGATTTGCGTGCTCGGGCACGAGAGGACACAGGAGGCGGGGAAGCTGTGGGCGAGGAGCTCGGG
Organism: Triticum urartu; assembly: GCF_056163025.1. NCBI lineage: Eukaryota > Viridiplantae > Streptophyta > Magnoliopsida > Poales > Poaceae > Triticum > Triticum urartu. The sequence goes on from NC_141875.1 coordinate 623,242,221, forward strand.
GTCGGCCTGGTGGTGGCCTCCTCCTTGCGGTTCTTGCACGGACGTCCCTGGGACAGAGAGAGAGAGCAATATTGAGTGAGAGGGATAGAGAGACGACAGGAGGAGGAGAATGAAGGGAAGGAGAGGGACGCGGCCGGTCCTGGTAGCTTCGGTGGTGGACGACGGGATCCAGGGGAGGCACCGGTTGGGTAGGTTCGAAGGCGACTGGCTGGGGACTGAAATCGAGGAGTGATGTGTGGAAAGATCAGACAGATCCCGAGGAAGGGGGGAGACCAGTTGGAGAAAACAGTGGATGGCGGCGCTAGGAGGATTGGACGGGCTAAGGCTAGGGTTAGGGGTTGATCTATATATAGCAATAAGAATTTTGGGTAGGGTCCAATCCGTCCCTCCGATCGTAATCGAACGATCACAAAATAGTTAGGGAGTCCAAATAAGAAAACGGTGACGTTTTGTAGACGTTTGGGGATGATCCGGACACGACGGTGACGACTGCTCGGGTCGGGTCCGGGACAATTTTCGGATGCGCGCGCGAGGAGGGCCGCAGGCTAACGAGAGAGGTTAGGTTGGGCCTGGCGGATTGTGAAGAGCGGGTTGGTCTGAGAGAAGAGGGGAGAGATGCAGCCCGGCACAGTTTCCGGAGACTGAAAACGTCCGACGTTAGACCGGCTATATTGACGCTATAGTTATCCATTGGGGCATCAAACGATCTCCAAATGCGATGAAACTTGACAGGCGGTCTACCTACACTATAATAAGACCACACGTCAACTCTCATCCCATTCCGAGAACATTTTCCGTCCACTTATAAAATACTATTTCGGACATGCCGCAGGCGCGTGCAAGTGTGTCTGGGCTCAGAACGGACAACAGAAGGAATGAGGAGACCGGGACGGATGCAAGTTTTGAAAACATGATGATGCAATGCGGATGATGACATGGCAAGATGCAACACGCAAGCAAAAGACAAGGCAACAACAGCGAATAACTGGAGGACACCTGGCACATCGGTCTCGGGGCGTTACAACACTCCACCACTACGAGAGGATCTCGTCCCGAGATCTAGAATGGCACCGGAGGGACAACGGAAGAGAAAGAGGAAAGGTAAAGCTAAGTTGCTTCTTTGACCAATGAGTGAGACCAAAGAACCTTGAAAAGGTTAAGCCATTCCGAGAAAAGAATACAACGGAGATGAACGAAGTTGAAAACACTCCGCTGGGAAAAGGAACAAGGAGCAACAACACACTACCTCCGGAACTAATGAATGAATGAAACAAGGTCTAAGAAAGATCTCAGACAGCACTCTAGTTGAGAAGAGATGAAAGGCTTGATAAGGCGAAAAGAGCTAGAGCAAAAAGGACACAACACTCCGGTTAAATGGATAAACCAAGAAAAGAACACGATCCTGACAGAACGAAAAGATGGGTTGAAGAGAGCAACATCACAAAGCCTCCGGAACAAAATTAAGAATCGAATGGAATGAACAAAGGGAAACAAGATCTTGAGGGAGCATGCTTACAACAAATGCTAGAACGGAGTTGTTCGAAAACCAACAACGAAAAGAATAAGCTTGATATGGTCTTATGGAATACATCTCAAATTATGAGGTGACGACCTGCCACTCATGGGAAAAGAATGTAACACCCTCGATGCGACTATAGCTCCCACGTGTCGAGGCACGACTTAGAGACATAATCGCATTGAAGGCATATGTCGCAAGTCAGGCAATCATCACAAACATCCCATGTAATATAGATAATAAAAGGGGTAACATAGTTGGCTTACACTCGCCACGTCAATCAAGTACATAAATAACATTACATCATCCAAACACTCATGGCCCGACTACGGCGCCAAAATAAAAGATAACCCAACATGCGACACGGTCCCGATCACCCCCAACTGGGCACCACTACTGATCATCAAGAAAGGAAACATAATAACGTTGAGAGTCCTCGTCGAACTCCCACTTGAGCTCGAGCGCGTCACCTGGAGCGGAATCATCAGGCCCTGCATCTGGTGTAATAGTAATCTGTGAGCCACAGGGACTCAGCAATCTCGCACCCTCGCGATCAAGACTATTTAAGCTTATAGGCAAGGCAAGGTAAATATATAAGTGGAGATGCAGCAAGCGACTAGCATATATGGTGGCTAACTTATTCGCAAAAAAAGAGCGAGAAGAGGAGGCAAAGCGCGAGCGAGAAACTAGAGGACAACCTGCGCAAACATTACTCCAACATCGTGTCCACTTCCCGGACTCCGCCGAGAAGAGGCCATCACGGTAACACACTCAGTTGATTCATTCAAATTAAGTTAAGGTTCAAGTTATCTACAACCGGACATTAACAAATTCCCATCTGCCCATAACCACGGGCACGGCTTTCGAAAGTTCAAATCCCTGCAGGGGAGTCCCAACTTAGCCCATGACAAGCTCTCACGGTCAATGAAGGAACAGACCTCCTCCCAAGACGTTCCGATCAGACTCGGGATCTCGGTTCTTCAAGACATTTCGACAGGTTAAAACAAGACCAGCAAGACCGCCCGAATGTGCCGACAAATCCCGATAGGAGCTGCACATATCTCGTTCTCAGGGCACACTCAGATTGTCCAAACTTCCGGTAGGCCAGCCCAGAGTTGCCCCTGGTGACCACCGGCGGCTGACGAGGTGGACCAACACTCATAGGAGCACTGGCCCGGGGGGGGGGGTTAAAATAAGATGACCCTCGGGCTCCGGAAACCCAAGGGAAAAAGGCTAGGTGGCAAATGGTAAAACCAAGGTTGGGCATTGCTGGAAAAGCTTTAATCAAGGCGAACTATCAAGGGGTTCCCATTATAACCCAACCGCGTAAGGAACGCAAAATCTGGGAACATAACACCGATATGACGGAAACTAGGGCGGCAAGAGTGGAACAAAACACTAGGCGAGAGGCCGAGCCTTCCACCCTTCACCAAGTATATAGATGCATTAAGATAACATGGCAATATAATGATATCCCAACAAGTAAATAAATGTTCCAACAAGGAACGGCCTCCAATCTTCACCTGCAACTAGCAACGCTATAAGAGGGGTTGAGCAAAGCGGTAACATAGCCAATCAACGGTTTGCTAGGAAATGGTGGGTTAGAGGTTTGACATGGTAATTAGGGAGGCTTGAAAGCAAGTGGTAGGCATCGTAGCATTGGCATAGCAAAAGAGCGAGCAATCTAGCATAGCAAAGATAGTAGTGATTTCGAGGGTATGATCATCTTGCCTGCAAAGTTGTCAGAGTTGACTGGATCCTCGAAAGCAAACTCAACGGGATCCTCGTAAGCGAACTCGTCTCCTGGCTCTACCCAAACAAGACAAACAAGCAACAAATACACAATCAACCACGTGCAAAGCTCAAACAACATGATGCAAAGATGATATGCTATGCGGGATGCGATGCGGGATGCATATGCAAGATGTGACAAGTAATGCATGAACCTGGCCTCAACTTGGAAATCCAAGTGTGCCACTGGAAAGATGAGATGAAATTGCTTGAAAACAATATAAAGATCACCGGAATCGGAGTTACGGTTTGGAAATGGCGAGCAAAACAAATATGACACCGGTCTGCGATTTACAGCAAGTAGCCATCTAAATGCAATGAGATGAACATGCTACAGCATCCAAACATGACAACAAAATACATGGAAGGGATGCATTCAAGATTCTTAACAAAAGTCTAGCACTGAGCTACGGCCAATTCATCCATTAACAGGTTCAAACAAGCATGGCAAAAATGCATATGACAAACAGATCTCAGACTTAGTGAAATTAACACTTGTCTGGAATTTCAGATTAGGTAGCACTCTTCGGAGCAACAAAACTATATGATACAGGACCTGAACATGGCAAAGTAAAGCATGGCATGGAGCTACTCAAAAAGTTTAACAAAAGTCCCTTAGTGACCTTGAGCCAAAAGGGGTCGCAAAATACAATTGCAAGCATGTGAACATGGCAAAAACATGATCAGTTTTCAGACTTAGTGAAAACTGGCACGTGCTGAAACATAACTCAAGTAGGCATGTTTACGAGCTCGATGCACTCACTACGGAGCAAGTCATGACAAAATAAGCATGCATCCATCTAGAACATGCAAAATGCAATCTATACATGGCAAAAATAATAGCATAGCATGCACGGATCAACTACAACATCATCGGCAAAATTGCAAACAGGTTGACAATCTGCCCAGATTCACAAAGTAGCAAAAGTAGAGCTCGATTGACTCAAGCTAGGGAGCTCCATAAATGCAAACAAAGACATGGATGGATAGAGCACTACAATATTAACAAAACATCCTCACTTATAACCCTCAAAAGAGGCACGGATCACTAGGAAACAACATGAACATATGACAACATGAGATAAACAGCTCAAGGACTTTGTGGAAATGCTAAGTCCCTGAAAACAGAATTACCAAGTGCACCACTTTGCAAGCTTGCACTAGCCACCACACACATTACAAAAATACATGGGTTGCACCTCTGGAAAGATGACAAAACCCTTAACAAAACATATGTAGAGCATCAGGGCATATCATGCACACAATAATCATGGCAAAAATGACAAAAAGCTAAATGGAGTAGCAGATCTGACAATTAACTCAAGTAGCCCTCTTCTAACAGCATTTCGGGCATCAAGATGAACTCAAATGAAAATGATGAAATGGAATAAAATTATTTACTCTCTGAGGTGAACATTTTGATATGCTATATGCATAAATCGGAGCTACGGATGCAAAGTTACGAGGCTACGAACATGAGCACTTGGATCTGAGATTTTTGGGACTTACACGAAAATTCAACCTCCCAGATCAGGGTTTGACCCGAGGCACGCAGATCGAGGCGATTTCCGGCGAGGTGGCGGCGGCTTCGGCGAGCTCGAAAAGGCGGCGAGGAGGTGAGGGAGAGGCGAGGCCGGCCGGACTTGGCGGCGTCGGCGGCGGAGGCGGAGGTGGCGCTGGCGTGGAGAGGCGGCGGCGGCGCTGGTGTGGAGAGGCGGCGGCGTGCGGCGGCCCGCGGCGGAGAGGCGGCGGCGGCTCGTCAGCGGGCGGTTGCGGGCGAGGGAGGAGAAGGAGGCGCGGGGCGGCGCGATGGATGGGCCCGCGGGGGCCGGATGCGGGCTCCCCGGGCCGGCGGCGGGGATGTGGGCGCGGGACACGTGGCGCCTTCGGAGTGGCTGCGGGCGGGCGGCGGCGACTTTGTCCGGCGACGGCCGGACGTGTCCGGGCGCGCGAGGGGAAAATTAGGGTTTCGGGGGGAGAGGAAGATCCGGATTCGGAGGGGTCTATTTATAGGCATAGAGGGAGCTAGGAGAGTCCAAATGAGGTGCGGTTTTCGGCCACACGATCGTGATCGAATGCTCTAGATGATGGAGCAGAGTTGGGTGGGTTTTGGGCCAAATTGGAGGGGTGTTGGCTGCAACACACGCGGGGCCTTTTCGGTCCCTCGGTTAACCGTTGGAGTATCAAACGAAGTCCAAATGATACGAAACTTGACAGGCGGTCTACCGGTAGTAAACCAAGGCCGCTTGGCAAGTCTCGGTCCAATCCGGAAATGTTTAATCCCCACACACGAAAGAAAGGTAGAATTGACCACTGGAGGAGAACGAAGCGCCGGAATGCAAAACAGACAATGGGGAAAATGCTTGAATGCATGAGATGAACACGTATGCGAATGCAATGCACATGATGACATGATATGAGATGCATGACAACGATAACAACACACGGAGACAAAAACCCGAACCCGAGAAAATAAAATAACTTAACGCCGGAAACGGCAAGAGTTGGAGTGCAAATTGGGAAAGTTACATCCGGGGTGTTACAACTCTCCACCACTACGAAAGGATCTCGTCCCGAGATCTAGGACTGAAAGAACGCCGGGTACTCAGAATGGAGGTGATCCTCGCGTTCCCAGGTAGCTTCACGGTCGGAATGGTGTGACCACTTGACTTTGAGGAATTTGATTGACTTATTGCGAGTCTTGCATTCAGTCTCTTCAAGAATAGCAACGGTGTGCTCACGATAGGAGAGATCTTCTTGGAGCTCAATGTCCTCGAAGTTGACGGTGCGGTCAGGAGTCTTGAAGCACTTTCGGAGCTGAGAGACATGGAACACATCATGAACATTTGCAAAGTTTGAAGGAAGCTCGAGTTGATAGGCGAGGTCGCCTCTCTTGCTGACAATCTTGAAAGGTCCCACGTATCTAGGGGCAAGCTTCCCTTTGATACCGAAGCGACGAGTACCTTTCATAGGAGAGACACAGAGGTAAACATGATCTCCGATCTCCAAAGCCAAATCACGGTGCTTACTATCATAGTAGCTCTTCTGACGGGATTGGGCTGCTTTGAGGTTATCACGAATGACTTTGCACATTTCCTCTGCCTCTATGATTAAGTCATTACCCAAAAGCTGACGTTCACCGGTTTCAGACCAGTTGAGAGGGGTACGGCACTTCCTGCCATACAGAATTTCAAATGGGGCCTTGCCCGAACTTGCTTGAAAACTGTTGTTGTAGGAGAATTCAGCATAAGGAAGACAATCCTCCCACTTCATGTCGAAGGAGATCAAACAAGCCCTGAGCATATCTTCAAGAATCTGGTTGACACGCTCGACTTGACCGCCAGTTTGAGGATGGAAAGCTATGCTGAAGCGGATGTTGGTGCCCATGGCCTTCTAAAAAGAATCCCAAAACTTGGAGGTAAAGATGCTGCCACGGTCTGAAGAGATCACTTGTGGAATACCGTGCAGTGAGACAATTCGAGAGGTATAGAGTTCCGCCAATTGAGCTGCAGTGATTGACTCTTTGATAGGCAGAAAGTGAGCCACTTTGGTGAGTTTGTCGATGACAACGAATATAGCATCATTGCCACGTTTGGACTTTGGAAACCCAGTCACGAAGTCCATTTCAATGTGGTCAAACTTCCATTCTGGAATGGCAAGAGGTTGGAGGAGACCAGCTGGCCTTTGGTGTTCTGCCTTCACTCTTCTGCAGACATCACATTCATTCACAAATTGAGCAATCTCACGCTTCATTCGAGTCCACCAATAAGCCTGCTTGAGGTCCTAATACATCTTCGTACTCCCAGGGTGGATGGAGAGGAGAGAGTTGTGAGCCTCGTACATGATCAGTTTACGGAGTTCACCTTTGGGCACAACAATACGATCCTCGAAGAAGAGAGTGTCCTTGTCATCAAGGAGGTCGCACTTGTACTTGGGTTGACTCTTGGCATTCCCAATCTTCACCTTTTTCACCATAGCATCAAGAAGCTGGGCTTGGCGAATCTGGTCTTCTAGGGTAGGAGAGACTTGAAGGTTGGCGAGGAAACCTTGAGGAACAACTTGCAGATTAAGTTTGCGGAAAGCTTCAAAAAGCTCGGGTTGATAAGGCTTGAGAATCAGACTGTTGCGGTAAGCCTTTCTACTCAATGTGTCAGCAATCACATTGGCCTTGCCTGGAGTATACTCGATACTCGGATTATACTCTTGAATCATTTCGACCCATCGAGTTTGCCTGAGGTTGAGATTAGGCTGAGTGAAGATGTACTTGAGACTCTTGTGATCAGTGAAAATGTCCACTTTTCTTCCCAATAAGAGATGTCTCCAAGTCAAAAGAGCATGCACAACAGCTGCCAACTGGAGATCATGAGTGGGGTAGTTCTTCTCATTAGGCTTCAACTGGCGACAGGTATAAGCAACAACTTTCTTCTCTTGCATCAATACTGCGCCAAGACCTTGGAGAGAGGCATCACAAAAGACCTCGTACGGTTTGGATTCATCAGGCAGAGTCAGAACTAGAGCAGTGATCAATTTCTCTTTCAAAGTGTTGAAAGCAATGTCACACTCCGGACACCAAACGTACTTGACGTGCTTCTGGATAAGATTTGAGAGAGGCTTCGCGATCTTAGAAAAGTTTTCAATGAATCTTCGGTAGTAGCTTGCGAGACCGAGGAGTACGGAGTTGCTTCACGTTCTGAGGAGGTTCCCAATTCACAATTGCAGACACCTTCTCAGGATTCACGGCAATGCCCTTGGCAGAGATGATATGACCAAGACAAAGAAACTCATCGAGCCAAAATTCGCACTTGGAGAACTTGGCGTAGAACTTGTGTTCTCTAAGCTTATCGAGCACCAAACGCAAGTGCTTGGCATGATCTTCCTTGTTCTTCGAGAAAACCAGAATGTCGTCGAGATAGACCAAAACGAAGTCATTGGTGTAGGCGTTGAAGATGAAGTTCATCATGCGAGAGAACGTCGGAGGAGCGTTGACGAGGCCAAAAGACATGACAGTGTATTCATATGAACCATAGCTTGTCCTGAAAGCCGTCTTGGGAATATCTTGCTCACGGATACGAATCTGATGATAACCCATACGGAGATCAAGCTTGGAGAATACTTGGGCACCTTTGAGTTGTTCGAACAGCTCATTGATGTTGGGAAGTGGGTATTTGTTCTTTATAGTCTTCTTGTTCAATGGACGGTAATCAACACAAAGTCGGTACGTTCCGTCCTTCTTCTTCACAAAAAGAACACCACAACCCCACGGAGAAGAACTAGGCCGGATGAGACCCATTCTTTCTTGAATATCGAGTTGCTTCTTCAGCTCCTTCAACTCTTCAGGTCCGAGCTTGTAAGGACGCTTGCACACAAGTTCCGTGCCAGGCTCAAGATCAATAACGAATTCAACTGGCCAGTGCAGAGGCATTCCTGGAAGCTCTTCTAGAAAGACGTCTTGATATTCGCAAACGACTGGAATTTGCGAGATGGCATCCAGTTCACCCTTCTCATTGAGAGAAAACAGACGGATGGTATTATCCCAAGCAGCAAAGACAATTACATCCTCATACGAATGAGTCAATTGAATCTGCCTGCCTGCACAACCAAGCTGAGCCTTGTGCTTAGAAAGCCAATCCATTTCGAGAATAAGATCAATATCCGAGTTACCAAGAACCATTGGAGAAGCCAGAAACTTGAAATCACCCATCATGATAGAAACATCCGGAATCTCGTGGTTAGCGAGCAAACATTTACCCGGAGATACAACTGCTAACGGTTTATGTATAACTTGGGAAGTCAACTCATGCTTAGATGCAAAAGGTTTCGAGATGAAGCAATGCGATGCACTAGTGTCAAAAAGAACTTTTGCAGGAACATCATTAACAGGAAGGTTACCCATAATCACATCTGGCGAGTCCTCTGCCTGAGCTGCATTCATCAAATTGACCTTGGCGTGCTTGGGGTTATGCTTGACCACAGCTGTACTTGCCGATCTCACAGGACGAGGAGGAGGAAGACGCCTCTGGTTGAAACACTTGTTGGCATAGTGACCCTTCTGTTGGCACTTGTTGCACGTCACCTCTGAAAGCGGACGGTGATACGGAGCACTCGATCTTGGAGCTTGAGACGAAGTCTTGTTCTGAAAGCCAGGGTTGGGTGGGTGGGAAGAACCACTGCCACCTTTGCTCTTCTGCTGATACGGCTGACGGAACGGAGGAGGAGGAAGCCAATACTTCTGTTGCTTGGCCACTTGAGTAGAGGAAGAAGGAGTAACATCTCTGACTCGCTTCTTAGAAGCATCACACCTCAACTGAGCAGCCTCTTGCTTCAATGCCATGTTGTAGAACTCATCGTACCTCAAGGGCTCAAAGAGAACAAGAGCTAGCTGAATTTCTTCTCTGAGACCACCTCTGAACTGGTATATCATGCTCTTCTCATCAGGGACGTCCTGCTTGGCAAAGCGGGCGAGCTTCTGAAACAACTTGTTGTAGTCATAGACAGACAAAGAGCCTTGCTTCAGGTTGCGGAATTCCTCACGCTTGCTTTTAACCACGCTCTGGGGAATTTGATGAGCTCGGAAATCTTGATGGAATTCATCCCAAGTGATCACACGTCCACCTCTGGAGTCCTTGTACTGCTGGAACCATTCTGCAGCTTGATCTTTGAGTTGGAAGGAAGCAAACTTGACAAAGTCCTCAGGCCTGACGTTACTGCACTCGAAATGCTTGCACAGATCCACAAGCCAATCGTCAGCATCGGTTGCCTCAACACAATTGCTGAAAGTCTTTGGCCCATTAGCAAGGAACTGGTTGAGTGTAGCAAAGTGATTCTGATTGTTGCCTTGATTCCCTTGGTTGCCTTGATTGCGCTCTTGAAGAATTTGCATGATCAACTGTGTGTTTGCATTGGTTGCGGCCATCACAGCTTGCCATGCCTCCGGAGGAGGTGGAGGTGGTGGCGGATCAGGATTCGGAGTCGTGCGCGTTGGAGGAGCCATCCTGAAGAGGTTGACATCCATTAGCACATTGACGGATAAAATGAAGCTGAATCCAACGGAATGAAAATTGCAACATATAGGCTTCACATCCGAACAAAATGAACGAATGCATTCCTCTTGAAATGGTCACATATCCATAAATTGAGAAGCCACTTAGAATTAAGGTAGAGAAATAAATCAACAAGGTACGGATCAAGAACGAATAATCGGTAAGAAATCCCAATCTCAAACCAATATCCGTGGAAGAAGAACTAGAGCTACTAGAATTCCCACCTATGAAACTCCCCAACCTTTCCGGTTATGCAATCAGGTGTTGGGGATACAGGGGAAGCATAATATCTCACCCAAATCTAGCAAATCCTACATCCAGCTGTATCCATCCTTCAACACATAACCGAGAAAAACTTCGGAAACCATCTACCTCAACCTTCGAAAAGCATCCGTTATACAATTTATGGCGATACTCCCGAACTCCCACCCCAGTACTGGGTGGCGTCGAGGTTATCTCACCAACAAACTGCATAAAAGAGATTTTCGATGTCGGCGTACTAAACTCAGGTATTTCAGAACTGCAACGATAAAATTATGACGACAACACCTCAGAGCTCAACTCCCTGGGACACTTCCACAAAACCCCTGACAGGAGGCACCAAGACAATGTTCTCGTCATAAAACCATCGGAACGATTCCAAGATACCCGCGTGATCCTAAAATTTTTTTAGTGAAATTTGAGAAGAGAAGAGTCAAAACTCTACGTTAGGATGCCTTACCAGAGCGATGAAGAGACTGGGAAGTAAAAAAGAATTCCTAAACTCTCCGATATATAATTCCTAAATGACTCAAAACATTTTTCTAGACACAACTCGGCTGCTAAAAACGATCAAGCAATAGGGCTCCTAAGGTCGGGGAAGGCTCTGATTACCAACTTGTAACACCCTCGATGCGACTATAGCTCCCACGTGTCGAGGCACGACTTAGAGATATAATCGCATTGAAGGCATATGTCGCAAGTCAGGCAATCATCACAAACATCCCATGTAATATAGATAATAAAAGGGGTAACATAGTTGGCTTACACTCGCCACGTCAATCAAGTACATAAATAACATTACATCATCCAAACACTCATGGCCCGACTACGGCGCCAAAATAAAAGATAACCCAACATGCGACACGGTCCCGATCACCCCCAACTGGGCACCACTACTGATCATCAGGAAAGGAAACATAATAACGTTGAGAGTCCTCGTCGAACTCCCACTTGAGCTCGAGCGCGTCACCTGGAGCGGAATCATCAGGCCCTGCATCTGGTGTAATAGTAATCTGTGAGCCACAGGGACTCAGCAATCTCGCACCCTCGCGATCAAGACTATTTAAGCTTATAGGCAAGGCAAGGTAAATATATAAGTGGAGATGCAGCAAGCGACTAGCATATATGGTGGCTAACTTATTCGCAAAAAAAGAGCGAGAAGAGGAGGCAAAGCGCGAGCGAGAAACTAGAGGACAACCTGCGCAAACATTACTCCAACACTGTGTCCACTTCCCGGACTCCGCTGAGAAGAGGCCATCATGGTAACACACTCAGTTGATTCATTTAAATTAAGTTAAGGTTCAAGTTATCTACAACCGGACATTAACAAATTCCCATCTTCCCATAACCGCGGGCACGGCTTTCGAAAGTTCAAATCCCTGTAGGGGAGTCCCAACTTAGCCCATGACAAGCTCTCACGGTTAACGAAGGAACAGACCTCCTCCCAAGACGTTCCGATCAGACTCGGGATCTCGGTTCTTCAAGGCATTTCGACAGGTTAAAACAAGACCAGCAACACCGCCCGAATGTGTCGACAAATCCCGATAGGGGCTGCACATATCTCGTTCTCAGGGCACACTCAGATTGTCCAAACTTCTGGTACGCCAGCCCAGAGTTGCCCCTGGTGACCACCGGCGGCTGACGAGGTGGACCAACACTCAGAGGAGCACTGGCCCGGGGGGGTTTAAAATAAGATGACCCTCGGGCTCCGGAAACCCAAGGGAAAAAGGCTAGGTGGCAAATGGTAAAACCAAGGTTGGGCATTGCTGGAAAATCTTTAATCAAGGCGAACTATCAAGGGGTTCCCATTATAACCCAACCGCGTAAGGAACGCAAAATCCGGGAACATAACACCGATATGACGGAAACTAGGGCGGCAAGAGTGGAACAAAACACTAGGCGAGAGGCCGAGCCTTCCACCCTTCACCAAGTATATAGATGCATTAAGATAACATGGCAATATAATGATATCCCAACAAGTAAATAAATGTTCCAACAAGGAACGGCCTCCAATCTTCACCTGCAACTAGCAACGCTATAAGAGGGGCTGAGCAAAGCGGTAACATAGCCAATCAACGGTTTGCTAGGACATGGTGGGTTAGAGGTTTGACATGGTAATTAGGGAGGCTTGAAAGCAAGTGGTAGGCATCGTAGCATTGGCATAGCAAAAGAGCGAGCAATCTAGCATAGCAAAGATAGTATTGATTTCGAGGGTATGATCATCTTGCCTGCAAAGTTGTCAGAGTTGACTGGATCCTCGAAAGCAAACTCAACGGGCTCCTCGTTAGCGAACTCGTCTCCCGGCTCTACCCAAACAAGACAAACAAGCAACAAAGACACAATCAACCACGTGCAAAGCTCAAACAACATGATGCAAAGATGATATGCTATGCGGGATGCGATGCGGGATGCATATGCAAGATGTGACAAGTAATGCATGAACCTGGCCTCAACTTGGAAATCCAAGTGTGCCACTGGAAAGATGATATAAAAACGCTTGAAAACGATATAAAGATCACCGGAATCGGAGTTACGGTTTGGAAATGGCGAGCAAAACAAATATGACACCGGTCTGCGATTTACAGCAAGTAGCCATCTAAATGCAATGAGATGAACATGCTACAGCATCCAAACATGACAACAAAATACATGGCAGGTATGAATACAAGATGCTTAATAAAAGTCATGCACTGAGCTACGGCCAATTCATCCATTAACAGGTTCAAACAAGCATGGCAAAAATACATATGACAAACAGATCTCAGACTTAGTGAAATGTAACATCCCAAATTTTCAATTTGGAATGTTATACACTAGATCATCATGCATAACATATTTTCTTGCATCTTGGCCGATCCTAGAAATTTCACGCAACTCAAGGACCCTCGGAGAGAGTTGGAGATTTCGTTATTTTCATATTTGAGTTCTCTCAAATTTTGAAAAGAGGATCGTTTGATTTATTTATTTTATCTTCACATTTTTCCGATATCAAAATATGAGAGAGGGAATAATATGACTTTCCCAAATTTAGGAAAATGAAGATTTAATAAATAGATCAAAATTTTGTTTGTCGGAGTTTTATTTGCATTTTATTTGGATAGGGAAAAATGCGCGTTTTCGAAAATTGCATTTTAGGTCCGGAGAAAAGTTCATTTTGTTCGGCTCATTTTTAGGAGTCGGGGAAAATTTACTTTAGATTTTTCGGAGTTCGTTTAGATCTCTTTTTTGTTTTTTTTCTCTGCGCGCGGAAACTATTTATAAAAAAGAAAACAAAACAAAAAAAAGACTGGACCAAGGCCGGCCAGGCCAAGGCCCAGCCGGGCCGAAGGCCACCGCGCCCCAGGCCACCGCGCGCCTAGCGCCAGGCGCCAGGGAGTCGGCCGCCGCCGCCTCTTGCTCTACGAATCCTTTTAGGATTCTAGGGTAGCCCTTGCCCCTTTTTCCTTTGTTTCGTTATTCCTAGTCCTACTCCGTTTATTCTTTCCTATTCCTAGTCTAATTCCTTGCCCTCTACCCCAAGTAAACCCCTCCCCTCCCCAATATAAATACCCAAGCACCCCCCCCTCTAAATCATCAAACCCAAAGCCTAGAGCACCACCACACCCCACGCCGCGCCGCGCCGCCACCCCACACCCGCGCCACCACCGCACCACCCCAAGCCGCACCGCCGCCGCACCTAGCCGCCGCCGCCCTAAGCCGCCGCTCACCCGCGCCGCCGCCGCACCTTGCCGCCGCCGCCCACGCCCACGCCGCCGGAGCCCTCACTGGAGACCTCGCCGAGGTTGCCCCACGTCTCTTTTTCTCGGATCATTTTCTTCTAATCGTTCCGATTCTTTTTTCGCCAAACCGTTCTGGTTTTCTAGATCGGTTTCTCGTTCCATTTTCTTCTCCGAAACCCTAGATCGGATTCGTTTTCTTCTCCGATTTAGTTGTCTTTGGACCGTTCGCCGGACCGTTCGTCCTAACGAACGTGATCACCGGATTTTTCTAGGTTAACGACGTCCGTTCGTTCAACCGTTCTTCTTTTTCTTCTCGTCGGATTTATTCCGCGTCTTTTCCGCGATCGCGATCTTAGATCCGATCTTCTTTCTAGTCTTTCTTTTCGCTCGTTTATCGGAATCAGGTGATTCAAGCGCCTGGAGTTTCGTCTCGAAACCGCCGTTCCGTCTAATCAACTTAAACAAGTTTTTGCCCCGGTAAAATTTGACCTAGTTTCAACTTGCTAGAACCGAGTTGTTTTCTTTCACCGTTTGTTTCTTTGTTCGGTTCTTTCTTTCTTCTCAACCGGAGTTCTTAAATTGAACTTTCTGGTTCGTTCTCTTGTTCGAGTTTTACCTGTGCATTAGATGAGTACTTATTGTATGCTTGTTGTTTGTCTGTGATAGATTACCCGGATTGCGCCGCTTGTTACTTCGAAACCCTAGGACTCGCGGATCATCAGCAAGGCAAGTAACACTTTGATCATACCTTTTCTACAACCCATGTTTTATTGCATTAGATCAATCCTCAAACATTGCATGATTAGGATCTAATTAAATTGTGGGATGGGAAGTAGATGAGGTAGTACCTATTACCTGTATTACTATGAAACCTTTGGGAGTTACTTCTACGTTTGCTTATTATTATGCCATGCTATGCTAGTAGACGTGGATTGGGTGAGTGATATCCATTACAGATGTGAGTTGATAATTTTAAAGGTTTATCTAAGGTGGCAACTTAAACACACATCTGGGTGGATTGAGGCACCTGATGTCTATCAGGACTTGCCTGTTTTTTTTGGACCGCCACCCAGGCTCAAAGGGATCATAAGATCTTTCATGCTAGAAACTTCCGTGTGCAGCCACAAGCCATTATGGGCTCTGGCATAGTTGACTAAGTTGTGCGAACTCTTACGGGGTGGACTAGCAGATGTAGGGGTTGTAGGTGGTACGGTCTACCCCACATGTAAGGAGCTAGCGCTTCTGAAAGACTGTGTCTCGGTCATCCGTCTTCTCAAACACCATGTAGTGCGAGAAACCAAACGGAGGCGATCGAGTCTTGTGGGGAAAAGTGTGCAAACCTCTGCAGAGTGTACAAACTAATCATGATTAGCCGTGTCCCCGGTTATGGAAAACTTGAGTATCTAGTACTTGAATATCATTGTGTATCTCAACATGTTACTTCTAATTAATGTTGTTGGGTTTTAATTGTACTTTTAATTGGGATTGAGAATGCTGTCAACCATTCTCAATGTTTCACAACCACCATGATAGTTAAATAAATTTATTCCTTTGCAGTAGGGAAAAATTGGCTTTACGCAAAACTGTAACCATAGAGCTTTCCACCAGCCATATATGCATATAGTATAGCTGTTTCATTCCATTACTCTCTATGTGTTACATTGCCAGCATATTCCATGTGCTGACCCGTTTTCGGGCTGCAATGTTAATGTTGCAGACTTTTCAGACGACGATTGAGGTGCGTTTAGGTCGTGGCCCTATACTCAGTGATGCCGCTGGAGTTGATGGACCCATTTATCTTCCAAGTCTTCCGCTGTTATCTTTATAATATGGCCTTAAGCCATATTCATTGTAATAAGTTCTTTTTGAGCCATCGATGTAATAAGTGTGTGATTGCAACTCTGTTATAAAACCTCGATGTACTGTGTGGTGTCAGCATTACTGATCCAGGGATGACACCGTAGCACAGTAGACGTGATCCATTCGGGTCAGGTCGCTACATGAAATTAACACTTGTCTGGAATTTCAGATCAGGTAGCACTCTTCGGAGCAACAAAACTATATGATACAGGACCTGAACATGGCAAAGTAAAGCATGGCATGGAGCTACTAAAAAACTTAACAAAAGTCCCTTAGTGACCTTGAGCCAAAAGGGATCGCAAAATACAATTGCAAGCATGTGAACATGGCAAAACATGATCAGTTTTCAGACTTAGTGAAAACTGGCACGTGCTGAAACATAACTCAAGTAGGCATGTTTACGAGCTTGATGCACTCACTACGGAGCAAGTCATGACAAACTAAGCATGCATCCATCTAGAACACACAAAATGCAAGCTAGACATTGCAAAAATAATAGCATAGCATGCACGGATCAACTATAACATCATTGGCAAAATTGCAAACAAGTTGACAATCTGCCCAGATTCACAAAGTAGCAAAAGTAGAGCTCGATTGACTCAAGCTAGGGTGCTCCATAAATGCAAACAAAGACATGGATGGATAGGGCACTACAATATTAACAAAACATCCTTACTGATAACCCTCAAAAGAGGCACGGATCACTAGGAAACAACATGAACATATGACAACATGAGATAAACAGCTCAAGGACTTAGTGGAAATGGTAAGTCCCTGAAAACAGAATTACCAAGTGCACCACTTTGCAAGCTTGCACTAGCCACCACACACATCACAAAAATACATGGGTTACACCTCTGGAAAGATGACAAAACCCTTAACAAAACATATGTAGAGCATCAGGGCATATCATGCATACAATAATCATGGCAAAAATGACAAAAAGCTAAATGGAGTAGCAGATCTGACAATTAACTCAAGTAGCCCTCTTCTAACAGTATTTCGGGCATCAAGATGAACTCAAATGAAAATGATGCAATGGAATAAAATTATTTACTCTCTGAGGTGAACATTTTGATATTCTATATGCATAAATCGGAGCTACGGATGCAAAGTTACGAGGCTACGAACATGAGCACTTGGATCTGAGATTTTTGGGACTTACACGAAAATTCAACCTCCCAGATCTAGGGTTTGACCCGAGGCACGCAGATCGAGGCGATTTCCGGCGAGGTGGCGGCGGCTAAGGCGGCGAGGAGGTGAGGGAGAGGCGAGGCCGGCCGGACTTGGCGGCGTCGGAGGCGGAGGCGGCGCTGGCGTGGAGAGGCGGCGGTGTGCGGCGGCCCGCGGCGGAGAGGCGGCGGCGGCGCTGGCGTGGAGAGGCGGCGGCGTGCGGCGGCCCGCGGCGGAGGGGCGGCGGCGGCTCGTCGGCGGGCGGCGGCGGGTAAGGGAGGAGAAGGAGGCGCGGGGCGGCGCGATGGATGGGCCCGCAGGGGCCGGATGCGGGCTCCCCGGGCCGGCGGCGGGCATGTGGGCGCGGGACACGTGGCGCCTTCGGAGTGGCTGTGGGCGTGCGGCGGCGACTTTGTCCGGCGACGGCCGGACTGTCCGGGCGCGCGAGGGGAAAATTAGGGTTTCGGGGGGAGAGGAAGATCCGGATTCGGAGGGGTCTATTTATAGGCATAGAGGGAGCTAGGAGAGTCCAAATGAGGTGCGGTTTTCGGCCATGCGATCGTGATCGAATGCTCTAGATGATGGAGCAGAGTTGGGTGGGTTTGGGGCCAAATTGGAGGGGTGTTGGGCTACAACACACACACGAGGCCTTTTCGGTCCCTCGATTAACCGTTAGAGTATCAAATGAAGTCCAAATGATACGAAACTTGACAGGCGGTCTACCGGTGGTAAACCAAGGCCGCTTGGCAAGTCTCGGTCCAATCTGGAAATGTTTAATCCCCACACACAAAAGAAAGGTGGAATTGACCACCGGAGGAGAATGTAGCGCCGGAATGCAAAACGGACAACGGGGAAAATGCTCGAATGCATGAGATGAACACGTATGCGAATGCAATGCACATGATGACATGATATGAGATGCATGACAACGATAACAATACACGGAGACAAAAACCCGAACCCGAGAAAATAAAATAACTTAACGCCAGAAACGACAAGAGTTGGAGTGCAAATTGGGAAAGTTACATCTGGGGTGTTACAAAGAATTGATTGGATTTATATGAACAAGGAGACGAGAAAACTTATTTCACCGGGAGGATAAATGAAGAACTTGGGTCATTTATGAGCACCATAATAGCAATAATCCTTAGGGAAAGTTTTAGGTGAAATATAACCCAAGATAACTCCACTGACGAGATTGATGGATTTGAAATATTTCATTCTTGTGAATGAAGAATGATAAATTACCACCTCCAATGATACGGAAGAAAGAATTGCACTCCGGATAGCAAGAAGAAGAATGCTTGAGCTCCTCTGAAAAGAATCTTGATGAACACTTCGAGAAGGAATTAAATCCTTGATGAACCATCATGTAGAACCTTCGTGAGAACTCCGGTAATAAAAGGATGATCAAAAGGAAGTGAAGGATGAAAAGAATAAGATTGAAACCTTGCAATGATTAGATGGAGCTTTGAAATGATATAATTGAAATAACTTGGAGCTTCGTAAAAGAAAGATTAACCAAAGAGATCAAGAATCTATTCGTCATGAGCAAACTCCGGAAGAAAAGATTAACATATGGATGGAACAAGAATAAGAATTACATTATGCGTGTCCTTCACCAATTTAAATTGATGACAAACAATGGATTTGGCACACTACTTATTCTTGTCGAAAGGATTAAGATAGATATAGTATGACTTGAGAACGTATTCACAAGTTACCGGTAAGATTGAGAAGAACGAATGAATATATACGATAACGAATGACGAGAACTCTTGCACGAACCACCGTTGGGATTAAAAATGAAAGTGGCAAGGACACAAATCACCGGTAAGTATTGGAAAACGAAAGACGATACTTGAGGGGATTTGATACATGAGGACGAATAGATCTCGAACTGATTAGAGATCACTTGAACGATGCGCCGGTAAGATTGGAGAATGATAACTGGAAGCTGAGAATGAATAACCTGAAATGATGGACTCCGGATAATCAAACTGAGAAGACTCTTGAATTGCTCCGGATAGGTGAAAATAATTCTCACTATCAAAAACAGCTATGAGAGGATGACATCAAGCTAGAGCCATGAATCTTGAAGAGAATGGAGCAAGATTTAAGAGAAACTCTTCTTTGGTCTTCCAAACTGAGAATGACGACGAGAAGCACAACCATGAATTATTTAGACACTCCGGAATGAAGAAAAGAGGAGAGGTTGAGCCAAAGATGAAAAGAATTTGAAAGATCTTGGAGAAAAGCATGTGACAGATGATGAATCATTCTTACGTCAAACTTTGAAATGAATTTGAGACTAACTCCGGGAGAATAAGAAGAGTCAGGTAAGATCCTGGGAAAAGACCTGTGGGTTAGGGCCCACTCAAAAGAAACATCATTGAAGGATTTAAAAGATAGATTGCACCGGTTGAATTAGATGGCTCAAAAGAGATAACATCCTCTAAAGAGCTTGAATGAAAGCAGAGTGGAAACACGAATCTTCTAGATATTATGAGCACTCCAGAAGAATTTATAGCGAGAGGTGAACGATTAAGAATTTGCACCGACATGAGAAAGCATTGAAATATAGAAAAGAATATGATCAACACCGAAAGCTTAAATTGGTTCCACCGGAGAAGAAAAAGAATGAAGGATGATGAACTTGAGGTTCCTTTAGGACCTTCATGAAAATCACCGGGTAAGAACATTGAAAGGAAAGAAAGAAGAGACTTCACATCCATAAGATGGATACTTGATAAAGAAATCTGAGTCCTTGAAGAAAAAGGGTGGGAGGGTGGGAAAAACAAAGGCAGCTTGGGTGGATGAAACAAACAACGTTGAGAAGAACTGATACTTGATCTTGCGGATGTTGAAATGATCAGATCCACTTGAAGAGAAACACACCGGTGAAAAGGATTTACATGACAATCTCGATTATCAAGAAGGATTAGTATTCCCATCGGAGTATGAGAACACCACTTAGGAAAAAGGTATGGAATCAACACTTGACATTGAAGCAACTCGAATACCACAACTCAAAACAAAACAAAGGATTGGCTTGCAGAATAAGCCGGAACAAATATATGATAGAGATTTCTTCCGAAGTTTTTGTGGTGGGGCCTACATGGGCTTGATCGTACAGCACCATCATGTACAAGGCAGTGCACATGACATACGAAGCGTCCCCGAGTCGGCATAGCCAAGGACTCTTTAAGACACAATGAGACCACTGTAAAACCGACTGTGAATAGGCGGACCACTAGACATCGAACCCCAATTTCATATCATACATCTGTCGGAAAGATATCCTAAGAGCTACTTGAATTCCCACTTATAAACTCCCGAAATTTTCCGGTTATGCAATCAGGTGTTGGGGATACAGGGGAAGCATAATATCTCACCCAAACTAACAAATCCTACATCCAGCTATATCCATCCTTCAACACATAATCAAGAAACCTTCGGAAATCGTCTACCTCAACCTTCGAAAAGCATCTGTTATACGAGTTATGGCAATACTCCCGAACTCCCGCCCCAGTACTAGGTGGTGTCGAGGTTATCTCACCAACAACTGCATAAAAGAGATTTTTGATGTCGGCGAAACTAAACTCAGGTATTCCAGAACTGCAACGATAAAATTGTGACGACAACACCTCAGAGCTCAACTCCCCGGGACACTGCCACAACCCCTAAATGACAGGAGGCACCAAGAACAATGTTCTCGTCACAAATCCATCAGAATGATTCCAAGATACCCGCGTGATCCTAAAAAAAATTTAGTGAAATTTGAGAAGAGAAGAGACAAAACTCTATGTCAGGATGCCTTACCAGAGTGATGAAGGGACTGGGGAGTAAAAAGAATTCCTAAACTCGCCGATATATAATTCCTAAATGACTCAAAACATTTTTCTAGACTCAACAACGTCAGCTAATTCAATCAAGCAGGGGCTCCTAAGGTCGGGGAAGGCTCTGATTTCCAACTTGTAACGCCCTCGATGCGGCTATATCTCCCATGTGTCAAAGCACGACTTAGAGGCATAACCGCATTGAAAGCAATGTCGCAAGTGAGGTAATCTTCACACAACCCATGTAATACATAAGGGAAAGCGACACCTAGTTGGCTTACAATCGCCACTTAACACAATTACATGAATAAAGCATTACATCATCCAGATACAATCAAGGTCCGACTACGGAACCAAAATAAAAGACTACCCCAAATGCTACACAGATCCCCGATCGGCCCCAACTGGGCTCCACTACTAATCAACTAGAACGAAACAACACAAAGGACAAGATCTTCATCGAGCTCCTCCTTGAGCTTGGTTGCGTCACCTACTCGGTAACATCGGCACCTGCAAACTAGTTTTGGAAGTATCTGTGAGTCACGGGGACTCAGCAATCTCACACCCTCGCGATCAAGACTATTTAAGCTTATAGGAAGGGTAAAAGGTATGAGGTGGAGCTACAGCAAGTGACTAGCATATATGGTGGCTAACATACGCAAATGAGAGCGAGAAGAGAAGGCAAAGCACGATCGAGAAACTATGATCAAGAAGTGATCCTAGAACAACGTACGTCATGCATAACTCCAACACCGTGTTCACTTCCCGGACTCCACCGGAAAGAGACCATCCTGGTTACACACACGGTTGATGTGTTTTAATTAAGGTCAACTTCAGGTTTTCTACAACCGGACATTAACAAATTCCCATTTGCCCATAACCGAGGGCACGGCTTTCGAAAGTTCAAATCCCTGCAGGGGGTCCCAACTTAGCCCATGACAAGCTCTCACGGTCAATGAAGGATATACCTTCTAGCGGGAAGACCCGATCAGACTCGGAATCCTGGTTACAAGACATTTCGACAATGGTAAAACAATACCAGCAAAGCCACCCGAATGTGCCAACAAATCCCGATAGGAGCTGCACATATCTCGTTCTCAGGGCACACCGGATTGTCTAAACTTCCGGTAGGCCAGCCCAGAGTTGCCCCTGGTGGCCACCGGTGGCTGACAAGTTGGACCAACACTCATAGGAGCACTGGCCCGGGGGTTTAAATAAAGATGACCCTTGAGCCGGCCGACTCAAGGGAAAGAAAAGGCTAGGTGGCGAATGGTAAAACCAATGTTGGGCCTTGCTGGAGGAGTTTTATTCAAGGCGAACTGTCAAGGGGTTCCCATTATACCCAACCGCGTAAGGAACGCAAAATCCGGGAACATAACACCGATATGACGGAAACTAGGGCGGCAAGAGTGGAACAAAACACCAGGCATAAGGCCGAGCCTTCCACCCTTTACCAAGTATATAGATGCATTAATTAAATAAGAGATATTGTGATATCCCAACAAGTAAACATGTTCCGACAAGGAACAACATCTCCATGTTCCAACAAGGAACAAACTTCAATCTTCACCTGCAACTAACAACGCTATAAGAGGGGCTGAGCAAAGCGGTAACATAGCCAAACAATGGTTTGCTAGGACAAGGTGGGTTAGAGGCTTGGTTCACAATATGGAAGACATGATAAGCAAGTGGTAGGTATCGCAGCATAGGCATAGCAAAAGAGCGAGAATCTAGCAAGCAAAGATAGAAGTGATTTCGAGGGTATGGTCATCTTGCCTGAAATCCCGCAAGGAAGAAGAACGAGTCCATGAAGAAGATAAACGGACGTAGACGAACGGGTCCTCACAATCACGACGTTACCGGAACCAACCCGAAGGGGCAAACACCGGAAAGAAGCACACAACATAGTAAACAACCAACACATAAACATGGCATGATGCACAACTAAATATGATGCATGTCCGGTTTAAAGATACATGGCATGGC
Source organism: Triticum urartu (assembly GCF_056163025.1). Lineage (NCBI taxonomy): Eukaryota > Viridiplantae > Streptophyta > Magnoliopsida > Poales > Poaceae > Triticum > Triticum urartu. The sequence goes on from NC_141875.1 coordinate 623,265,406, forward strand.
AAAGTGCACAAGCAATCCTACAAATTAAGTGGAGCTCAATATGCAACTCCGTTGCATATTGACGAAACACCACATTCGAGTTACTTAGTTCGATCTCGTTTATGTACCCAACAAGATTAAATGTTGTTAGCATGGCAAGAGGGTGAAGCAAAGTAAAACTACCTATCTAGTCAAGTTTAAATGAGGCCGGAAGCAACGAACAGCAATTCCGGTAAATCCCCATATGCATATATTAGGTTTGGTGCTGTTCTGCCCTAAACATAATTTTAGAGTTGTTAAACATGTTAGATGAGTGCATCATGTTAAACTAGGCATTTTTCTACCCCATTTACATATAAAGTTTATTACAAACTGAGTTACGGTTATTTAGTTATGAAATAAAGCATTTTAACATGAAATAGGAGCAAATTTAACCAAACAGCATTTTAAACATTTTAAACATAGATGAAAGTTGGATATTATTAATCTACACAAAATTCTAAGCAACTTTCATATATAATTCATTTTAATCCAATGCACCAATTGTGAGTTATTATATGCATGTTGCCTAGGGACTTTTCTATAAAACAGTAAAACCTGAGATATAAAACAAATCGGCCAGGACTTAAAAAAACGTTCATGGGCTGGAACTGGCTGGCCCAACAGTGGAAGGGAAAAAATGAGGCGCTGGGGATGGCCTCACCATGGGCCAAGCCCAGATCGGAGGGAGAGGCCCAGGCAGGCCGGCTCTGGAGGGGAATCAGGCTGGCCTTGGCGCTGGATGCGGTCAACGCGAGCGTTCGTCCTCTTCCTGGTTCGAACGAAGCAGAGTTGCAGCGACACTTGGCGAGGCAGCGCGACGAGGGACTTGGCGCGGGGCGACGACTTCAGTTTAGGGGAGCTCGGGCGTAGGGGATGGGAGGCCGGATCCGGACGCGGGAGGTCGCCGGGGTCCCGTTCTGTGCCGGATCGAAATGGAGGCAGGCCGACGGACTTGGAGCTCCAGGCGGTGGCGCGATGCAGGAACTTGGAGCTTGGTCTCCATGGCGGTGGATGGTTCCCTGCTGCTGGTCGGCGCGACGAAGGATGGCGCGGAAGCGGCTCGGGGCGGCGTCATGGCTGGCCTATTGCTCACCCGAGTTCTCCGGCGATTTGCATGCTCGGGGACGAGAGGACACAGGAGGCGGGGAAGCTACGGGCGAGGAGCTCGGGGTCGGCCTGGTGGTGGCCTCCTCCTTGCGGTTCCTGCACGGACGTCCTTGGGAGAGAGAGAGAGCAATATTGAGCGAGAGGGACAGAGACACGACAGGAGGAGGAGAACGAAGGGAAGGAGAGGGATGCGGCCGGTCCTGGTAGCTTCGGTGGTGGACGACGGGATCCAGGGGAGGCACCGGTTGGGTAGGTTCGAAGGCGACTGGCCGGGGACTGAAATCGAGGAGGGATGTGTGGAAAGATCAGACAGATCCCGAGGAAGGGGGGAGACCAGTTGGAGAAAACAGTGGGTGGCGGCGCTAGGAGGATTGGATGGGCTAAGGCTAGGATTAGGGGTTGATCTATATATAGCAATAAGAATTTTGGGTAGGGGCCAATCCGTCCCTCCGATCATAATCGAACGATCACGAATAAAATAGTTAGGGAGTCCAAATAGGAAAATGGTGATGTTTTGTAGACGTTTGGGGATGATCCGGACACGATGGTGACGACTGCTCGGGTCGGGTCCGGGACAATTTTCGGATGCACACGCGAGGAGGGCCGCGGGCTAACGAGAGAGGTTAGGTTGGGCCTGGCGGATTGTGAAGAGCGGGTTGGTCTGAGAGAAGAGGGGAGAGATGCAGCCTGGCACAGTTTCCGGAGACCGAAAACGTCCGACGTTAGACCAGCTATACTGCCGCTATAGTTATCCGTTGGGGCATCAAACGATCTCTGAATGCGATGAAACTTGACAGGCGGTCTATCTACACTATAATAAGACCACACGTCAACTCTCATCCCATTCCGAGAACATTTTCCGGCCACTTATAAAATACTATTTCGGACATGCCGCGGGCACGTGCAAGTGTGTCTGGGCTCAGAACAGACAACAGAAGGAACGAGGAGACCGGGACGGATGCAAGTTTTGAAAACATGATGATGCAATGCGGATGATGACATGGCAAGATGCAACACGCAAGCAAAAGACAAGGCAACAACAGCGAATAACTGGAGGACACCTGGCACATCGGTCTCGGGGCGTTACAGACACAGAACTAGCTCCAGTTCATCCATGTAATGTAGGCATGTATTCCGAATAGAGTCATACGTGCTTATGGAAAAGAACTTGCATGACATCTTTTGTCCTACCCTCCCATGGCAGCGGGGTCCTATTGGAAACTAAGGGATATTAAGGCCTCCTTTTAATAAAGTACCATACCAAAGCATTAACACATAGTGAATACATGAACTCCTCAAACTACGGTCATCACCGGGAGTGGTCCCGATTATTGTCACTTCGGGGCTGCCGGATCATAACACATAGTAGGTGACTATAGACTTGCAAGATAGGATCAAGAACTCACATATATTCATGAAAACATAATAGGTTCAGATCTAAAATCATGGCACTCGGGCCCTGGTGATAAGCATTAAGCATAGCAAAGTCATAGCAACATCAATCTCAGAACATAGTGGATACTAGGGAGCAAACCCTAACAAAACTAACTCGATTACATGATAAATCTCATCCAACCCATCACCGTCTAGCAAGCCTACGATGGAATTACTCACGCACGGCGGTGAGCATCATGAAATTGGTGATGGAGGAAGGTTGATGATGACGATGGCGACGGATTCCCTTCTCCGGAGCCCCGAACGAACTCCAGATCAGCCTTCCTGAGAGAGTTTAGGGCTTAGCGGCGGCTCCGTATCGTAAAACGCACTGAATCCTTCTCTCTGATTTTTTTTCTCCCCGAAGTGAATATATGGAGTCAGGGTTGAGGTCAGTGGAGCATCATGGGGCCCACGAGGCAGGGGGCGCGCCCCCCACCCTCGTGGATAGGTGGAGGCCCCCTGACATGGATTCTTCTTCCAGTATTTTTTATATATTCCAAAATAATTCTCCGTTGATTTTTAGGTCATTCCGAGAACTTCTAATTCTGCACAAAAATTAACACCATGGCAATTCTGCTGAAAACAGCGTCAGTCCGGGTTAGTTCCATTCAAATCATGCAAGTTAGAGTCCAAAACAAGGGCAAAAGTGTTTGGAAAAGTAGATACGACGGAGACGTATCAACTCCCCCAAGCTTAAACCTTTGCTTGTCCTGAAGCAATTCAGTTGATAAACTGAAAGTGATAAAGAAAAACTTTTACAAACTCTGTTTGCTCTTGTTGTTGTAAATATGTAAAGCCAGCATTCAGGTTTTCAGAAAAGATTATGAACTAACCATATTCACAATAACACTTAGGTCTCATGTTTACTCATATCAATGACATAATCAACTAGCGAGCAATAATAATAAATCTCAGATGAAAACACTTTCTCAAAACAATCATAATATGATATGACAAGATGGTATCTCGCTAGCCCTTTCTGAGACCGCAAAACATAAATGTAGAGCACCTTTAAAGATCAAGGACTGACTAGACATTGTAATTCATGGTAAAAGAGATCCAGTCAAGTCATACTCAATGTAAACTAACAGTAATGGATGCAAATGACAGCGGTGCTCTCCAACTGGTGCTTTTTAATGAGAGGATGATGACTCAACATAAAAGTAAATGGATAGGCCCTTCGCAGAGGGAAGCAGGGATTTGTAGAGGTGCCAAAGCTCGGTTTTGAAATAGATATGAATAATATTTTGAGCGGTATACTTTCATTGTCAACATAAAAACCGAGAGATCTCGATATCTTCCATGCTACACACGTTATAGGCGGTTGCCAAACAGAATGGTAAAGTTTATACTCCCCCTCCACCAACAAGGATCAATCCATGGCTTGCTCGAAACAACGAGTGCCTCCAACTAACAAGAGTCCCGGGGGAGTTTTGTTTGCAGTTATTTTGATTTGATTTGCATAAAGCATGGGACTGTGCATGCATCCCGGTGACCAGCCATGTTCTCGTGAGTGAGGAGCGGAGTCCACTCCTCTTGAGAATAACCCGCCTAGCATGGAAGATACAGACAACCCTAGTTGATACATGAGCTATTCGAGCATACAAAACAGAATGTTTATTTGAAGGTTTAGAGTTTGGCACATACAAATTTACTTGGAACGGCAGGTAGATACCGTATATAGGTAGGTATGGTGGACTCATATGGAACAACTTTGGGGTTTATGGAATTGGATGCACAAGCAGTATTCCCGCTTAGTACAAGTGAAGGCTAGAAAAAGACTAGGAAGCGACCAGCTAGAGAGCGACAACAGTCATGAACATGCATTAAAATTAATCAACACCGAATGCAAGCATGAGTAGGATATAATGCACCATGAACATAAATATCGTAGAGGCTATGTTGATTTTGTTTCAACTACATGCGTGAACATGTGCCAAGTCAAGCCACTCGAATCGTTCAAAAGAGGATACCACCCTATCATACCACATCACAACCATTTTAATAGCATGTTGGCACGCAAGGTAAACCATTATAAGCTCCTAGCTAATTAAGCATGGCATAACAACTATAATCTCTAATTGTCATTGCAAACATGTTTTTTTCGTAATAGGCTGAATCAGGAACAATGAACTAATCATATTTACAAAAACAAGAGAGGTCGAGTTCATACCAGCTTTTCTCATCTCAATAAGTTCATCATATGATCATCATTATTGCCTTTCACTTGCATGAACAAATAGTGTGGATAATAATAATAGTGCACGTGCATTGGACTAAGCTGGAATTTGCAAGTGTTCAATTCAAGAGAGAAGACAAGGTAATATGGGCTCTTTGTTAGATCAACAATAATGCATATGAGAGCCACTCAATCATTTTAATCATGGTCTTCTCCTCTCAACCCCCAAAGAACAAGAAACAAATAAAACTATTTACACGGGAAAGCTCCGAACAAGCAAAAGAAGAACGAGAAATCTTTTTTGGGTTTTCTTTTTAATTACTACTACAAGCATGGAAAGTAAACTAGCTAAAAGCTACAACTAATTTTTTGTTTTTTCTTAAGGTTTACCAAACACACAAGAAGAAAGCATAAAAAGGGAAAATAAACTAGCATGGATGATATAGTGAAAAAGTATGAGCACCGACAACTAGCATGAGTGTGTGAACATTAATGTAATGTCAGTGAGAAATGCGTACTCCCCCAAGCTTAGGCTTTTGGCCTCAGTTGGTCTATGGCCATGGCTGGCCTGGCGGATATCCAAAGTTGTAGTTGGGATCATACTGAGAAGAATCCCCCTGGTGCCACTGGTTGGCGATCTCTTCCGGATTCCACTGATAAACAGACTTTCGGTGAGGATCAAATTGTGGTTCCGGCTCTGGCTCTGTAGCTGGTGTGGGGTTTCGGTAGGCGTGAATGGCCTCCGGCGGAACAAGGTACTTGCCTGCAGATAAGTCAAACAAGGAAGGAGCAGGCAAAGTAATAGTCTCAGGGTGATTTTTATCAAATATCAGCTTGTACTTAAGCATCTTTTCCTTATTCTTAACGATAAAATCATGTGCTACCATACTCTTATAGTCTAGAAAAATAGGAGGCAGCAACTTCTCTTCCTTCTCATAATGCCTAATAGGTATGTTAAAATGTGCAGCGAGGCGCGACGCAAAGATACCTCCCAAAATGGGGCCCTTGGTACGGTTAAGATTTAACCGCTTTGCAACAATAGCGCCCATACTAAATGTGTCATCACGGAACAAGGAATGGCACAAAATAACAATATCAGGGGCACTAAGGTTGCCACAGTTTCTGCGACCAATTAAGCATCTACTAGCAAATATTGCGAAGTAACGTAAAACAGGAAAATCTATGCTGGTAATTCTTGCATCGGAAACTTACCTCGTTTCCCCTACAGCAATTGTATCAATAAACCCTTCCACATCATCATGATGTGGTTCCTCTACACTGCCCTCAAAAGGGATCAAACAAACCCAACAAAAATCATAAAGTGACATCTCCTTATGCTCATCATATAAATAAAATTCCACCGTAGGTGGTGAGCTCCTAGCATGGAAATGAAAGTTTTGCACAAAGATATTGGTGAGTAAGAGATATTGTTCGCGTTGGTCGTGGAGGAAGGCGGTGAGGCCTGCATTCTCAGCCAATTCATAGAAATCATCATAAATCCCGGCTGCTCTCAATAAATCATCACAAGGCCATTCACACGCGAACCTCCGCGGTGCGAGGGAGATTATACTTGGGTTTCTTGTTCTCTTCACTCTGTTTATCCTTCGAGCTTCGGCTCGATGAGCCCCTCAAAAATCTCTTCATTATTTTCTAAAAAATTCTGAAATTTTTAGTAACTTCAAAATAAAAGTGAACCAAACTCAACAAAATTGATAGCAACTACTCCCACAAGTGCCTAGAGACTATATCATGCATTAAAACTACTTTTGACCATATAAATTTGACATGCAAGCTCAAGAATAGGGTTACCTAAGCAGCAAAAAATTCCAATAAATAAATCACTAGAACAAAAACTAATTGGACCATTGGAGGAGTCACATACCAAGGAACAATCCCCCAAAGCAGTTTTGTGAATGGAGCTTTGAGCTAGGAGATCGAAAATGGCAGCAAGATGAGCTTGGACTCGGGTTTGAGCTGGCTAGTGATTTTTTTGGGAGGAAGAAGGAGTGTGTGGTAGCTGGAATAAGTGGAGGGGAGCCACCATGGGCCCACGAGGAAGGGGGTGCGCCCTAGACCCTCGTGGCCAGGTGCTTGCTCCCCCTGATGTGTTCTTAGTGCCAGATATTCTCAAATATTCTAGAAAAATAATATTTGATTTTCAGGGCATTCGGAGAACTTTTATTTTTGGGGTATTTTTTTATTGCATTGATAATTCAGAAAACAAACAAAAATATACTATTTTTGCTTTATTTAATATAAATAACAGAAAGTGAAAAGAGGGTATAGAGAGTTGTGTTTTCTAACTTCATCCATCTAATGTTCTTCAAAAGGAATCCACTAACAAGGTTGATCAAGTCTTGTTAACAAACTCATTCCGAATAACATGGAACCGGAGAAATTTCGAATAACACTAGGTTACCTCAACGGGGATATGCACGTCCCCAATAATAAGAATATCATATTTCTTCTTGACAGTAGGTAGAGGAAATTCAAAACCTCCAATAGTAATTGTTGAAATTTTTTCAATAGAATTGATATTGTGGACTTGAGGTTGTTTCCTCGGAAAGTGTACCGTATGCTCATTAACATTAACATGAAAAGTGACATTGCCTCTGGTGCAACCAATAACAGCCCCTGCAGTATTCTAAAAGGGTCTTCCAAGAATAATAGACATACTATCGTCCTCGGGAATATCAAGAATAACAAAGTCTGTTAAAATAGTAACGTTTGCAACCACAACAGGCACATCCTCACAAATACCAATAGGTATAGCAGTTGATTTGTCAGCCATTTGCAAAGATATTTCAGTAGGTGTCAACTTATTCAAATCAAGTCTATGATATAAAGAGAGAGGCATAACACTAACATCGGCTCTAAGATCACATAAAGCAGTTTTAAAATAGTTTCTTTTAATGGAGTATGGTATAGTTGGTACTCCTGGATTTCCAAGTTTCTTTGGTATTCTACCCTTAAAAGTATAATTAGCAAGCATGGTGGAAATTTCAGCTTCCGGTATCTTTCTTTTATTAGTAATAATATCCTTCATATACTTAGCATAAGGATTCATTTTAAGCATATCAGTCAAACGCATACGCAAAAAGATAGGTCTAATCATTTCAGCAAAGCGCTCAAAATCCTCATCATCCTTTTTCTTGGATGGTTTAGGAGGAAAGGGCATGGGTTTCTGAACCCATGGTTCTCTTTCTTTACCGTGCTTCCTAGCAACAAAGTCTCTCTTATCATAACGTTGATTCTTTGATTGTGGGTTATCAAGATCAACAGCAGGTTCAATTTCTACATCATTATTATTGCTAGGTTGAGCATCAACATGAACATCATCATTAACATTATCACTAGGTTCATGTTCATTACCAGATTGTGTTTCAACATCAGAAATAGAAATATTATTGGGATTCTCAGGTGTGTCAATAACAGGTTCACTAGAAGCATGCAAAGTCCTATCATTTTTATTTTTCTTTCTTTTAGAAGGACTAGGTGCATCTACATTAGCTCTCTGAGAATCTTGCTCAATTCTCTTAGGGTGGCCCTCAGGATACAAAGGTTCCTGAGTCACTTTACCTCCTCTAGTTGCAACTCTAACGGCAAAGTCATTATTCTTACTATTCAATTCATTGAGCAAATCATTATGAGCTTTTAGTACTTGTTCTACTTGAGTGGTAACCATAGAAGCATGTTTACTAATAAATTTAAGTTCACCTTTAACACTAGCCATATAATCACTCAAGTGTTCAATCATATAAGCATTATGTTTCAATTATCTACCAACATAAGCATTAAAATCTTCTTGCTTAACCATAAAGTTATCAAATTCATCCAAACATTGGCTAGCAAACTTAGCATGAGGGGTTTCAGCTTTATCATATCTATAGAGAGAATTTACCTTTACTACCTGTGTCGGGTTATCGAGACCATGTGTTTCTTCAATAGGTAATGAATTAACACCATGTATTTCTTCAACAGGAGGTAAATTCTTAACATCTTCAGCTTTAATACCTTTTTCTTTCATAGATTTCTTTGCCTCTTGCATATCTTCAGGACTGAGAATAGAATACCCCTTTTCTTCGGAGTTGGCTTAGGAGTTGGTTCAGGAAGTGTCCAATTATTTTCATTGGTCAACATATTATTCAATAGAATTTCAGCTTGATCAATTGTTCTTTCCCTAAAAACACAACCAGCACAACTATCCAGGTAATCTCTGGAAGCATCGGTCAGTCCATTATAAAAGATATCAAGTATTTCATTTTTCTTGAGAGGATGATCAGGCAAAGCATTAAGTAATTGGAGAAGCCTCCCCCAAGCTTGTGGGAGACTCTCTTCTTCAATTTGCACAAAATTATATATTTCCCTTAAAGCAGCTTGCTTCTTATGAGCGGGGAAATATTTAGTAGAGAAGTAGTAAATCATATCTTGGGGACTACGCACACAACCAGGGTCAAGAGAATTAAACCATATCTTAGCATCACCCTTTAATGAGAATGGAAATATTGTAAGGATATAGTAGTAGCGAGTTTTCTCATCATTAGTGAACAGGGTGGCTATATCATTTAATTTAGTAAGATGTGCCACAACAGTTTCAAATTCATAGCCATAGAAAGGATCAGATTCAACCAAAGTAATTATATCAAGATCAACTGAGAAATCATAATCCTTATCAGTAATAAAGATAGGTGAAGTAGCAAAAGCAGGGTCATATTTCATTCTAGCATTCAAAGACTTTTCTTTAAGCTTAGCTAATAATTTCTTAAGATCACTTCTATCATTGCCACTAGTAGAAAAAGGGGCTTTCATTCGGGCCTAGCCAGCCCATTAGTCCCAGTTCTGCCACGAACCGGGACCAATGGATGCATTCGTCCCGGTTCTTTAGCCCAGGGGGCGGCCGGGGCCTCGTGGGCATTGGTCCCGGTTCGTATGGACACATTTGTCCCGGTTCTACGCATGAACCAGGACCAATGGGCCTCGCTCCTGGCCCACAAACATTGGTCCCGGTTATTGGCTCGAACTAGGACAGAAGGCTGGGCTTTAGTCCCGGTTCCAGCCACGAACCGGGACAAATGAGTTGCCTATATATACCCCATCACCGGCGAGCAGAGCACTCCACAGTGCTCTGTTTTTTGCTGGCCGGCGAGGAAGGGCATTTGGGTGCTCTAGCTCACCTCTTATGCATGTGAGGTGTTCGATGAAATGCCCGAGCCACACTAGTTAAGCTTTCTCCTCTCGAAGCTCGACCTCCGAGCTCCATTTTTTCTGAGATTAGTCTAGGTTTAGCGGTCCGTCATGCCCCGTCCTCGTCTTCACCGCCGTCGATCGCCCGCGCCGATCTCGTTGCCGGCACCACCGTGGTGAGCCTCATGTTCTTATCTTCTTTCTGAAAGAAAAAAAATCTTACTTTAGGTAGATACTTGTCTAATTTTCTTACTTTTTACACACATAATTATATATAATGCACGCAGATGAACCGACAATGGATGTACGGTGACAGACACACCTCCGAGTACATTAAGGGCGTGCGTAAATTTCTCGAAGTGGCTGAGGCAAACAAGCAGAATGCTTTTATGTGTTGTCCATGCCCTGATTGTGGGAATACGAGGTCTTACTCTGACAAGAAAATCCTTCACACCCACCTGCTTTATGAGGGTTTCATGCCACACTATAATGTTTGGACGAAGCGCGGAGAAATAGGGGTTATGATGGAAGACAGCGAAGAAGAAGAGGACGATGACAACTATGTGCCCCCTGAATACAGTGATGCTGCAACGGGGGAAGCTGAAGATCAAGAGGAACCAGACGATGTGCCCGATGATGATCTCCGCCGGGTCATTGTTGATGCAAGGGAAAAGTGCGAAAGTGAAAAGGAGAAGCTGAAGTTCGATCGCATGTTAGAGGATCACAAAAAAGGGTTGTACCCCAATTGCGAAGATGGCAACACAAAGCTCGGTACCATACTGGAATTGCTGCAGTGGAAGGCAGAGAATGTTGTGCCTGACAAAGGATTTGAGAAGCTACTGAAAATATTGAAGAAGAACTTCCAAAGGATAACGAATTGCCCGACAGTACGTACGCAGCAAAGAAGGTCGTATGCCCTCTAGGATTGGAGGTGGAGAAGATACATGCATGCCCTAATGACTGCATCCTCTACCGCGGTGCGTACAAGGATTTGAATGCATGCCCGGTATGCGGTGCATTGCGGTATAAGATCAGACGAGATGACCTTGGTGATGTTGAGGGCGAGCCCCGCAGGAAGAGGGTTCCTGCGAAGGTGATGTGGTATGCTCCTATAATACCATGATTGAAACGACTGTTCAGAAACAAAGAGCATGCCAAGTTGATGTGATGGCACAGTGAGGACCGTAAGAAAGACTGGAAGTTGAGAGCACCCGCTGACGGGTCGCAGTGGAGAAAAAACGAGAGAAAGTACTGGGCTCAGTTTGCAAGTGACATGTCGGTGTCAAAACCGGCGGATCTCGGGTAGGGGGTCCCGAACTCTGCGTCTAAGGCGGATGGTAACAGGAGGCAGGGGACACAATGTTTTACCCAGGTTCGGGCCCTCTTGATGGAGGTAAAACCCTATGTCCTGCTTGATTTATTCTTGATGATATGAGTATTACAAGAGTTGATCTACAACGAGATCGGAGAGGCTAAACCCTAGAAGCTAGCCTATGGTATGATTGTATGTTGTCCTACGGACTAAAACCCTCCGGTTTATATAGACACCGGAGAGGTTTAGGGTTACACAAGGTCGGTTACAAAGGAGGAGATATCCATATCAGTACTGCCTAGCTTGCCTTCCACGCCAAGTAGAGTCCCATCCGGACACGAGACGAAGTCTTAAATCTTGTATCTTCATAGTCCAACAGTCCGGCCAAAGGATATATTCCGGCTGTCCGGAGACCCCTAATCCAGGACTCCCTCAGTAGCCCTTGAACTAGGCTTCAATGACGACGAGTCCGGCGCGCAGTGTCGTCTTCGGCATTGCAAGGCGGGTTCCTCCTCCGGATATACCACAGAAGAGTTCAAATAAAGGATAGTGTCCGACCCTGCAAAATAAGTTCCACATACCACCGTAGAGAGAATAATGTTTCCACAAATCTAATCTGCTGACACGTTTTGGCCACATGACATTAAGCCATGGCCCGGTGATTATTCGAACCGTTTCCTTTAACTAGCCCCGCACATAATGCGAGGCAGTTTTTTGACACGTCTTGTCAAAGCAGAGATCGTGTCCCCCTTATTACGGGATTCTCATCAATACGGGCGTGGGTAACCCAACCGCGCCATTGATTATGGCGCTTGGGGGATAAGCGAGTTTTACCAGGCTAGTGGGGGCGCATAGTTTCGGCCGCCCTTATAAAGGGATAAGGTTTAACCTTTTTCTACCCGCGCCTTCTTCCTCCTTGCCTATCCGTTCTTGCGCACTCGAGCTCCAACGCCCAAGTCCACATCCTTCCCCTCAACCTTCTCCAAACATGTCCGGAGCGGGGGCAAATGGATGGCTTCCTCTGTTACGGAGGGGCACATCAAAAAGTTGCGCGGCGCTAGATACTTAGCCGCGAATATCGCGCATCGGCTGCCCGCTGCGGGGCAGATTGTTCCTACCCCTGAACCTCATGAGAGGGTAGTTTTCCTCCACCACTTCCTTAGTGGACTGGGGTTTCCCCTTCATCCATTCGTCTGTGGTCTCATGTTCTACTACGGGCTGGACTTTCATGATCTGGCCCCGAACTTCATCCTCAACATTTCGGCGTTCATCGTGGTCTGTGAGGCTTTCCTCCGCGTACGGCCCCACTTCGGCCTGTGGCTGAAGACCTTTAACATCAAGCCGAAGGTGGTGGGAGGCCAACAAGCAGAATGCGACGGAGCCATGGTGGGAAAGATGACCAATGTCACATGGCTTGAGGGCTCCTTCGTGGAGACCATAAAGGGGTGGCAATCGGCCTGGTTCTACATCACCTAGCCGCGCGACACCAAATGGGCGGCGGCCCCCGAGTTTCGATCCGGATTCCCTACATGGCTCACTTCCTGGAAAGAGAAGGGCTTGTCGTGGGGTTCATCGGTGGAGCTGGATGGACTCCAAAAATGTATCTGGAGTATGGGAAGCAAGAAGCTCAAGCTTGTCAACATAGTCCAGGTCATGCTCATCCGCTGGATCCTCCCATGTCAACAACGGGATTTTAACTTGTGGGAGTTCGACCCGGTCCAGCACCAGACTCTGAGTGAGCTCTTCGACACGACGCACAAGGACGTCTGGAAGGTGCTGTTCAAGGGCGCCGAGGTCCCTCCCTCCCTCACCGAGGACCGCGGGCTAAGCGCGAAGCGCCAAGCGCATTCGGTGAGTTCTATACATCCGGTAGGATATTTATTTCCCCTAGCTTAACCATGTGCGGGGTCTGAGCTCCATGCCTTTAACAGGACTGGGTGGTGACGTCGGGGCAGATTAACTGTCCGGCCCCTCTGCCCGAAGACACTGCGGACGCTCTCCTGACGGAGATGCTGACTCCGGCTCCTTACAAGGTGCCGGAGAAGACCAAGAAGTCCAAGGGAACCCGAAAGAGTTCCCGACGCCAGGTGTTATCGGACTCATCGTCCGATAACTCCGCGACGCACTCCTCCCCTGAAGACAAGGAGGAAGATGAAGATGCTCCCCCTCCAGTCGGGGGAGACAAGAAAAGGAAGGCCGCCCCAACCTGGGGGGCGAAGGATCCAAGAAGGGAAGGACACTCCTTCCGGACTACTCCACCACCGCCGCCGAACGCGAAGACGAGTGGCTGCTCAGGGACAAGCCCCTGGCGAAGTCGTAAGTATTCGGATGCCAAAGTAACTCAT